>NC_136362.1:3005000-3237500 GCF_037039965.1 Doryrhamphus excisus
TCATCGTGCACAGATGGTTATGACAATATTCCGGAAAGGCGAAAAAGGCGACTCTCGCACTTATCACGACGCCGTAATTGCACCTAATGACGTTTGGATTCGTCATATTCCAGAACCTTCTGTAGCGACATTCCCGTCTCTGTGGATCAAAGGTCAAACTCAGGGGGTCGGAATCGGTTCTTGGAATTGTTATCTCATATTTATGACTTCCAATCGGGATCATTTTCGTCAGTGGTGGAAACGGGCTTCCACCACATTAATATTAATATTGATATGGATATTAATATGAATATCAATATTAATAATTAATAATAATAATTAATTAATAATAGTGGTGTAATGTAAGTTGATATCGTTATCACATCATATTGATATTATCATGAAAAATGATATTGGCTTTTTTTGCTAATATAATAATCCAGCTCACGTGACTTATTGTTTTGTTGTGGGAACTTCATTTTTTAGGTCAAAAAATATGAATATGAATATGAATATCAATATCAATATCAATATCAATATCAATATTGTAATATTTAATATTAATAATCCAGCTCACGTGACTTATTGTTTTGTTGTGGGAACTTCATTTTTTAGGTCAAAAAATATGAATATCAATATGAATATCAATATCAATATCAATATTATAACAGTTTTATATTATTTTAATATTTAATATTAATAATCCAGCTCATGTGACTTATTGTTTTGTTGTGGGAACTTCATTTTTTAGGTAAAAAAATATTAATATCAATATCAATATTATAACAGCTTTATATTATTTTAATATTTAATATTAATATTAATAATCCAGCTCACGTGACTTATTGTTTTGTTGTGGGAACTTCATTTTTTTAGGTGAATTAATATTAATATTGATATTGATGTTGATGTTGATATTAATATCGATATCGATATAATATTATTATATTTGTTTTATTTATTATTATGATTATAATATTATATTATTATATATTATTATAATATTCATATTGATGTTGATATTAATATCAAAATCGATATAATATTATTATTTATTTTATTTATTATTATTATATTATTATATAATATTATATAGTATTCTAATATTAATATTATTATTATTATTGATGATTATTATTATTTATTTTATTTATTATTGTTATTATAATATTATTATATAATATATATTATTATAATATCAATATCAATATTAATATTATAACTGTATTATAACTTTTTGCTCAAATAATTCCAACTTTTTCTCCTTAAAAATGTATTTAGTTTGTTGGCTTAAAAAAATGAAATTATTATTAAATTAAATTCTTTTCTTTTTATGATTTATTTTAGTAAATTATTTAAATTAAAATAAATTATTATTATATAGTAAGAGATACAATATTAAAATTTTATTCGTCTTTTTTCGCTCAATATATTTACTTTATTGTCATAAAATTGCAGCTGTTTTTTTTTTCCAAACTATTTCATTTTTGTTAAAAAACTTTTTTCCTGAATTTTTTTTAAAGTAAATTCTTACATATTAAATATTTTGGGATTTCGCCTGTATGCAGTTTTTTTCTTGAAATATATTGAACTCCTTGTATTATATGAAATATATGAAATATTAAATATATTATATTATATAACTTCTAAGCATCTCCGATATGGGGAGGGTAATATTTACATTTGGGCACCCCGTCTAGTCAGTTTTTTTTTGCATTCTCTATCAGGCCTGTCAGTCAAACAGACGTCCATTGCTGATTGACATTGAGGATACGTGGATGTCCTCCAAAAAGCGAATCGGAGCAGGTGGTCCCCCCCCCCTACACACACCCCCCTCCCGCCTGTCCCGTCCTCAGCGATGACCAGGTGGCTTTGTCACGGCTCTGTCTTTTTCTGTTCACCCCCCCCTCCCCCCCATCTTTTCCACGCTGGATGATGATGGCATGTCGAGTGGCACGCTGACATATTGCCGGGCACTTTGGACACGCGAGTGATGCGTTTTGCGTTGACGGTTCGGGTCGACTCCGATGTGGCGGTGGTAGTAATTGGCCAGATGGTGACCCCGTCGTGAACCCTTTCTGCATGCCCATTTAGTCTCCATTGGAACATCCCTTGTGTTTTAAAGCTGGCTTCAAGTCACTTGCAATAGCAAAGTTCAGCCACAAGATGGCGACATTTACCACCATAAAATACAATATTTTTTTTCAAATTACAGTTTTTAAAAACATAGATGCCCTTGAATAACTTTGAAGCGCTTCATAAATGAAATGATAAATCCCGGCTTCTCACCGTGAGCATAAGATCTATACATAAATGATTAAGAACCAGAACCAGAACCAGAAAGGTCATTATCTTATTGTTTGACCTCCGAGTCCCCTCAAAGATGAGAAGCAAGAAAAGATGGCCGCAGATGGAGATGAATGGAGTGATGGCAGTAGCGCGTTCGTCTCCGTGAGCAGATGTCGTGCGAGGGCAGCGAGAGGGCAACGCGGCCGTCTTTTGTGCCGTTGCTTCTCCTCATGGAGATAATGAAGGGTGGAGCGCCGGGGAAGGATGTGCGGTCATCACTCACTGTCTGGAGGCCATCAGAGCTCGGCGCTGTGTCATCCGTCACCATTCAGCTCCTCTGGCCGGCCCCCCCCCCGTCGGGCCCCCCCTGCCGCTGTCATCATGGTCATTATCTCACGCTCGCACACACAAACGTGCGCTTGGTGCTGAGGCGGGGTCATGATCGTCCTGATCGTTTTTAGCACTTTCACGCTGCGGCTGCTTCGCTTTCGGGCCCCGCGGCGTCGCCCTTTTGGTACTTTAACACAACCAAAACATGTCAACGTTTCAGAGGACAGGATCTGGCTTCAAAGACAAATATCACAGTAAAGACAGTAAAGACGGTAAAGACAGTAAAAACAGTAAAGACAGTAAAGACAGTAAAGACAATAAAGACAATAAAGACAATAAAGACAATAAAGACAATAAAGACAGTAAAGACAGTAAAGACTGTAAAGACAGTAAAGACAATAAAGACAATAAAGACAGTAAAGACTGTAAAGACTGTAAAGACAGTAAAGACAATAAAGACAGTAAAGACAGTAAAGACAATAAAGACAGTAAAGACTGTAAAGACAGTAAAGACAGTAAAGACAGTAAAGACAATAAAGACAATAAAGACAGTAAAGACAATAAAGACAATAAAGACAGTAAAGACAATAAAGACAGTAAAGACAGTAAAAACAGTAAAGACAATAAAGACAATAAAGACAATAAAGACAGTATAGACAGTAAAGACAGTAAAGACAGTAAAGACAATAAAGACAATAAAGACAGTAAAGACAGTAAAGACAATAAAAACAGTAAAGACGGTAAAGACAGCAAAGAATAAAGACAGTAAAGACAGTAAAGACAGTAAAGACAATAAAGACAGTAAAAACAGTAAAGACAGTAAAGACAGTAAAGACAGTAAAGACAGTAAAGACAGCAAAAACAGTATAGACAGTGAAGACAATAAAGACAATAAAGACAATAAAGACAGTAAAGAATAAAGACAGTGAAGACAATAAAGACAATAAAAACAGTAAAGTCAATAAAGACAATAAAGACAGTATTGCTGTCATTCCCGTGTCACGAGCCACAAGCCTAATAGATTTGGATTTGGCAGCTTTGACTTTGACTTTGAACACATTTTTTTCTACAAATAAGTAAAAACAAAAGAGAGGGAAAATGCCACCGAAAAAGGGACCTGCTCCGGAGGAGTTTGAGGAGATCAGGAGCGCACTGGACTCCCTGGGTGCCAATGTTAGCAGGGTGCTAACACAGCAGGAGCAGCTACTACGGCGGTTCGGAGCTATGGAGGAAGAGATGAAAAGACTGAGTGCTAGAGACGCCGAAAGGGAGCAAAGGATCTTGGAGCTTGAACAACGAGTGGACGATCTGGAGCAATATACAAGATCAAATGACGTCGTAATCACAGGTATCAAGATTCGTCCGCGCTCGTATGCTCGGGCTCTTGTACCTGAGGAGAGAGGGACCGGCGAACCGAGCGATTCTGAATTGAGCTCAGTTGAGCAGCAGGTGATGACCCAACTGCACAACTTGGGAATTAAACTGGAAACGGAACATATCGAAGCTTGTCACCCCCTGCCTACACACGGAAGACCACCCGCAGTAATAATTAGATTCACCAACAGAAAGGAAAAAACTGAACTGCTAAAACAAGGACGCAAACTTAAAGGTACTGATATCTACATTAACGAACACTTGACAAAACGGAACGCAGACATCGCAAGAAAAGCACGCCAACTAAAGAAACAAGGGAAAATTCAGCAAACATGGGTCCGGAATTGCAAGGTCTTCATAAAACAAAATGGGGCACCAGAAGAGGCAAGAGTGATGGTGGTGAGGCAAATCCATGATCTGGACAAGTATTAGGAAACATAATCAACACATCATACCATAATGACAGATACATATGGACAATCGTCATCAAGTAAGCAACTACAATCATTAATTAGAAAATATCAAAATATTGAGCTTAACCCCTTTGAGAGCCAAGAGTATAGTGATTTAGAAAATGAAACAAATATAGACCCTGACAATAATCTTTTCAATAATATAAACATAAATAGTAAATACTTCACTGCTGAACAATATAATCAATTAGATAATGAAGGCAAATTCAGTATAGTTCATTTTAATGCACGCAGTTTGCTTTCCAATTTTTTGAGTATTAAAAACTTCATAAGTGAATTTACACAGCCGTTCAATATTATAGCAATAACTGAGACGTGGTTAAGACCAGACATAGAAAATCAATTTGACATAGAAGGATACGAATTCATTCATCAAGATAGGAAAAATAAAGGAGGAGGAGGAGTTGGCTTGTATGTGAACAGGGATCTAAATTATAAAGTCATAAATAACATGTCACTAACCATAGATAATTTAGTAGAAAGTTTAACAATTGAAATATTTAATGAAAAAGACAAGCGTGCACTTGTGAGTTGTGTATATAGACCACCGTCAGCAAATATTGAACAATTTAAGGAATGGATGGAACAAACATACTCACCGAAAGATCATAAGAATTTATTCATATGTGGAGATTTTAATATTGATATTCTAAAAACCGGTCATGACAAGACAATAGACAATTTCGTAAACACAGTATACAGTATGCATTTGTACCCATCCATAACCAGACCAACTCGAGTTACAACTCACAGTGCAACACTATTAGATAACATTTTCATAAACAATTTTACCAATAGCCTGGAAAGTGGGATCTTCTTGAGCGACATCAGCGACCACTTACCAATTTTTTTATTATACGACACTAATTATAGAACAAAATATTGCAGCACATCTAAAATATATTACAGAAGAATCAAAGATGATAACTCACTTAACAAATTGGAAAATGAATTGAAAGCAGTGAACTGGGATTTGGTATTATCAGATAATGATGTGGACAGTGCATACAATAGATTTCTGAGTGTTTTCAACACTATATATAATGAGTGCTGTCCAATCAAAAAACATTGTATAAAAAAAAATAATAATCCATGTCCATGGATGACAAAAGGTCTCCAGAATGCTTGTAAGAAAAAAAATGCACTTTATAAAAACTTCATCAAACAAAGAACACAGGACGCTGAAAGTAGGTATAAATCATATAAAAACAAATTAACTTCCATTTTAAGGAAAAGCAAACAAGATTATTACAGTACTGAGTTAGGAAAAAGCAGAAATAATATGAAGGCTTTTTGGAGTATTCTAAAAACTGTGATAAACAAAGGAAAAAAATCTAATAATTACCCCAATTTTTTCCGCATTGCAGGCAAAGAATGTTTCGATAAAAATACTGTGGTAAATAAAATAAATGAATATTTTGTAAAAGTGGGACCAACACTGGCCAGGGAAATACCAGATCCAGTACTCCCCTTAGGCTGGAAAGAAAATTTAACAGAACGTAATACCTCATCCATGTTTATATCCCCAGTCGAACCAAATGAAATTATACAAACAGTTAACAAATTCATCAGTAAGAAATCAACAGACTACAATGATCTCGACATGTCAACAATTAAATCCACAATTAAACATATAGCTCTGCCACTGACACACATATGTAATTTGTCTTTCAGTTCAGGTGTATTCCCCAGCAAAATGAAAATAGCCAAAATTATACCAGTATACAAATCAGGTGACAAACAGGACTTTAATAACTTTAGACCTATTTCATTATTACCGCAGTTCTCAAAAATTCTCGAAAAATTATTCAATAATCAATTGGAAAAATTTATGAACAAACATTCACTACTCTCCGATGCACAATATGGGTTCAGATCCAAGCATTCAACAGCCTTAGCACTCATGGACACTGTAGAAACAATATCATCTGCTCTTGAAGAAAAAAATCACTCCATTGGAATATTTGTGGACTTGAGCAAAGCTTTTGATACCATTGATCATGATATTCTACTGAGGAAACTGGACAGATATGGAATAAGAGGATTACCATTAAAATGGATTCGAAGTTACCTAGACCGAAGAGTACAGTATGTTAGTATGGAAAATTATAACTCGGAACATTTACAAGTAACCTGTGGGGTCCCCCAGGGCTCTGTGCTAGGACCCAAATTTTTCTCATTATATATTAATGATCTGTGTCATGTGTCAGACTTTTTAAAACCAGTTCTTTTTGCCGATGACACTAGTTTGTTTTCTTCAGGAAAAAATCTTGATGAATTGATCCACAAAATAACATCGGAATTTTTCAAGATTAAATTATGGTTCAATTCAAACAAATTATCACTGAACATGAACAAGACAAAATGTGTATATTTTGGAAAGCAATTAAAAAACAAAGAGATTAAAATTTCAATTGGTGGAACAACAATCACACAAGTTAATGAAATCCGATTTTTAGGTGTAATTCTCGATAGCCAATTAAATTGGAAATCACATATTAACTACACAGCAAAAAAAATGGCAAAAAATGTTGCAATTCTCAGTAAAGCAAGACATGTTTTAACCAATAAATCTCTTCACATCCTATATTCCACACTTGTAACGCCATATCTGACTTATTGTTCAGAGATATGGGGAAACAACTTCAGAACCAATCTGCAACCTCTGGTCCTCCTGCAAAAAAGAGCAATTCGGCATATACATAAGGTAGGTGTCATAGAGCATACTAATCCATTATTCCTCGAATCCAAAATGCTCAAATTTGCAGATATAATATCCTTGAAAACCTTACAGATCATTTATAAAGCTAAACATAAACTCCTACCAGGAAACATTCAAAGTCTGTTCAAGGAAAAAGAAATATCCTATCAATTCAGAAATCCAAACCATTTTAAATCTGAAAGTTACCGGACCGCAAGAAAAGGTTTTTGTGTTTCCAATTGTGGAATAAAGCAATGGGAGAGTTTGCCGTCGGAAATTAAGGAGAGTAAAAGCATACCACAATTTAAACGAAAATATAAAGATTGGATTTTATCAAATTATAATAGCGACATTATAAGTTAACCCAATTTCACCATCAGTAAAACGACACTAAAAAATCTGACTACTTGATGCAGGTCATATTAGTTTGGAAACGTGTATATAAAGTTATATTGCAGTTATGTTTACCCTCAATATTTTATTTTTGTACATGTGCATATGTATGTATGCATTTATTTGTAGATGTGTATATGCATATGCATGTGTATATGTGTATGTGTATATATATATATATATATATATATGTATATGTGTATGTATATATATATGTGTATGTGTACGTATATATAAATGCATATATTTTTCTCCCCTTTCTCCTCTTTAAATGTTACTCATTATTTTGTTTGCTTGGTTGTCGGTAGCCACAGAAAAAAAAAAAAAAAGAAAAAAAATGTTAATTTTGGGGGAGAAAAAAAAAAAAGAAAAAAAAAGTGTCTACATTGGTGGCACTACTGAATTTAATTTAGTTGTAAATTCGATGAAATGTGACACAGGATAAGCTAAGTGTCTGTTTATAAATATAAGTGGGAATAGTATTTTAATAATGATCATTCTACTGTCTTGTCATCTCTGCTGGAATCTCTGATTGACTGATATGAGAAATGTAAGAATATTACCTTAATACCTTTGTAACTATAAATTGTTAGAGGTACCTAGGCTAACTTGCATAAATATAGAGGTAGTGATTATCATTATTATTATCATCATTAATTATTATTAATTATTACTTTACAATAAATAGTAATAATGGACAGCAAGACATCACTGCTTAAAAAATTGGTTTGAGCACAGACCTAAAACCTGCTTCCTAATGCACAAGACTAGACACACACAAACTAATAAACACGTCTAAAAACCTCAGGTAGGGTTTAACAAGAAGAAACTGATGTTTGGGTTGGTCACCTGTCCAGACACAGTCTCAAGTTCTTGTTTTTTAATGCACAAGATTAGACACATGCAATCCAGAAAATAAGTAAATGTCACAAAAAAGTGGGCTAATAAATTGACACACAAAGACTGGAGATTTCTGAAAATAAAACAGAAGAAATTTCTACACTGTACAAGAAGCAATGAAGTCTGTAAAATTAAATAATTACAAATAAAAAATCACAAAATCTTCAACTACAATGATGAAAATAATAATATTAGTGATGATTATAATGATGGTAATAATGATAAAGATTATAACAATAAGGATAATGATAATAATAATAATAATACAATGATAATAATAACAGGGGAAACAAGACAGTGGCATGAACATAATTATATCTTGCAAAAAGGGGTAGGCATTTATAAGCTTTTGCTTCAGCCTACTCCTTTTGGGCTTGTTATCAGATGGTTGAATACAAATGTAAATAATGGAAAGTTATATTTTGATTTTGATTGATGTAAGAAATGCACTGTTATGATTCATATATTTGCCCAAATAAAGCGGAAAAAAAAAAAAAATAAATAAAGACAGTAAAGACAGTAAAGACAGTAAAGACAGTAAAAACAGTAAAAACAGTAAATACAGTAAAGACAGTAAAGACAGTAAAGTCAGTAAAGACAGTAAAAACAATAAAGACAGTAAAGACAATAAAGACAGTAAAGACAGTAAAAACAGTAAAGACAGTAAAGTCAGTAAAGACAGTAAAGACAATAAAAACAGTAAAGACAGTAAAGACAGTAAAGACAATAAAAACAGTAAAGACAGTAAAGAATAAAGACAGTAAAGAATAAAGACAGTAAAGAATAAAGACAATAAAGACAATAAAGACAATAAAGACAATAAAGACAATAAAGACAATAAAGACAATAAAGACAACAAAGACAGTAAAGACAATAAAGACAATAAAGACAACAAAGACAGTAAAGACAGTAAAGAATAAAGACAATAAAGACAGTAAAGTCAGTAAAGACAATAAAAACAGTAAAGACAGTAAAGAATAAAGACAATAAAGACAGTAAAGACAGTAAAGACAATAAAGACAATAAAGACAGTAAAGACAGTAAAGACAGTAAAGACAATAAAAAAAGTAAAGACAGTAAAGAATAAAGACAGTTAAGAATAAAGACAATAAAGACAATAAAGACAGTAAAGACAGTAAAGACAGTAAAGACAATAAAGACAATAAAGACAGTAAAGACAATAAAGACAATAAAGACAATAAAGACAGTAAAGACAATAAAGACAATAAAGACAGTAAAGACAATAAAGACAATAAAGACAATAAAGACAGTAAAGACAATAAAGACAATAAAGACAATAAAGACAATAAAGACAGTAAAGACAGTAAAGACAATCTGGCAACAATCTGGCAACTGGTGAGAAATGAATCCTGGAACTTTGCTATATGAGAACATGACGTGGATTTGGTTCCTTAAGAGTACAAAAAGCGACATCATAGTAGTTATAGTACATTATTATATTATAATTATAGTACATTCTAATCTCCTGATAGTGTGGTTAGAAGTAGCTTCTTGGTTGCCAGATGCATTCTCAAGATCTTTGTATCTTACTAAACGCGACCCTGGTGGGGAAAAAGCGGTAGAAAATGAATGAATGAATGAATTTAGAGTTTTTAATCTAAAAAGTAGCTTCTTGGTTGCCAGATGCATTCTCAAGATTTTTGTATCTTACTAAACTCGACCCTCGTGGGGAAAAAGCGGTAGAAAATGAATGAATGAATGAATCTAAAAAGTAGCTTCTTGGTTGCCAGATGCATTCTCAAGATTTTTTGTATCCTACTAAACTCGCCCCTGGTGAGAAAAAGCGGTAGAAAATGAATGAACGAATGAATTGAGAGTTTTTAATCTAACAAGTAGCTTCTTGGTTGCCAGATGCATTCTCAAGATTTTTGTATCTTACTAAACTCGACCCTGGTGAAGAAACGCGGTAGAAAATGAATGAATGAATGAATGAATGAATGAATGGAGAGTTTTTAATCTAAAAAGTAGCTTCTTGGTTGCCAGATGCATTCTCAAATTTTTTGTATCTTACTAAACTCGACCCTGGTGAAGAAACACGGTAGAAAATGAATGAATGAATGAATTAATTGAGAGTTTTTAATCTAAAAAGTAGCTTCTTGGTTGCCAGATGCATTCTCAAGATTTTTGTATCTTACTAAACTCGACCCTGGTGAGGAAAAGCGGTAGAACATGAATGAATGAATGTAGAGTTTTTAATCTAACAAGTAGCTTCTTGGTTGCCAGATGCATTCTCAAGATTTTTGTATCTTACTAAACTTGACCTTTGTGAGGAAAAACGGGAGAAAATGAATGAATGAATTTAGGTTTTTAATCTGAAAAGTAGCTTCTTGGTTGCCAGATGCATTCTCAAGTGTCATTTTAAACATAATACAGGTCAGTGTCAGCAATCTTTACTATTGGAATATCATTTCTCTTTCTGTCAGTCCCTCCTTTCTCATTTCCCCGCCATCCTAGTTACGGCGATACGTGTGCATGTGCATGTAAAGGTATAGCATCACATGCACACGCGTGTACATTGTGTGCGTGTGCATGTATGAATAGAGGATCACGCAGCGAAGAGATGGATGGTTCCTGTCTCCTCTAATTGTAAAATATTAGTTACATTAGATTCTGCTTGGTGATTAATGGAACTTATTTGGAGGTTGCCCTCTCCTGGACCTCCCCTGTGGGAGGGGGGGGAGGGGGGGGGTCCGAAAAACACGAGCGCGGCGTGGACGTGAAAACCTTTTGACTTCTTTTAACCTGACTTTTTATAAAGATGGCGTCCGTTATGTTTTTATTTCATAATTTCCCGGAAAAAAGTTATTGTTTTTGTTTTCACTGACACACACACACATATACACACATATACACACATATACACAACCTTGTGTAGTATTATGATGATATTCACGTGTCAGGTGTGTGTGTGTGTGTGTGTGTACTTTAGTGGCCATCAGGTTATTATACACCAGCAGATGGAGCATTACCTTTTATTGCTTACACCTTCTGTGAGTTTGCCCAAATTTCGCTCCCAAAACGCATTTTTATGTAGATGCACGGAAGAGTGTTCGATTCCTGCAGATGTCCTACTGGGGGGGGCGGGAGGACAGGAGGACAGGAGGACAGGAGGACAGGAGGACAGGAGGACAGGAGGACAGGAGGACAGGAGGACAGGAGGACAGGAGGACAGGAGGACAGGAGGACAGGAGGACAGGAGGAGGACCTGCGACGTCGCTAAGCCTTGGATGAGATGTTGGTGTCATCCGAGATGTCCTTACATCCTTACATCCTTACATCCTTACATCCTTACATCCTTACATCTTTACATCCTTACATCCTTACATCCTTACATCCTTACATCCTTACATCCTTACATCCTTAAATCCTTACATCCTTACATCCTTAAATCCTTAAATCCTTACATCCTTACATCCTTAAATCCTTACATCCTTACATCCTTACATCCTTACATCCTTACATCTTTACATCCTTACATCCTTACATCCTTACATCCTTACATCCTTACATCCTTACATCCTTAAATCCTTACATCCTTACATCCTTAAATCCTTAAATCCTTACATCCTTACATCCTTAAATCCTTACATCCTTACATCCTTACATCCTTACATCCTTACATCCTTACATCCTTACATCCTCACATCCTTACATCCTTACATCCTTACATCCTTCCACCCTTCCATCCTTCCACCCATCCACCCTTCCATCCTTCTACCTGTCCATCCTTACATCCTTACATCCTTAAATCCTTACATCCTTACATCCTTACATCCTTACATCCTTACATCCTTACATCCTTCCACCCATCCACCCTTCCATCCTTCTACCTGTCCATCCTTCCATCCTTCCATCCTTCCATTCTTCCATCCTTCCATCCTTCCATCCTTCCATCCTTCCATCCTTCCATCCTTCCATCCTTCCATCCTTCCATCCTTCTACCCTTCCATTCTTCCACCCATCCATCCTTTCACCCTTCTACCCTTCTGTCCTTCCACCCTTCCACCCTTCCCTTCTTCCACCCTTCTACCCTTCCACCCTTCTACTCTTCTACCCTTATACCCCATCCTTCCAACTTTCCACCCATCCATCCTTCCATCCTTCCATCCTTCCATCCTTCCATCCTTCCATCCTTCCATCCTTCCATCCTTCCATCCTTCCATCCTTCCATCCTTCCATCCTTCCATCCTTCCATCCTTCCATCCTTCCACCATTCCAACTTTCCACCCTTCCACCCTTCCACCCTTCTACCCTTCCATCCTTCCACCCTTCTACCCTTCCATCCTTCCACCCATACATCCTTTCACCCTTCTACCCTTCTGTCCTTCCACCCTTCCACCCTTCCACCCTTCCACCCTTCTACCCTTCTACCCTTATACCCCATCCTTCCAACTTTCCACCCATCCATCCTTCCATCCTTCCATCCTTCCACCCATCCATCCTTCCATCCTTCCATCCTTCCATCCTTCCATCCTTCCATCCTTCCATCCTTCCATCCTTACATCCTTCCACCCATCCATCCTTCCAACCTTCCATCCTTCCATCCTTCCACCCATCCATCCTTCCAACCTTCCATCCTTCCATCCTTCCATCCTTCCATCCTTCCATCCTTCCATCCTTCCATCCTTCCATCCTTCCATCCTTCTACCCTTCCATCCTTCCACCCATACATCCTTTCACCCTTCTACCCTTCTGTCCTTCCACCCTTCCACCCTTCCACCCTTCCATCCTTCCATCCTTCCATCCTTCCATCCTTCCATCCTTCCATCCTTACATCCTTCCACCCATCCATCCTTCCAACCTTCCATCCTTCCATCCTTCCACCCATCCATCCTTCCAACCTTCCATCCTTCCATCCTTCCATCCTTCCATCCTTCCATCCTTCCATCCTTCCATCCTTCCATCCTTCCATCCTTCCATCCTTCTACCCTTCCATCCTTCCACCCATACATCCTTTCACCCTTCTACCCTTCTGTCCTTCCACCCTTCCACCCTTCCACCCTTCCACCCTTCCACCCTTCCACCCTTCCACCCTTCCACCCTTCTACCCTTCTACCCTTATACCCCATCCTTCCAACTTTCCACCCATCCATCCTTCCATCCTTACATCGTTACATCCTTACATCCTTACATCCTTACATCCTTACATCCTTCCACCCTTCCATCCTTCCACCCATCCACCCTTCCATCCTTCTACCTGTCCATCCTTCCACCATTCCATCCTTCCATCCTTCCATCCTTCCATCCTTCCATCCTTCCATCCTTCCATCCTTCCATCCTTCCATCCTTCCATCCTTCCATCCTTCCACCATTCCAACTTTCCACCCTTCCACCCTTCTACCCTTCCATCCTTCCACCCTTCTACCCTTCCATCCTTCCACCCATACATCCTTTCACCCTTCTACCCTTCTGTCCTTCCACCCTTCCACCCTTCCACCCTTCCACCCTTCCACCCTTCTACCCTTCTACCCTTATACCCCATCCTTCCAACTTTCCACCCATCCATCCTTCCATCCTTCCACCCATCCATCCTTCCATCCTTCCATCCTTCCATCCTTCCATCCTTCCATCCTTCCATCCTTCCATCCTTCCATCCTTACATCCTTACATCCTTCCATCCTTCCATCCTTCCAACTTTCCATCCTTTCACCCTTCCGTCCTTCGGTCCTTCAGTCCTTCAGTCCTTTGGCCCTTCCATCCTTCCACCCTTCCCTCCTTCCATCCTTCCACCCTTCCCTCCTGCCACCCTTCTTCCACGACTCCAATGATGAACATGATAGAGAGGAAAAAAAGGGTGAGAAGAACGCAAGGGAGGGGGGAGGAGGGGGGGGGGTACAAACATTGAGACGGCCCTCGGTTTTTGGGAAGTGATGTCAAACGACTTCATGACATCACAGTTTACTGTAAGGATGAATCACACATTGAAGTGTGAGACAGACAGGAAAAAGTCGTTTTTATGAGCTAATTCGTCCGGAATAGTCCCCCCCCCCCCCCCCCGGCGGCGGCGAGTGAGGACACATGACCGTCAAAGCATAAAGGTGCATGAGTCATCGGCGTGGTGCTGATTTTTTTGTTTTACATTACGGTTTGATCAACTCATGGAAGCTATTAGCTGCTTTGTTGTTGGCGGGGGTTGGGTTGCACGGGACAGACAGGAAGTGCTGGCATTCCTTTCCTGTCTCAGCTGCAGACGTCTGTCATTCCTCAACTCAACACTTGTGTGTGTGTGTTTATTTATCCGTGTGTGTATTAATAGCCAGCATTCCATAAAGTCGGAGCCAAAACTCATATTTTGAAATGGTCATATTATACTCATTTTTTTGTGGACTTCTATAGAGCAGCGACACACAATATCATTTTTATATTTTATTTTACATTTTTATATATAAAAATATACAGTCTAATGCAGGGATTAACAAACTGTGGTGCAGGGACCCCAGGGAGTCCTTGGAAAATTTCAGCTAACCAAATACCGTATTTTCCGGACTATAAGTCGCACTTTTTTTCGACCTAATTATTCGTTTTTGGCCTTGAGCGGCTTATAGTCCAGAAAATGCGGTATATAACATATTTTCTGGACTATAAGTCGTACTTTTTTTCATAGGTTGGCTGTTCCTGCGACTTATACTCCAGAGCGACTTATGTTATTTTTTTATAAATTACCTTAAAAAATTCGAAAAAAGTGTTTATGTTACATAAACACTGGACACCTTTTCTGTTTATTTTTTGTGTAGCTGAATAACCATTGTTAGCATATGTGTTAGCATATGTGTTAGCATATGTTAGCATATTTTTTTATTGTTAGAACTTGCCTTCCAAAGGGAAGTAATGTCTGTTTTGGTTAAGTAGTTAAAATAAATTACCTGAAAAAATGCGACTTATACTCCAAAGCGACTTATGTTATTTTTTTATACCTAATTATGAATTTTTGGCCTTGTGCGACTTATACTCAAGAGCGACTTATAGTCCAGAAAATACAATATATACTGTATTTTCCGGACTATAAGTCGCATTTTTTTTCATAGGTTGGCTGTTCCTGCAACTTATACTCCGGAGCGACTTATGTTATTTTTTTTATACCTAATTATGCATTTTTGGCCTTGTGCGACTTATACTCCGGAGCGACTTGTAGTCCAGAAATATTTTCCGGACTATAAGTCGCACTTTTTTTTCATTGGTTGGCTGTTCCTGCAACTTATACTCCAGAGTGACTTATGTAATTTTTTTTTATACCTAATTATGCATTTTTGGCCTTGTGCGACTTATACTCAAGAGCGACTTATAGTCCGGAAAATACAATATATACCGTATTTTCTGGACTATAAGTCGCATTTTTTTTCATAGGTTGGCTGTTCCTGCAACTTATACTCCAGAGCGACTTATGTTATTTTTTTTTATACCTAATTATGCATTTTTGGCCTTGTGCGACTTATACTCCGGAGCGACTTGTAGTCCAGAAATATTTTCCGGACTATAAGTTGTATTTTTTTTCATTGGTTGGCTGTTCCTGTGACTTATACTCCAGAGCGACTTATGTTGTTTTTTTTATACCTAATTATGAATTTTTGGCCTTGTGCGACTTATACTCCGGAGCGACTTATAGTCCAGAAAATTACAATATATACTGTATTTTCCGGACTATAAGTCGCACTTTTTTTCATAGGTTGGCTGTTCCTGCCACTTATACTCCAGAGTGACTTATGTTTTTTTTTTTTTTTTGTTTTTTTTTTTTTTAAACTGTGGAATATTCCTCGACATATTTCTGCTTTGTTAACCGTTGTTCTTTTTTTTCTCCATTTTATAGCTCGGAAGCCGTTCCCGTGCCGATACTGCCCCTACAGTGCCTCCCAGAAGGGCAACCTGAAGACTCATGTCATCTGCGTCCACCGCAAGCCCTTCGACAACAGCCTGTACCCCGACCGCCGCCTCCGCCGCTCGCACACGCCCCAGAGGTCCTCCAAATCGCCTCCGAGCACGGCGGAAGATAATCGGGTTGCGGGTAGAGAGCAGATGAACGCGGCGGCGGCGTCGCTCTGTGGGACTTGATGTTGTTGTCACGGCAACCACGGATACAGACAGTTATTATTATTATTGCTTTGGTTAAATAGACCGAGACGTTAAGGGGTCTATTATGCACTTTCTTACGTTCTATGATAATATTACACTTTTTGGGTGTCGGCACACTCCACTTCCTGCCGAAAAACTGCCGAAAATGAGAAATGGGGATATGTACGGGGGAACCAGATCCCGTTTAACGGCAAACTTTGATGTACATTCCAGTGTTTCTCGAAAATCCGCAGTATGTATTTAACTGTAGCAATGAAGTTGCATATAATAATAATAATAATAATAATAATAAAGTCCACTGTGATGTGAAAGTGTAACAATAGCATTACATTTTGTCTCCGGGTTACGTTATGGTTGCTATGGTTACCACAGCTTTGCCCGAATTGACCATTTCTGAATGGTCATGAAGTCACGAGCCGCATTTATTAAATTTATTTTGATTTTTTAAAAAATATTTTTACACTTGTATTTAAGTCAGTTTCATTTGTATTTATTTGTATTATTTTTCTATTTTCATTTGAGTCATTTTAAAAATGCTTTCATGTAATTTTATATTTTTCCTTTTTTATGTAAGCGATTTTTGTATTTTTTTAATTTTGTCTTACACTGTCAATTTAGACTTTTATAATGTGTATTATTTATTTTATTTGTCATTATTAATACATTTTTTTTACATATTTAAGGCATTTGTTCTTTTTTAAATTTATGTTACTTATTTTGAGTTTCTATTATTTTTATTATTTTTTACATTTAAGGTCATTGTTATTTTTATACAATTTAATTTTTTTATTTTAAATTGTTTATTGTTTAAGTTATTTTGATTTATATTCCATTATATGATTCGTATATTTTAATTTAAGTCATTTTGATTTTTTATTATTTTTCATATTTTTTCAAGTCTTTTTTAGTGATTTATTTTTATTTTTTACATAATTTTTATTTAACTTTTTCACACTTAAGTCATTTTTATATTTATTATTTTCTTACACTTTTATTGAAGTCAATTTGATTTTATATTTTTTTATTTTTATTGTATTTTTGCATTTTAGAGTAATTTATTATAGCATTAATGGCTCCTATAGAGCAGCGACACACAATATCGGATATGTCTTTTTTTTTTTTTTTTTTTGGCAAACTGTGGTGCGGGGATCCCAGGGAGTCCATGGAAAATTTCAGGTAACCAAATATCGTATTTTCCGAACTATAAGTCGCACTTTTTTTCATCGTTTTTTTTTCATAGGACTTAGAACTCATTTGTCATTACTTCAAGGATCCAGAGTCGGAATTATTACAACAAGGATACATGGAACGCCATTTCTCGACGTTCCTCGTCAGCTCGGAATACTCTGGTTTATTATTTTTACAGAAATCAGTCCATACTAATCGACGACCGAATCATGGACCCATCGGTATTTTTGATGTGTATTATTTCCAGGCTTTTTCAGGGCAAATTTGGCCCCAGGGCCTTGACTTTGACACCTGAGCACGTTTGTTCATTCATGCAACAAACACGCCGTGTAACGTCGTCTCTAAATATCCCTTGATTTTTCCCTTCCGGTTCGCAAGTCTTGTCTATCCGTCAAGGATGTGTTGCCAGATGTTGGGGCTTTCATGGCGGCAGATGTAATGAAGTAGAATGTTGCACATCACAGATTCCATTTGTTCCGGATTCCACTCCAGGGAGAACGGTTCTCTCACATATAATTATTGCCCATTAACTCCTATGCCGGAATAATGCTCAATTAAATAGAACCAGGAAAACCCAACGACCGGATTTTTGAAGTGATATTGAGAAAAATGTCGTGGTCAAAGTCCGGTTCCGTTTGTGGTCATTTCAGCATATGATCCGATCTGCCTCGGCGCTCCCGTGCCAACATTCCCCCCCCCCCGTATCCGCGGATCACCTTGGGCAGCTGCGCCTGTTCACATGATGTGACTTTGACTGACAGTCGTCCTGACAACTCCATTCATGCGCCACCTGCTAGCTGTCAATCAGAGTGGCCGTCCCGCGGCTATTGACGGCGCTGTCAGCCCGTGTGAGATGTGTCTGTCAAAGCCCACCCACTCTTCCACCGCGCGCTTGCCCGCCACTTTATTTACCGTCCTCTTTCCTTGAAGTGTGTCCTTCCCTTCAGAGACACCTCACCTCCTTAATCCCTGATCCAATCACAGATTCCCCGGATCCGCATTTGTCACCTTTTTCGGGATGGAGCGCCACAGAAACAGTACCGCAGCTGACTCAGTCTCGCTACCTGACAAGTGACAAGGTCTGGGACTCTAGCTGACTAGCTAATCGGAGGCCTGTGACACCTGTCAATAACTTTCAGAACCAGAACCGACACGTTTTTTGGCGTTTTGAAATGATCCTTGCCTTGTTCCCCTGAAATGGGTTTACGAGATGTGGGCGTTATTCCTGTCAAAGCTCCTAATTAGGCGCACTATCCCTTAAAGCAACAGCCTTTAATTAATACAAGGGATTAATTACTCCTAATGGTGATGAATGTTCCAGTGTGATGCCGAAGCCATTGAATTACACTCGACTGTCTTTCCGAATTAAATGGTTTTTTTTTTGTTCTCACATTTTTTTCCCAGATATTCCGATGTCATAGGACACCGAGGTCCACCAGTTTGGAATTGGTAGACCTACCTCCATGACATCACCGGTTTGTAGTTGACTACTGTTATTATTAGTACAACAAATGCATATTTAAATGCATATTTTGCGTAAAAACGCTTAAAACAATTACACTTTTAATGCATAAAACAATTAAAACTACCGAATTAAATTAAATTAAATTAAATTAAATTAAATTAAATTAAATTAAATTAAATTAAATTAAATTAAATTAAATTAAATTAAATTAAATTAAATTAAATTAAATTAGGAAAGCAGGAAGTGAACAAATGTACAAAATGAAAGAACATTTTTTAAACTATATTTGGAAAGCAGGAAGTGAACAAATGTACAAAATGAAAAAAACATTTTTAAACTATATTTAGAGAGCAGGAAGTGAACAAATGTACAAAATGAAAAAAAAATTAAACTATATTTGGAAAGCAGAAAGTGAACAAATGTAACAGTTACTGATTGTAAAAGTACCATTACCAAATAAAACCATTACCATTACCATTACCAAAATTACCAAAAACAGTTTACATTAACCCTCTTCTTGTGTTAAATTAAATTAAATTAAATTAAATTAAATTAAATTAAATTAAATTAAATTAAATTAAATTAAATTAAATTAAATTAAATTAAATTAAATTAAATTAAATTAAATTAAATTAAATTAAATTAAATTTAAAAAACTTGAACTATATTAGGAAAGCAGGAAGTGAACAAATGTAACAGTTACTGATTGTAAAAGTACCAGATGGAGGGGTAGGATTTAATAAGCTTTGCTTCTTCCTACTCCTTTCGGACATGTGGAACTGGGAACTGATTATGGGATGCATTCAATTGTAATCGGATGCATGTTCAAATGAAATAAAACCATTACCATTACCATTACTTTATGGACAAAATTAAATTAAATTAAATTAAATTAAATTAAATTAAATTAAATTAAATTAAATTAAATTAAATTAAATTAAATTAAATTAAATTAAATTAAATTAAATTAAATTAAATTAAATTAAATTAAATTAAATTAAATTAAATTAAAACAAAAAAAACCTATAAAACTATATTGGGAAAGCAGGATGGGGTAGGATTTAATAAGTCCTCCATTCGTTATCCATATCCAATCGTCCAGTCCAGACATTTTGTCCGTATTGTGTCTGTCTTGTCCGGCCTCCAAGACATTCATCTATGCCGACGTCCATTTTTCTTTCTTTCCATCAGAAAACCATCTTTCCTTTTCTTTACGCACATCCCTTCATTATCATCTCATCAGCGTCTCATCTGCGGAATCATGCTTGAGGTCTTTCTCAGCCTCACCGAGATAGACGGGCCATGTTCGCCTAATCAGGCTCAATAAGGAACGGAAACAGTTTGACAGGTCAGGTAATGAGAAGTAATGAATCGCTAATCACGTTCTCTTACAACCCTCGGAGCACAGATGAAAAATTAAAAGTAATTAGCTTTGCACAGTTGTGAAAACAATATTTAAGTTGGCGTCACGTGACTTAACAGATCATGACCGGGATGATTTTTTTAGTCTTGCATTGTTTCTTTAAAAAAAAATCGTGACGTCATGTCATGTGATGAGCTCGACGGGCGGAGTGAAGGATGCTTTGACGCAGGCCCGCATGAGCCTCAAAGTACGGGATTCAGACATGGCCTGTCAATCAAAGCTAGCCCATCTCCCGGCTGAGACGTGCCCAGTTTAGTCACACTTACAATGGAACTAATAGGCGTTAACTGGAGCAAGGCACACATATGGGCTCGGTAGATCCGTGTTGTCCCGAGGCTGGGATTGAACGGATGCCAAGGAACATAAGCTCCAGATATAAAAAAGAATTACAAGGGGACAAATAAAACACGGGGATTATGTCAGTGCGAGAAAATGGAGGCATTGTTATTCCGAATGCGTGCAGGCTTGCTTCTCTTGTTTCGGATTCCATGGCCTTTCGGCAGTCCTGCACCTGCTTGGGCCGTCCGGGAGCTTCGGAAGCACAATGGAGACCGGGATGGTGTTTCCTGTGGAAAATCAATAAGGGGCAAAGACGAACACGGCGGCTTGAGTGACAGCAGATAGCTGTAGCTGTCACTCAAATGCAGATACGGTACCTGGCGTCTGCGGCGTGTTGATACAAGCGGAATGCCGACGGTCCGGTATCGTGATCTTTTTCCCATTTTGCCGGGCTTGATTATGCTAGAGCATCACGGTTCATTCATTCATTCATTCATTCATTCATTCATTCATTTTCTACCACTTATCCTCACTAGAGTCTCTGGGCGAGAGGCGGGGTCCAATTTAATTTAATTTAATTTAATTTAATTTAATTTAATTTAATTTAATTTAATTTAATTTAATTTAATTTAATTTAATTTAATTTAATTTAATTTAATTTAATTTAATTTAATTTAATTTAATTTAATTTAATTTAATTTAATTTAATTTAATTTAATTTAATTTTCATAAGTATCATAATCATACATACACCATACACCATATTGGTGCTTCACAAACGGTGTCCCAACTAGTCACTGTTACATTTGTTCACTTCCTGCTTTCCAAATATAGTTTAATTTTTTTTCTTCGTTTTGTACATTTGTTCACTTCGTGCTTTCCTAATTTAATTTAATTTAATTTAATTTAATTTAATTTAATTTAATTTAATTTAATTTAATTTAATTTAATTTAATTTAATTTAATTTAATTTAATTTAATTTAATTTAATTTAATTTAATTTAATTTAATTTAATTTAATTTAATTTTCATATCATAAGTATCATAATCATACATACCCGATGCCCGATACCATATTGGTGCTTCACAAGCGGTGTCCCAACTAGTCACTGTTACATTTGTTCACTTCCTGCTTTCTAAATATAGTTTAATTTTTTCTTTGTTTTGTACATTTGTTCACTTCCTGCTTTCTTAATTTAATTTAATTTAATTTAATTTAATTTAATTTAATTTAATTTAATTTAATTTAATTTAATTTAATTTAATTTAATTTAATTTAATTTAATTTAATTTAATTTAATTTTCATAAGTATCATAATCATACATACACCATACACCATATTGGTGCTTCACAAACGGTGTCCCAACTAGTCACTGTTACATTTGTTCACTTCCTGCTTTCCAAATATAGTTTAATTTTTTTTCTTCGTTTTGTACATTTGTTCACTTCGTGCTTTCTTAATTTAATTTAATTTAATTTAATTTAATTTAATTTAATTTAATTTAATTTAATTTAATTTAATTTAATTTAATTTAATTTAATTTAATTTAATTTAATTTAATTTAATTTAATTTAATTTAATTTAATTTAATTTAATTTAATTTTCATATCATAAGTATCATAATCATACATACCCGATACCCGATACCATATTGGTGCTTCACAAACGGTGTCCCAACTAGTCACTGTTACATTTGTTCACTTCCTGCTTTCCAAATATAGTTTAATTTTTTTTCTTCGTTTTGTACATTTGTTCACTTCGTGCTTTCCTAATTTAATTTAATTTAATTTAATTTAATTTAATTTAATTTAATTTAATTTAATTTAATTTAATTTAATTTAATTTAATTTAATTTAATTTAATTTAATTTAATTTAATTTAATTTAATTTAATTTAATTTAATTTAATTTTCATATCATAAGTATCATAATCATACATACCCGATACCCGATACCATATTGGTGCTTCACAAACGGTGTCCCAACTAGTCACTGTTACATTTGTTCACTTCCTGCTTTCTAAATATAGTTTAATTTTTTTCTTTGTTTTGTACATTTGTTCACTTCCTGCTTTCTTAATTTAATTTAATTTAATTTAATTTAATTTAATTTAATTTAATTTAATTTAATTTAATTTAATTTAATTTAATTTAATTTAATTTAATTTAATTTAATTTAATTTAATTTAATTTAATTTAATTTAATTTCAAGACTGGACGAAAGGGAAAAACCGGCAATACGGAGTTATTCCAACAAGTGGAAGTAAAACTACATTTTACTGGGCATGCCCTATTGACTATTCTGTTTATTCTGATTATAGCGGCGCATGTAAACAGGAGATTGGAATATTCCTTTCCATGGATACCATTGCTTTCGGAAAGATTCCCTTGGGAAAGAAAAAAACGTGGCTAGTGTCGATATGTGGCTGAAATTCCCACAAAACTGCCCACGGAACGCTTAGTAAGTGAATCCATTTATTTTCCTGATATAAAATATTGTATTAGCGTAGCCACGCCTTCGGTTCATACACATGTTCAGCTAAATGGCGGCGACAGGACGTGACAAAGTGTAACACCCGCTCGCCCGCTTTGTATCGTGTTATCTTTCCTTCGCTCTCCTCATCCTCCCGAGAAGACCTGTCTGGCATAACAAACAATGGCGCCAAAACTCCATTAAAATCATTTCATGGAGATGCGGGAACGCTGGAAGTTAAAGGCTGTAATTGAAAAGCGGTTTGACAAACCGTGCGACCAACCAAGGCGGCGACAGACAAGCTTGCGATTCTCACCTGAGTTATTTTGCGGGAATAATCAGCATCATTTCATTGTGCTCCCTTTAGAACCTGCTTGGATAGCACGTCAAACGCTGATCCTCACTTTTGTTGCTGCTAATGGTCTTCAGATGGATACACGCCCAGATAATGATTTTCTTCTTCACAGTGTGAGTCACCGCAACCTGGCCACGCTTTTACAATCATCTATCTCACGAGGCCGACGCTCAAAACGACTGATTCGGATTTTTGGTTTATTATTCTGGCTTGGGTTGAGTATCATAATCATACATACCCGATACCAAATTAATAGTAATAATAACAATTTATTTAGTTTTTTGTTTTTGTTTTAATTTAATTTAATTTAATTTAATTTAATTTAATTTAATTTAATTTAATTTAATTTAATTTAATTTAATTTAATTCATATTATTTTAATTTAATTTAATTTAATTTAATTTAATTTAATTTAATTTAATTTAATTTAATTTAATTTAATTTAATTTAATTTAAGTATCATAATCATACATACCCGATACCCAACTAATAGTAATACTAACAATTTATTTATTTGGACATTTTGGTAATGGTAATGGTACTTTTACAATCAGTAATTGTTACATTTGTTCACTTCCTGCTTTCCAAATATAGTTTAATTTTTTGTTTGTTTTGTACATTTGTTCACTTCCTGCTTTCCTAATATAGTTTAAGCTTTTTGTTTTTGTTTTTGTTTTTGTTTTTGTTTTTGTTTAAATTAAATTAAATTAAATTAAATTAAATTAAATTAAATTAAATTAAATTAAATTAAATTAAATTAAATTAAATTAAATTAAATTAAATTAAATTAAATTAAATTAAATTAAATTAAATTAAATTAAATTAAATTAAATTAAATTAAATTAAATTAAACATACCCTATACCATATTGGTGCTTCTCAAATGGTGTCCCAACTAGTAGTAATACTAACAATTTATTTATTTGGACATTTTGGTAATGGTAATGGTAATGGTTTTATTTGGTACTGGTACTTTTACAATCAGTAACTGTTACATTTGTTCACTTCCTGCTTTCCAAATATAGTTTAAAAAATGTTTTTTTCGTTTTGTACATTTGTTCACTTCCTGCTTTCTTAATTTAATTTAATTTAATTTAATTTAATTTAATTTAATTTAATTTAATTTAATTTAATTTAATTTAATTTAATTTAATTTAATTTAATTTAATTTAATTTAATTTAATTTAATTTAATTTATTATTAATTTTATCCATAAAAGTAATGGTAATGGTTTAATTTCATTTATGAGTGCATCCCATAATCAGTTCCCAGTTCCACATGTCCGAAAGGAGTAGGAAGAAGCAAAGCTTATTAAATCCTACCCCTCCATCTGGTACTTTTACAATCAGTAACTGTTACATTTGTTCACTTCCTGTTTTCCTAGTTTAATTTAATTTAATTTAATTTAATTTAATTTAATTTAATTTAATTTAATTTAATTTAATTTAATTTAATTTAATTTAATTTAATTTAATTTAATTTAATTTAATTTAATTTAATTTGTTCACTTCCTGCTTTCCAAATGTAGTTAAAAAAAAATTTTTGTTTAGTTTTTTTTGTCACATACCAAAGTACGAGGTGATATGACCATACATGACCATACTTTTACAATCAGTAACTGTTACATTTGTTCACTTCCTGCTTTCCATAATACAGTTTAAGGTTTTTTTTTTGTTTTTTTTTAAATAATGCACCTAGTACCGAAGTACAAGATGATATGAGCATACAATGACATAATAGGTACCATAGTAAGTGTGGTGACGGCGGTGTGTTCAGGTTCAAAAAGAACACCGTAATGAGGCATCGATAGTTTTTCCATGCCGGAGTTTTGATGTGCACATCAACAAAGATGCCGAAACAACACTTCCTGTTTTTTGTGCGATACTCCAAGAGCCCAAGAAGTGGAAAACCTCCACGGCGAGAGGACCTCGTCCTCTGATTTGAAGTGACAGCTCCATCCTTGACAAACACACCTGTCATTGTTCAAGTCACATCACATTTACACTTGCATAGACAGGTGTGTGTGTGTGTGTGTGTGTGTGTGTGTGTCATAAAGTTTCTTGAGCCCTTCAATTCCACTTTTTAAGGACAGACTCTCTTCTCCAGCTGTTCCACAGGAACCCAGCCAGCTTCTTTCATTGGCGATGTTTATGAAAAAAGACATCTGGCTGTTTATTTTCCAACATGCATCAAAAAATGGATTTTCTGTGCCAGAGCTTGCTGACCATCGCTCTGTGAGCCTCTGCAACAGGGGTCTCAAACATGCGGCCCGCGGGCCAAATGTGGCACGCCGGGGACTACTTTGAGGCCCCCGACTTGATATGAAAGTTTAATGTTAGTGGCGCCCGCGCAAGTTTGATACGGATGCTGTATGGCAGGGGTCTCAAACATGCGGCCCGCCGGCCAAATGTGGCCCGCAGAAGACTACTTTGAGGCCCCCGCCTTGATATGAAAGTTTAATGTCAGTGCAGGCCCGAGCAAGTTTGATACGGATGCTGTATGGCAGGGGTCTCAAACACACGGCCCGCCGGCCAAATGTGGCACGCAGGACACTACTTTGAGGCCCCCGCCTTGATATGAAATTTCAATGTCAGTGCGGCCCGCGCAAGTTTGATATGGATGCTGTATGGCAGGGGTCTCAAAAATGCGGACCGTGGGCCAAATGTGGCACGCAGGAGACTACTTTGAGGCCCCCCCGCCTTGATATGAAAGTTTAATGTCAGTGCAGGCCCGCGCAAGTTTGATACGGATGCTGTATGGCAGGGGTCTCAAACATGCGCCCCGCGTGCCAAATGTGGCCCGCAGCACACTACTTTGAGGCCCCCGCCTTGATATGAAAGTTTAATGTTAGTGCAGCCCGCGCAAGTTTGATATGGATGCTGTATGGCAGGGGTCTCAAACATGCGGCCCGCCGACCAAATGTGGCCCGCAGAAGACTACTTTGAGGCCCCCGCCTTGATATGAACGTTTAATGTCAGTGCGGCCCGCGCAAGTTTGATAAGGATGCTGTATGGCAGGGGTCTCAAACACGCGGCCCGCGGGCCAAATGTGGCACGCAAGACACTACTTTGAGGCCCCCGCCTTGATATGAAAGTTTAATGTTAGTGCAGGCCCGCGCAAGTTTGATATGGATGCTGTATGGCAGGGGTCTCAAACTTGCGGACCGTGGGCCGAATGTGGCCCGCAGGACACTACTTTGAGGCCCCCCTCCTTGATATGAAATTTTAATGTCAGTGCGGCCCGCGCAAGTTTGATATGGATGCTGTATGGCAGGGGTCTCAAACACGCGGCCCGCGGGCCAAATGTGGCCCGCAGGAGACTAGTTTGATACGGATGCTGTATGGTATCATGTACCCAGAAAAAATTATTACGTTTTAATTAATGTTCATGTTAAAGGTAAAATAACTGTTAATAGTTATCCTCCCTATCCATGTGGAAGTGGTCATTTTTGGGCTATTTAAGTTTAAAGGAAATAACTTTTTTTTTAAATAAATGCGTTTTTTTTTGGAAAACCTGATGCGGCCCAGCCTCGCCCAGACCCTAGCTCCAGTGGCCCCCCAGTTAAATTGACTTTGAGACCCCTGCTCTGCAATAATAAGCAGATTTTAATGATTTACTATAAATCAGCCGCCGAGGGAGGCCTCCGATGGGGGGAGACCGAGGGGGATGACAGCCCCCTGACTCACCCGCCTCGCAAATGCCTCGCTGATGATGTGTGTGCATTTCGGGGTCGTCAATCACTGGCACGCACGCGCATATGCAGCACTTTTATAAAAACATGCTTTCAACACACGTACGCAGGTGTACACACACACGCATGTTTCATGTCTAATGTCTCCTCTGAGGTGGCGGGGGACAAATCAATCACGGGTACAGAAGTTCAAGGGGGTAAGAGATTGTCTATTCCCTTTTTTCCGATGCTATTGATCCCATTTTACCGGCATCATCGCCAAGGTGTCTCATGGCGAAGAATGGAAAGTGAAAGATTGGGAGAGGAGCAGAAAAACAGAAAAATATACAAACTTTTTCAGTGCTTTGGTTCTGATTTTCCACAATAAAAGCTCTGATAAAACATTCCACTGTTCATAAATATCTTAGTTTTTATTTTTCTGCACAAAATAAGATGAAAAATAAATAAATCAAGAATAAAGAAAATCAATCAATCAGTAATAAATAAATATAATAATAATAATAATAAAAACTTAAGAAACCACATATAGTTGGTGGGTAGACAAATTATTTTTTTCAGATTAAAATGAACAAATCATTATTAGAGCCCTGTAGACATGACAAAACACGACTATAGTCACATTTATACTTTTTATTTACAACATATTGCGCAACTGCAGGGTCTTGAGACACATGCTAACTCGCAAACTAGACAGCTAGCGACCTAAACGGTAGCCTTCAAGTTATTTCCTTTCAACTTAAATAGCCAAAAACGTACCACTTCCACACATATAGGGAGGATAACTATTAAAAGTTATTTAACCTTTAACATGAACATTAATCAAACGTCACCAGTCATGATGTGTAAAATAAAATAAAATAAAATAAAATAAAATAAAATAAAATAAAATAAAATAAAATAAAATAAAATAAAATAAAATAAAATAAAATAAAATAAAATAAAATAAAATAAAATAAAATAAAATAAAATAAAATAAAATAAAATAAAATAAAATGAAATGAAATGAAATGAAATGAAATTAAATTAAATTAAATTAAATTAAATTAAATTAAATTAAATTAAATTAAATTAAAACTATAAAACTGTATTATGGAAAGCAGGAAGTGAACAAATGTAACATAACAGTTACTGATTGTAAAAGTACCAGATGGAGGGGTAGGTTTTCAGATCGCAGAACACCTCACGAAAATAAAATAAAATAAAATAAAATAAAATAAAATAAAATAAAATAAAATAAAATAAAATAAAATAAAATAAAATAAAATAAAATAAAATAAAATAAAATAAAACAAAACAAAACAAAACAAAACAAAACAAAACAAAACAAAACAAAAGAAAAGAAAAGAAAAGAAAAGAAAAGAAAAGAATAAAAAAAAGAAAACAAACCAAAACAAACCAAAACAAAACTAAACTAAACTAAACTAAACTAAACTAAACTAAACTAAACTAAACTAAACTAAACTAAACTAAACTAAACTAAACTAAACTAAACTAAACTAAACTAAACTAAACTAAACTAAACTAAACTAAACTAAACTAAACTAAACTAAACTAAACTAAACTAAACTAAATTAAATTAAATTAAATTAAATTAAATTAAATTAAATTAAATTAAAACTATAAAACTGTATTATGGAAAGCAGGAAGTGAACAAATGTAACATAACAGTTACTGATTGTAAAAGTACCAGATGGAGGGGTAGGTTTTCAGATCGCAGAACACCTCACGAAAATAAAATAAAATAAAATAAAATAAAATAAAATAAAATAAAATAAAATAAAATAAAATAAAATAAAATAAAATAAAATAAAATAAAATAAAATAAAATAAAATAAAATAAAATAAAACAAAACAAAACAAAACAAAACAAAACAAAACAAAACAAAACTAAACTAAACTAAACTAAACTAAACTAAACTAAACTAAACTAAACTAAACTAAACTAAACTAAACTAAACTAAACTAAACTAAACTAAACTAAACTAAATTATAAAACGGTATTATGGAAAGCAGGAAGTGAACAAATAAAACAGTTACTGATTGTAAAATAGCAGCTAACAGGCCATGCTTGTCCACTGACGTCAACATCCTGTCCTGTCCTGGCCTCACTTTTAGTTTTGGGAACCACAAGTAAAATAAAAACCCGAGTACCCCGTATTGTTGTCATTTGATACGTCATCTTTTCCAGTGTCTATTTTTAGTCATCTTACATTGCACATCCATGCATTTGTAAAAACAAGGTTAATAACCAAAGACCAATCCATATAATAATCATAATAAAGCTGAAATTGTTTACCTTCAGCGGTACAATGCAAACATCAGGCTATGATTTAGCGGAAATCCTTCACTCCACTATAAGCATCAGTATATCATCAGGCTGCCTGTCAGGCGCTTTATCACATTATGTTTATCATGTTATGATGATGCACAAGTTTAATTACGGATAGATAGATGCTTCATTTATCTTTCCCCGCCGCTGACGTTTTGATTAAAATGTTTAAAGGATTATCCATAGTGCTCCTATTTGTGTCCTTGTGTTTGTCTTTTCAACTTTCATGCACTCATGTGATTTATTCCCTCGTCTATAAATAAGTAGACGGCGTCCATGTTGATGGATTGGAGTGTTGACATTGTAGCAACTGCAGGTAAACAATTACTATTCAAGCTTCATCGTTGCAGGATCTATACCAGGATGCCGCCACTTAGCCGGGGGGACAAAAGGTTAGCTTGCCAGCTATTGTTCCGTCGGCGCTCGCAGATCATTGCATTTATATTAATACGCAATTCAAGAAATAACTATAAATAAAATTAAAATATAAAATATACAAAGTTTTTCAGTGCTTTGGTTCCGATTTTCTACAATAAAAGCCCTGATAAAACATTCCACTGTTCTCAAATATCTTATCAAAATAAGATGAAAAATAAATAAATCAAGAATAAAGAAAATCAATCAATTAGTAATAAATAAGTATAATAATAATAATAAAACGGCAAATAATAAAAACTTAAGAAACCACATATAGTTGCATTAAAATGAACAAAAAATTATTAGAGCCCTGTAGACATGACAAAACACGACTATAGTCATATTTATACTTTTTTTTATTTACAACATATTGCGCAACTGCAGGGTCTTGACAACACATGCTAACTCGCAAACTAGACAGCTAGCGACCTAAACGGTAGCCTTCAAGTTATTTCTTTTAAACTTAAATCGCCAAAAACTTACCACTTCCACACGGATAGGGAGGATAACTATTAACAGTTATTTGACCTTTAACATGAACATTAATCAAACGTCACCAGTCATGATGTATAATAATAAAATAAAATAAAATAAAATAAAATAAAATAAATTAAAATAAAATAAAATAAAATAAAATAAAATAAAATAAAATAAAATAAAATAAAATAAAATAAAATAAAATAAAATAAAATAAAATAAAATAAAATAAAACGTAATATTTTTTTCTGGGTACATGATACCATACAGCATCCATATCAAGGCGGGGGCCTCAAAATAGTGTCCTGCGGGCCGCATGTTTGAGACCCCATGATTTACAGTTTACGGCCAACGAGTGTTTATTCAGGGTCCGGCATGGCTTCAAATCCCAAACCCCGTGGGCGGGATCCTGCTGTGGTTCTAATACTGATAGGAACCATGAGTCACCGGGATAAAAAAAAAAAAAATCAGGAGAAGATGGGGTTAAATCTCTTCCTCGGTGTGTGTGTGTACTATGTGTGTGTACTATGCGTGTGTAGTACATTGTGGGCCTACATCTGTCAGAGTGCGATTACAGTGTTAGGAGTTTATGAGACAGTCTCTGTAGCAACAATTATTCATGTCCCTCAGGCCACCGGAGTGAAAGGCCTTTCCCAGACGAGACTGGGAGGAAGAGGATTAGGGGGAATACGAGGAAGATGTGTGACACGGGAAACTATGTTGTATCATGGTGACATTTTTTTTTTTTCCCCAGAAGGGTTATTTATGGTTTGTTGCATCAGATACATAATTTGCAAATGTTTTTTTTTATTGTGAGTGATGGCAGATACTATGATAAAGTTATACCCCAAATGTAATGGTAATGGTAATGGTTTTATTTCATTTGAACATGCATCAGATTACAATTGAATGCATCCCATAATCAGTTCCCAGTTCCACATGTCCGAAAGGAGTAGGAAGAAGCAAAAATTATTAAATCCTACCCCTCCATCTGGTACTTTTACATTTGTTCACTTCCTGCTTTCCTAATATAGTTTAAGTTGTTTGTATTTATTTTTTAAATTAAATTAAATTAAATTAAATTAAATTAAATTAAATTAAATTAAATTAAATTAAATTAAATTAAATTAAATTAAATTAAATTAAATTAAATTAAATTAAATTAAATTAAATTAAATTAAATTAAATTAAATTATGACCATCCAATGCCATAATGGGTACCATAGTAAGTGTCAATATAATGATATATATAGCACATCATGACTGGTTCAAGACTCTTCATCCTTGTATTTAGCAAACATCAACTGCTTGTATTGTTTCTTGAATTGGCTCATCGTTGTGTATTGTTTGAGTTTTTATTTTATTTTATTTTATTTTATTTTATTTTATTTTATTTTATTTTATTTTATTTTATTTTATTTTATTTTATTTTATTTTATTTTATTTTATTTTATTTTATTTTATTTTATTTTATTTTATTTTATTTTATTTTATTTTATATAAAGGTCCAAATCTTTCCAAAACCGTGGATTCATGATGATTCATGAATCATGATAGATTCATGAACTCCACACAGAGATGGCCGAGGGTGGAATTGAGCTCGGGTCTCCTAGCTGTGAGGTCGCCATCATGAGAGCGGAAGCAGCCGTGCACGAGGAGTCACGTTAGCAGACGGTGACAGCAGCAGGCAGCTGTTTGGAGTTGTGATGGAGGGGTTGAAGCAGAAGGGGTGGGGGTCGGGGGGGCGCTAAGGCCTGTGCCTCATCGTCCGAGACGTGACCGGTCCGTTTCCTCCAGAGTCGCCGTCACCTGACACTGTGCCGCTTTGACACGCCGCACCACCTTGTTGTGGTGTTCGCAGGACGCTGAGTCCACGCGCCATCAGCTTCTTTTACTCGGTTCCCTTGATGAATGGCCTCTCGCCCACTGGGTCTGCGGCACAGCGTGTGTCATGGAAAATCACTAACCTCCGAGGAGGGGTGACTAAGTCTGAGCTGACGGACAGGTCAGCTTCATGGCAAAGAGCCATGTTACATTGTTCACTTCCTGCTTTCCTAATATAGTTCAAGTTATTTTATTTTATTTTATTTTATTTTATTTTATTTTATTTTATTTTATTTTATTTTATTTTATTTTATTTTATTTTATTTTATTTTATTTTATTTTAGTTTAGTTTAGTTTAGTTTAGTTTAGTTTAGTTTAGTTTAGTTTAGTTTTATTTTTTATTTTATTTTAGTTTATTTTACAAGGTGATATGACCATACAATGACATAATGGGTACCATAGTAACTGTCAATATAGTGATATAGTCTGAACTGACGGACAGGGTCAGCTTCATGGCAAAGAGCCATGTTACATTTGTTCACTTCCTGCTTTCCTAATATAGTTTAAGTTGTTTTTATTTATTTTTTAAATTAAATTAAATTAAATTAGTGAGGAGTGAGGACAAGCAATGAAAAACAGGAAAATATCAATGGATAGTTTTCATAATTAGAAAGATTAACTTCAAAGATCCGAGTACCCAAGTTCAGCAGGTTTTGGGTTTCAAGCTAGTATTTGGGAATTAAATTAAATTAAATTAAATTAAATTAAATTAAATTAAATTAAATTAAATTAAATTAAATTAAATTAAATTAAATTAAATTAAATTTAATTTAATTTAATTTAATTTAATTTAATTTAATTTAATTTAATTTAATTTAATTTAATTTAATTTAATTTAATTTAATTTAATTTAATTTTACGAGGTAATATGACCATACAATGACATAATGGGTACCATAGTAACTGTCAATATAGTGATATGGTCTGAGCTGATGGACAGGGTCAGCTTCATGGCAAAGAGCCATGTTACATTTGTTCACTTCCTGCTTTCCTAATATAGTGTAAATTGTTTTTATTCATTTTTTTAAATTAAATTAAATTAAATTAAATTAAATTAAATTAAATTAAATTAAATTAAATTAAATTAAATTAAATTAAATTAAATTAAACTAAAGACTGTAGCATATAGCTGTGGTCCAAGTGAAGGACAGGAAAATATCAATGCATAGTTTTCATGATTAGAAAGATTAACTTCAAAGATCCGAGTACCCAAGTTCAGCAGGTTTTGGGTCTCGAGCTAGTATTTGGAAAAGATAGCAGTCTGTCACCATGAGTGTCCCCGCACCATTTAGTGTTTGCTGATGTACGACTTGGTAGTTGTTGTTCTGCTGCCGTGAGGACGGACCTGGAAGCTGTGACACAGGATTTAGAAGACCATTTCTCACGTTGTAAATATTGATTGAGCTGTAGTGGACCGCAGGGAAAACATTCAAATGGTGCGAGTGAGCCGTAAAGTACTGTTTGCTCTAGCGTCAACCTGCTGAATGTGTCAACTTTTGGTGCTTCCCGGTATTGTACATCTGTTTCCTGTCTTTATTATGGATACCCGTCGAGATTTACAGTTTATCTATTGTTGTATTTTACCAGCTAATGAATTCACCGCGTGTTTTGGCTCGATTTATAAACTTAATGTGTATGTATGCATGGACGCATGTCTATAAACACTATCTTGGATCAGTTCCGTACTCCTCCATTCTCGCTCCTTCTCTGACCCTCAGAAATGGAAGACATTTTTTTTTTGAGAGAACAGAGCATTCATTATCTGCGGTGTCAACGTGGAAAGGAAGCGATGCGTTTTGTTTTATCATCTCTCCGCCCGATGTCCCCCGAATGACCCTGGACGATTTGGCCTAAATGGACCTATTGTTGCTCTTGTGTTCAAGCAAACATTTCAATCATCTTTTAGCTTAAAAAAAAAAACAAAAGTACCACTTACTCTGTCAGGAGCATCGGGGTGAACACAAGCGCTCGTCACCATCTAATTCCTGAAGGCAACAATTGATGAAGTATATCCCGAGTCCGAGTAGAGCTTTAAAATGTTTCTCCTTTGGTCTGGCTTGACAACAGGGACTGAATTACCCTACTGGGGTGCAAGTTTGGGTCAATTACTGTCAATAGCTTCAAGTGTGCAAAGGCTGGAGGGAAGAAATGCTTCTTACTGCTCTTTAATAGCTCTTAAGTTTGTAGCACACCCCTTATTTCAGGGATTTTTTTTGAAATTTTACATAGAAATGTCATGTTTGGAATAAGGGTATCGCTACTGTTTGACGCCTTTGCACAACCTGAAGCTCCATTGTTTCATTGAACAAAAAGTTAAATTGACTTATTGTTGCTCTTGTGTTCAAGCAAACATTTCAATCATCTTTTAGCTTAAAAAAAAACACAGGACCACTTACTCTGTCAGGAGGATCGGGGTGAACACAAGCACATAAGCGCTCGTCACCATCTAATTCCTGGAGGCAACAATTGATGAAGTATATCCCGAGTCCGAGTAGAGCTTTAAAATGTTTCTCCTTTGGTCTGGCTTGACAACAGGGACTGAATTACCCTACTGGGGTGCAAGTTTGGGTCAATTACTGTCAATAGCTTCAAGTGTGCAAAGGCTGGAGGGAAGAAATGCTTCTTACTGCTCTTTAATAGCTCTTAAGTTTGTAGCACACCCCTTATTTCAGGGATTTTTTTTGAAATTTTACATAGAAATTTCATGTTTGGAAAAAGGGCATCGCTACTGTTTGACGCCTTTGCACAACTTGAAACTCCATTGTTTCATTGAAGGAAAAGCTAAATTGACCTATTGTTGTTTTTGTGTTCAAGCAAACATTTAAATCATCTTTTAGCTTAAAAAAAAAAACCAAAGGATCGGGGTGAACACAAGCACACAAGCGCTCGTCACCATCTAATTCCTGGAGGCCACAATTGATGAAGTATATTCCAAGTCCGAGCGGAGCTTTAAAATGTTTCTCCTTTGTCGCTTTCTCTTTGCTGCAGCACCGAAGGGGGGGGTCTGGCTTGACAACAGGGACTGAATTACCCTACTGGGGTGCAAGTTTGGGTCAGTTTTGTCAATAGCTTCAAGTGTGCAGAGGCTGGAGGGCAGAAATGCTTCTTACTGATCTTTAATAGCTCTTTAGTTTGTAGCACATCCCTTATTTCAGGGATTTTTAGAAGCATAAATTTGAGATAGTAAAGAAAACATTATTTTTTTAAATAGTAATTATGTTTGTGCAGAAGTCAAATTTTGTTTGTAATTTTTACAATTTTTGTCACACTTGAATTGACTCTCAGGTCCTAAGAATGGAAGAACTTTCTGAATTTAGTAATGATCTTTATTATTTTTCCTATATTGGGCAAGTCATTATTTTGTGGCAAGTCATTACTAACAATATGATTGATGTAATTTTTAGAAGCATAAATTTGAGATAGTTAAGAAAACATTATTTTTTTAAAATCGTAATTATGTTTGTGCAGAAATAAAATTTTGTTTGTAATTTTTATGATTTTTGTAACACTTGAATTGACTCTCAGGTCCTAAGAATGGAAGAACTTTCTGAATTTAGTAATGATCTTTATTATTTTTCCTATATTGGGCAAGTCATTATTTTGTGGCAAGTCATTACTAACAATATGATTGATGTGATTTTTAGAAGCATAAATTTGAGATAGTTAAGAAAACATTATTTTTTTAAAATCGTAATTATGTTTGTGCAGAAATAAAATTTTGTTTGTAATTTTTATGATTTTTGTAACACTTGAATTGACTCTCAGGTCCTAAGAATGGAAGACATTTCTGAATTTAGTAATGATCTTTATTATTTTTCCTATATTGGGCAAGTCATTATTTTGTGGCAAGTCATTACTAACAACATGATTGATGTGATTTTTAGAAGCATAAATTTGAGATAGTTAAGAAAACATTATTTTTTTTAAATCATAATTATGTTTGTGCAGAAAGAAAATTTTGTTTGTAATTTTTATGATTTTTGTAACACTTGAATTGACTCTCAGGTCCTAAGAATGGAAGAAATTTCAGAATTTAGTAATGATCTTTATTATTTTTCCTATATTGGGCAAGTCATTATTTTGTGGCAAGTCATTACTAACAACATGATTGATGTGATTTTTAGAAGCATAAATTTGAGATAGTTAAGAAAACATTATTTTTTTTAAATCGTAATTATGTTTGTGCAGAAATCAAATTTTGTTTGTAATTTTTATGATTTTTGTAACACTTGAATTGACTTTAAGGCCCGAAGAATGGAAGAAATTTCAGAATTTAGTAATGAACTTTATTATTTTTCTTATATTGGGCAAGTCATTATTTTGTGGCAAGTCATTACTAACAATATGATTGATGTGATTTTTAGAAGCATAAATTTGAGATAGTTAAGAAAACATTATTTTTTTAAAATCGTAATTATGTTTGTGCAGAAATCGAATTTTGTTTGTAATTTTTATGATTTTTGTACCACTTGAATTGACTTTAAGGCCCGAAGAATGGAAGAAATTTCAGAATTTAGTAATGATCTTTATTATTTTTCTTATATTGGGCAAGTCATTATTTTGTGGCAAGTCATTACTAACAATATGATTGATGTGATTTTTAGAAGCATAAATTTGAGATAGTTAAGAAAACATTATTTTTTTAAAATCGTAATTATGTTTGTGCAGAAATAAAATTTTGTTTGTAATTTTTATGATTTTTGTAACACTTGAATTGACTCTCAAGTCGCAAGAATGGAAGAAATTTCAGAATTTAGTAATGATCTTTATTATTTTTCCTATATTGAGCAAGTCATTATTTTGTGGCGAGTCATTACTAACAATATGTTATTTTTTAGTGCGCCATCATTTGACATAAAAATACGGCTGCCATTTTGGCCTCTCGGACAACTAATTAGCCAAGAAAGTAAAGTGCGAAAACCTGCATTGCTGAAAGGTTTGAGAGGAACCAAACAAGAACGCTTTGGCGGACGTTATCGATCGGGAGTCAAGCGGCAGGGATCAATGAAAAGAAACAGACGGAGACAAAGAGTGGCATTTAAGGGCGGGGGGGAAAAAAAAAAGCTGACATTTTCTCCATCACTGTCACAAACGCGGCCATAAAGCAGCAGCAAATATTAAAACATTTCTCATACGCGTGGGAGTATTGGCAGCAGAAATTGTTTTCTCCGCGGTGTGATACTCGGGCTGAACTCCCGGTAGAAACCCCCCCCCCCCCTTTCGGGAGTGCAGATTGGTGGCGGTGACATATTGGCGCCGGCGTTTACACACAGCTGCCACTCACTCTTTGAATACACGGGAACGGGGCTGGAGAGGGCAGATAGCGGCGGCGGCGGCGGAGGAGGAGGATGGCGGCGTTTGGACCGCCGTCAAGGTGGGTCGCCGTGGCGGAATCCATCACTGATAACACGTTTATACTTTCACGGGCACCGCTTTGCTCTTATGCATATGTAATGTATACGTGTGAATGGCGTTCCTTATCTGCGTCGCCGAGCACAGTACGGCGCCGAGCCCAGTACGGCGCCCGATGATATTAATTGCGCGCCGTGTCCTTTCAATGCACTCGCCGTGCGGTCTTGAACTCCGAGTGACACGGTTATTGCAGGGTCATACGTCTATTTGTAGGATAAATGATATTACGCTACACTAAGAGAATTACAGAGGATGTCCCTTGGCGACACCGGGCCCGAGTGATCAGTCATGGTTACTTTGTGTAGCCCCTCTATCTGTACTTATGCGCTGGTCTGGAACGGGTGTTAAATGGCCGCTCCGGCGCATCCCGTCATTATGAGATGATTATCCGAGAGAGAAGAAGAACAGAGATGGTTGATATTGTGCGTTTCATTACGCCGTTTCCTCCTTTTTTGCATCACATCCGCGCGAGTTTTCCCCTTTCGACTTTGTCATCTTATCTCCAATCTTTTGTGTTTGTGGTACTTCGGCTGCAGTTATGAATACAATAGTGTGTACTTCCTTTAAAACACTACTTGAGACTAAATTAATATACTTTCACTTTTCGAATGAAAAGTTTTCGTCAGTCCTCCGTCAGGAATTTCTGTTGATACAAAAACCACGATCTTTCCACCGAAAAAAAAAAAAAAAAAAATTAAACTATATTATGGAAAGCAGGAAGTGAACAAATGTAACAGTTACTGATTGTAAAAGTACCAGATGGAGGGGTAGGATTTAATAAGCTATAGTCTGAGCTGACAGACAGGGTCAGCTTCATGGCAAAGAGCCATGTTACATTTGTTCACTTCCTGCTTTCCTAATATAGTTTGTAGTTGTAGTTAGTTTGTATTTAATAAAATAAAATAAAATAAAATAAAATAAAATAAAATAAAATAAAATAAAATAAAATAAAATAAAATAAAATAAAATAAAATAAAATAAAATAAAATAAAATAAAATAAAATAAAATAAAATAAAATTAAATTAAATTAAATTAAATTATTCATTTTTTACCGCTAGAATTTTGGTCAAAACAACTAAGTTTGCTACACTGTAATAAACCCGAATAAGTTAGCAGAACTCAAAAAAGTGGGTACCACTGATGGGTACCATAGTAACTGTCAATATAGTATATATCCTATACAATATATAGTCAATATAGTCTGAGCTGACGAACAGGGTCAGCTTCATGGCAAAGAGCCATGTTACATTTGTTCACTTCCTGCTTTCCTAATATAGTTTAATTTGTTTTAATTTAATTTAATTTAATTTAATTTAATTTAATTTAATTTAATTTAATTTAATTTAATTTAATTTAATTTAATTTAATTTAATTTAATTTAATTTAATTTAATTTAAGCAGTGTCAATAGAATTTTGCTCAAAATGCTACACTGTATAATAAACCCGAATAAGTTAGCAGAACTAAAAAAAAAAGTGAGGCAATCAGTTGCCATATTTTTTTTGAGTTCATAAACTCAAACATTTGAGTATATTAGAGCTTTAATATTTGGAGTTGATATTAGATTTTAAATTTTTTTTTTAATTTTGGGGTGAAAGAGAGAAATAGCTTTCTTTTTCTTTCATTTTCGTTCTCATTTCAACTCATTTCAACCTACACAGTACAAATCTAATTATTCTTAATTGATTATTGCTTTGATTTATTCATGTTTAATAAATACTTTTTTTATAAATACGAATTCTTCATATTCATATTGCATCACCTCCACGCAAGTCTTCAACTTTGTCGTCTTATCTCCAATGTTTTGTGTCAGTCGACTTTCCTTTTCTCTCCTTTCCCTCCCTCGGCGGCATTCGATGGCAGTAATGCAGGAGAGCAAACAGCAGGTGAACCCGCTCTGATACTCAGTTGTGCCATCTGCTGCAGTCACATGACGCCACCGTGCCCCATCATACCTGACACATCCATCAATCAGCGGCAAAGAGCATCGCGGAGAGAGAGAGGATGAGTCAGAGAGGAGGACAAACATTGTAACGATCGCGCCCTCCTATAGAGGTACGAGGCTACAACGCAAAAAGGGAAGGTCACGGGGGGAGCGGATATCAGCTGTAAGAAAAAGGAAGGACTGTCGAAAATGTTGGGTAGCCACACCACGGCAGTTTAATTGCACCAAAACAACCCCGCATGTCATCCCCTCCCAACCAACCTAACTAACTAACCCCCTAACTAACTAAACATCCCACCCGGCAACAAAGACAATCATGAAACACCCAAATTAATCCCGAAAGTTTACCCCCCCGCCCCGCAAGTGTCCAAAAGTTCCCGAAGAGTCAGTGCTCATTCACAAAACGGTGGCGAAAGCCGCGGTTCCACTCACGACCACGCATCCGCTTGTCCGTCCGATCCCGGGTCCGGAACCTTGCCCACGGTCCAATCGCTCAAGCCAGGAGGGAAAAGGAAATCCCGTCAGGTGTCGCTTGACAAAGTTGGTCCTCGTGGGTAAAACGCCGGCTCTCAGCATCCATTTGCGTGTGTGACGTCACAATTGTCTCTCTTCCTCCACACCCCCTGGCGCGCTGGAAGAGCCTCCTTAAATATTCGCCACCTACAGGCGAGTCTGCTCACTGCAGTCGCTCTTGCAGATGAGGAGGATGCATGATAATGATGATGATGCTTGTATATATGGTCCTGTACCTGTTCCCCCGTACACAGATCATGACCGTAGTTTTTTTTTTTTACAGCTGAGTATCTTGTAGCAACGCACTTATGGACCCCACTACCTCAGCTGATGGACTTTGTGGCCATTACATTCCCCCCCCCCCAGCCAGCGGCTTACCGGGGCCGTAATAGGGCTTCATGTCTACCACATTTATAGTGTCCACCTTTAACTTATCTGTCATCCACCGAACACTATAGTTTACAGGACCCAATTTTTTCTCTACCCGAGCAGGACCTACCCATCTGGGAGCAAGTTTGGCAGAGAACTTTGCTGAAGCTTTGGACAGTGGGTGTGCCCTAACCCAGACCAGATCCCCGACAGCAAAGTGTACATCTCTGCGACGTGCATTATAATATCTGGCTTGTCGAGCTTTGGCCGCACCAACATGTCTCTCCACTTCATTGTGCAACTGTGTGTGTGTATGTATTGTGTGGTATGCGGATGTGTGTGGTGATGGAGCTTTGTGTACTAGTCGTTCCAGCGGTCCCATCAAGTTTCTACCAAGGGCCAACATGGCGGGAGTGGTGCCTGTTGTCTCGTGGACTGCTGTGTTGAGAGCAAGCCGAAACTCAGGCAACCATCCATCCCAGTCTTGATGATGGTTCCCCACAAAGGAGGCAATCATTGTCTTCAATGTCCGATTGACTCTTTCAGTCATGTTTGTTTGGGGGTGGTAGGCTGTGGTCAGCTTATGGGACACTCCCCAAGCTTCACACAACCGGGACATCAACTGACTAGTGAACTGGGGGCCACGGTCGGACACCATGTATTTAGGAACTCCCCATCGGGTGAAGATGTCGTTCTTCAAGATTTGGCATACCTTGGGGGTTTTAGCATCCCTCAGTGCAAAAAGCTCCACCCACTTCGAGAAGTAGTCCACCACCACCATCAGTACCGCGTTCCGGGCCCTGCTGAGTGGGAATGGCCCCATGAAGTCCACTCCAATCATCTCCCCAGGGGCCTTGACCTCAGGGGACTGAAGATGTCCGGCAGGCTTGCTGTTAGGGCTTTTGTACTGTTGACATGTACTGCATGCCCTGACGTGGCTCCAAACATCTCCTCGGACCGTGGGCCACCAAGCCACTTCCAGAACTTTTAGGAGGGTCTTTGTCCTCCCCAGATGGCCACCGAAGGGGCTGTTATGGAAGTAAGCCAGGAACAGCGGTACCAGGGCACCAGGCACTACGAGTTGGTACTTGAAGCCACCGTGCTTTGATGGTATTCCTCGGTACCACACACCTTGTTGAAGTTGATAGTGGATGCGTCCCGGCTTAGGATGGTCAACCGATGGTCCACACTCCAGGCAAGTTGGATCCATTTTCTGGGCTTCCGCAATGTCTTGGAGCGTACCGGGGAGGTCCAACCAGTAATTCTTCGGGACGGCTAGACATACTTCCCCTTCTGATGACTGGGGTGCACGGGACAGGGCATCGGGCACCACATTGCAGCATCCTTTCTTGTAATGGACCCTAAAGGAGAAACTTTGCAGCCTCAGAGTCCACCGTGTAAGCCGAGACGACGTCTTGGGGCAGTTGAATGCCCATGAGAGGGCGCTGTGATCGGTGAACACGTCGAAGGTGGTCCCCTCAAGGAAGTGTCTCCACTTTTCAACAGCCCAAACAACAGCCAGGCATTCCTTTTCCGCAGTGGAATAACGTACTTCCGCACCATGGAGGGCTCTGGAGGCAAAAGCAATGGGCCGTTCCTCGCCTTCCACGCCCTGCATCAGGACAGCTCCCAGGCCTACGTCGCTGGCATCACAGTGGACCTGGAAACTGACATGTGGATGGGGTTGAGCAAGGACTGGCGGTGACTGCAGCAAGGCTTTGAGGTGGTTGAAGGCCTCTTGGCAGCTTGGGCTCCATTCCCAAGGCACATCCTTCTTTTTTAGATGGTTTAAGGGCGCTGCGAAGTCAGCCAGCCTGGGGATGAATTTGTGGTACCAGCCCACCAACCCCAGAAACCTCTGGAGACTTTTCAGGTCAGTTGGAGGCGGGTAGGCAGTAATAGCCGAGATTTTAGCTGGATCCACCTCCACCCCTTTCCCGGAAACCAGATGTCCCAAAAAGGTGAGCTGGCGTTGGAGCAAGTGACACTTTTTTACGTTGAGCGTTAGGTTTGCTTGATGTAATTTTGCAAACACAGCGTCAAGGTCGCGGAGATGTTGTTCCTCTGTCTTCGAGAATACAATGATATCGTCAATGTACACAAAACAGGTCCTGCCCCTCAGCTCCCCCAAGACGGTCTCCATCAACCGCTGGAAGGTAGCCCCGGCGTTCCGCAGTCCGAAAGGCATAACCTTGAACTGGAACAAGCCAAGGTGGGTGGTCATGGCAGTCTTCTGCTTGCCCTCCACATCCATGGCCACTTGCCAGTATCCGCTCTGCAAGTCTAGGGAGCTGAAATAGGTGGCGCCGAGCAGAGACTCCCATATCTCATGGACCAGGGGCATGGGGTACGCATCATGCAGTGTTTTGGCATTGAGGCCCCTGTAATCCACGCAGAACCGGGGTGTCCCATCCTTCCGGGGAGTCAGCACTACAGGAGATGCCCACGGCGATGTTGATGGCTCAATTACTCCATCGGCCAACATTTTTTTGATTTGCTCTCCGATTATTTGCTGTTTTTGGCAGGACACCCTGTAAGCCCTCCGCCTCACCGGCACCTCATCGGTCGTCCTGATTTTATGGGTAATGATCCGGGTGGCCCCAGTGGTCTCAGTCCAAACGTTTGGCCACTTCTGCAGCAGCGGCCTCACAACTTCGGGCTGAGCCTCAAGGAACGGAATGTTGGATGGGTGGCTTTTGGGCTCCTCGACAACAGCCATGTAAAAATTCACAGAAGACTGAGTATGACTCCAGTGGAGTTTATCTCGGGTCTTGTTGAGAAATCTAAACTCCTTCCCACCTGACATAGCATATTTGCGGAGATGAGGTTTCAGTGTTATCTCAGTCAGGGCCATGAAGTCAAGACCTAGGAGCAGCGGCATACACAAATGATTGTCAGGCATCACATGTACTATCAGGGTGCCGTGGAAGTCCTGCAGGGTGAGGAGCAGGGTGGCTTTTCCAAGGGCCCTGTTCTCTTGCCCATTGGCCATGATGAACCTTGGAATTCCGCTTGGCTCTAGGATTTCCCCCTCCTTCCTTATCGCCTTCCACAAGGAGTGACTCATCAGGGAGTAGGAGCACCCCGAGTCAAGGACTGCATCCCCATGCGAACCTCGCAAGCTTACAGGCACGACCAACAGTGCTTGTTCTCCCACTGCAAAGGCGAGGTCAGCTGCTGTGCCTCGGCTTGACCCCTGCTCCGCCTTCTTGCCCGGCCTTTTCACTGGGTTAGCCTGCTGTACACGACTCCAATAGTCCTTGGTGTTACTCCAGTCCCTCTCAATCAGGGAGCCAACCTTAACCATCTGGTCCACTGTGGATACGATACCCCGCAATCCGCTGGCCAGCCTCGGGTTACAGGCACCGAGTATGCGCCGCACGATTTCCTCTTCCACCATGTCAGGTCTCCATTTTAGGCACAGGGCGCGGTAATCGTATGCAAAGTCACGCAGACATTGATTGGGGGTTTGCACGTTGGAACGGAGCTGCTCTTCGATCTCCGATTGGTAGTCGGTGGGTAAAAAAGCCTCAAGAAAGGACTGCTTGAAGGTAGCCCAGCATGTTATTTTACTGCGGGCAGCCAACCACCAGCTCCGTGCAGGTCCCTTTAGGACGGCATTGAGGGTTCCCACCAGTTCGGCATCACTCAGAGGCCTGAGAGCCAGGAAGTTCTCACACTGCTCAATGAATTCCGTTACATCAGCAGAACTCCTGGACTCTCCAAACTGGGGAAACTCCATCCTTATAGGGGGTCGCGCTGTGACCGCCGGCGGAATGGGAAAGGTGGCATCGATGGCGGGTGGCTGGTTGCTGCCTGATGCTGGAGGTGCAGGGGTGGAGAAGCTAGCAGGTCTCCAAGGCAGGCGACTCTTGGTCAGGGTCTTCTTAAGTGCTTCGTCCCACCTTGCATCTCGGCGTTTCAAGCAGGCTACGACAACTTGATCAAAATGTTGTAGTTTGGTGTCCACATATGCCTTTAGTTCTGCCGTCATCGTCTCCATCGCCGCTCTAAGCCCCTCCTCTCGACTGAGTGTGCTGTCCACGGCCTCCTTGAGCCTATTCTCCAACACGTCTACCTTTTGTTGGAGGGCTTGCAAGTGTTCCACGTACAGCCCGGTTTCGTCATCGCCCTCATCAGCCTGTGCAGCGTCCTGATCTGGCTGGTCCAAATACATGGACCCTAACAGGCTGGATAGTTCGGTGACTGCTGTGTGGCTATGCCTGTAGGTGACATGTCGGCAGGGCTCAAGGAGCGGCGTCAGGTCCTGGGCTGCTTCAGCCCCGTCCACTCTGTCGTCCTCGTCTGACCCCTGCTGGCTGGAAGCTGACATAACTCCGGTTTATGTATGCAAATGTATATGCTGTATGTTATGCTGTGTGTAAAAGTAGATGAGTGACAATATGCTGGGATGGAAAAAAGGTGGAAATACCTAGGCCAAAATTGTTTACTGTATAAATTACTCTTGCGCAAAATGCGCGTTCCGGTGAATGAGGGCGCTAATGCCCGTGTGTGCGTGCGTGCGTAAATGTGCGCGAGCCGATCTTGTTCCAGCCCACAACTTGTCGGAACGCAGCGCGCGCGTAAAGTTTACCCTCCCCAAATGTATATACCAGAAGCACTGGAAAAACTTATGAAACGCCGATATCAATACTACAACAACCCCGGTACCCCCCGTACTAGCCACCACTCTGTAACGATCGCGCCCTCCTATAGAGGTACGAGGCTACAACGCAAAAAGGGAAGGTCACGGGGGGAGCGGATATCAGCTGTAAGAAAAAGGAAGGACTGTCGAAAATGTTGGGTAGCCACACCACGGCAGTTTAATTGCACCAAAACAACCCCGCATGTCATCCCCTCCCAACCAACCTAACTAACTAACCCCCTAACTAACTAAACATCCCACCCGGCAACAAAGACAATCATGAAACACCCAAATTAATCCCGAAAGTTTACCCCCCCGCCCCGCAAGTGTCCAAAAGTTCCCGAAGAGTCAGTGCTCATTCACAAAACGGTGGCGAAAGCCGCGGTTCCACTCACGACCACGCATCCGCTTGTCCGTCCGATCCCGGGTCCGGAACCTTGCCCACGGTCCAATCGCTCAAGCCAGGAGGGAAAAGGAAATCCCGTCAGGTGTCGCTTGACAAAGTTGGTCCTCGTGGGTAAAACGCCGGCTCTCAGCATCCATTTGCGTGTGTGACGTCACAATTGTCTCTCTTCCTCCACACCCCCTGGCGCGCTGGAAGAGCCTCCTTAAATATTCGCCACCTACAGGCGAGTCTGCTCACTGCAGTCGCTCTTGCAGATGAGGAGGATGCATGATAATGATGATGATGCTTGTATATATGGTCCTGTACCTGTTCCCCCGTACACAGATCATGACCGTAGTTTTTTTTTTTTACAGCTGAGTATCTTGTAGCAACGCACTTATGGACCCCACTACCTCAGCTGATGGACTTTGTGGCCATTACAACATTAAGTGCTATCGCTGCAAGGTGCAGGGTATTGGGTAAAGTACCGTTTGGCCGACACGCCCTGGCCGCAGTGAGTGAAACTCCATTTTTAGTTCATTACAAAAAAGTCCGTAAAAAACACAATTGTGAATAATTCATTCATTTTCTACCGGGAATGGAATCGAACTCTGTTCTCCTAGCTGTGAGGCCTACACGCTAATTTTATGTGACTCAGCTCATAAGAAATACAAAATACTAAATAAGGTTCTAACATTGTTAGAGCCCTGTAGACATGAAATAACACCCCTATAGTCACATTCATTATTACCCAAATGTCTTAGATATGATAACAGGAAAAAAAAGTCAAAAAAAAAATCAAATTTTATTTTGTTTTGTCTTTTTATTGTAATACTAAGACTTTTTCAAAAATTTTATTTTAGAAAAAATTGCATATATTGTTGTGATTATAGATGCAATATTAATATGAACTTTTTCATTTTTGCTGTTTTTATATTTTATATTTTTTAAATATTAAATAATCTTTGTAAATGTCTAATAATATTTTGACTTTATTCCCATACTATTATAAGTTTTTTCCCAACCAAATTTTTGAAAAAAATATTATTATTATAACATATTATTAAAATAAAATATTATTATTAACTTTATTTTGTTGTGTCTTTTTTCATAATATTAAAACTTTTTCAAAAATGAAATTGTAGAAAAAAATAGCATATATTTTTGTGATTATAGATGCAATATTAATATACAGTTTTTTGCTGTTTTTATATATTTTTTTAATATTAAATAATCTTTGTAAATGTCTAATAATATTTTGACTTTTGAAATTTTTGAATTTTTTTTACTTTATTTTGTTGTGTCTTTTTCTCGTAATATTCAAACTTTTTCAAAAATGTGATTCTAAAAAATGGCATATATTTTTCTGATTATAGATGCAATATTAGTATAAATTTTTTGCTGTTTTTATATTTTTAAAATATTAAATAATTTTTGTAAATGTCTAATAATATTTTGACTTTATTCTAATAACATTAGAATAACAAGTTTTTTTCCATCCTAATTTTCCAAAAAAAATCAAACTTTATTTTGTTTTGTCTCTTTCTCAAAATTTTGAGACTTTTTCAAAAATGTGATTCTAGAAAAAATTGATAGATTTTTGCTGTTTTTATATTTTATATTTTTTTAATATGAAATAATCTTTGTAAATGTCTAATAATATTTTGACTTTATTCCCATAACATTATAAGTTTTTTTCCCAACCAAATTCCGAAAAAATCAAACTTTATTTTGTTTTGTCTTTTTCTCGTAATATTAAGACTTTTTCAAAAATGTGATTCTTGAAAAAATGCTATAAATTTTTCATTTTTGCTGTTTTTATATTTTATTTCATTTTTTAAATATTAAATAACCTTTCTAAATGTCTAATAATATTTTGACCAAATTTTTGAAAAAAATTTAACTTTATTTTGTTGTGTCTTTTTCTTGTAATATTAAAACTTTTTCAAAAATGAGATTGTAGAAAAAATTGCATATATTCTTGTGATTATAGATGCAATATTAGTATAATTTTTTTTGCTGTTTTTATATTTTATATTTTTTAAATATTAAATAATCTTTGTAAATGTCTAATAATATTTTGACCAAATTTTTGAAAATATTTTAACTTTATTTTGTTGTGTCTTTTTCTCATAATAGTAAGACTTTTTCAAAAATGTGATTCTTGAAAAAATGCCATAAATTTTTCATTTTTGCTGTTTTTATATTTAATTTCATTTTTTTTAATATTAAATAACCTTTCTAAATGTCTAATAATATTTTGACCAAATTTTTGAAAAAAAATTTACTTTATTTTGTTTTGTCTTTTTCTCGTAATATTAAGACTTTTTCAAAAATGTGATTCTTGAAAAAATGCTATAAATTTTTCATTTTTGCTGTTTTTATATTTTATTTCATTTTTTAAATATTAAATAACCTTTCTAAATGTCTAATAATATTTTGACCAAATTTTTGAAAAAAATTTAACTTTATTTTGTTGTGTCTTTTTCTTGTAATATTAAAACTTTTTCAAAAATTAGATTGTAGAAAAAATTGCATATATTCTTGTGATTATAGATGCAATATTAGTATAATTTTTTTTGCTGTTTTCATATTTTATATTTTTTAAATATTAAATAATCTTTGTAAATGTCTAATAATATTTTGACTTCATTTATAAGTTTTTTTTCCCAACCAAATTTTTAAAAAAATTTTTACTTTATTTTGTTGTGTCTTTTTCTTGTAATATTAAAACTTTTTCAAAAATGAGATTGTAGAAAAAATTGCATATATTCTTGTGATTATAGATGCAATATTAGTATAATTTCTTTTTGCTGTTTTTATATTTTATATTTTTTAAATATTAAATAATCTTTGTAAATGTCTCATAATATTTTGACTTTATTTATAAGTTTTTTTTCCCAACCAAATTTTTGAATTTTTTTTTACTTTTTTACTTTTTTTGTAAATGTCTAATAATATTTTGACCAAATTTTTGAAAAAAATTTAACTTTATTTTGTTGTGTCTTTTTCTCATAATAGTAAGACTTTTTCAAAAATGTGATTCTTGAAAAAATGCCATACATTTTTCATTTTTGCTGTTTTTATATTTAATTTCATATTTTTAAATATTAAATAACCTTTCTAAATGTCTAATAATATTTTGACCAAATTTTTGAAAAAAAATTTACTTTATTTTGTTTTGTCTTTTTCTTGTTGTTTTGACTTTTTAAAAAATGTGATTCTAGAAAAAATGGCATATATTTTTGTGATATAGATGCAATATTAGTATAATTTTTTTTGCTGTTTTTATATTTTATATATTTTTTTAATATTAAATAATCTTTGTAAATGTATAATAATATTTTGACTTTATTCCCATAACATTTTTTTCCCAACCAAATTTTTGAAAAAAATTTAACTTTATTTTGTTGTGTCTTTTTCTCGTAATATTAAGACTTTTTCAAAAACGTGATTCTAGAAAAAATGTCATAATTTTTTCATTTTTGCTGTTTTTATATTTTATTTAATTTTTCAAATATGAAATAACCTTTGTAAATGTCTAATAATATTTTGACTTTATTTATTTGACTTTATTCCCATAAGATATTTTTCCCAAACAAGTTTTTCCCCAACCAAATTTTTGAAAAAAATTTAACTTTATTTAGTTGTGTCTTTTTCTCGTAATATTAAGACTTTTTCAAAAATGTGATTCTTGAAAAAATGCCATAAATTTTTCATTTTTGTTTTTATATTTTATTTCATTTTTTAAATATTAAATAACCTTTGTAAATGTCTAATAATATTTTGACCAAATTTTTTTTTTTAAAAATTAACTTTATTTTGTTGTGTCTTTTTCTCGTAATATTAAGACTTTTTCAAAAATGTGATTCTAGAAAAAATGGCATATATTTTTGTGATATAGATGCAATATTAGTATAAATTTTTTTTGCTGTTTTTATATTTTATATATATATTTTTTAATATTAAATAATCTTTGTAAATGTATAATAATATTTTGACTTTATTCCCATAACATTTTTTTTCCCAACCAAATTTTTGAAAAAAATGTAACTTTATTTTGTTGTGTCTTTTTCCTCGTAATATTAAAACTTCAGGTTCGCCCGAGGCCAGGTTGCGGAGAACACGATTGATATGTCTGACTTTTTGACTTCCACTTCCCAATAAAGCGGTATAAACACTTCCATCGTCATTCCCTGACACCCACCCACTTTTCCCTACTTTCCCTTCCCGTGTAATAATACCATAGATAGCGTTGACGTCCTAAACAAAGTCCATGTACTTTATTCCATTTCAGGTGCAAAACGGAAGATAAAGCAAAATGCCCCCCCCCCAGTTCCCAGTTCCCAGTTTCAAAGGCCCCCCTCCCTGTCGTGTAGTCTTTGGTTCCGTCTCCTGCCCCCCTTCCCTGTGTCCTCTTGATGTTTTATTTGATATCCCACAATAAAGCCCCCCTTTGAAGCTCCATCAATTGTGTATGGATTTTTCCCCTCTGAGGAGAAACAGAGAGCCGTCTGAAAAGGTTCCATTCCCGCAGGCTGCCTTCATATTGATGCAGAGGAGTATTGCCATCTTCATTGCTGGATCAATCACTCACGTCGCTGCTGTTTTATGGCCGGGGCCGCTTCACAGACAGGAAGCCTGACAACATCACAAAAAAAAAAGCCATACGGCGCTTGATGCTTGACGAGGGCGGGGAAAAAGGGAGGTGGAGGCTTTCGGTGGCAAGAGGGGATGAATTTAGATTTGGGAACTGTCGTACCCCCCCCCCCCACCCCCATGCCACCCCCCCCCCACCCCAAACACACACTGCTGGATCATCTGGCATGGTTAAACGGAAAGCATCTAAAAGATTTTTGGTCAAGTTGGAGCAGGTCAGGGTTTGGTTTAGGTTTGGGTTAAGTTAGGGTTAGGTTAGGGTTAAGTTAGGTTAGGGTTAGGTTTGGGTTAGGTTTGGGTTAGGTTAGGTTAGGGTTAGGTTAGGTTAGGGTTAGGTTAGGGTTATGTTAGGGTTATGTTAGGGTTAGGTTTGGGTTAGGTTTGGGTTAAGTTAGGGTTAGGTTAGGGTTAGGTTAGGGTTGGCTTAGGTTTGGGTTAAGTTAGGGTTGGGTTAGGGTTAGGTTTGGGCCAGGGTTAGGTTTGGGTTAGGTTTGGGTTAGGTTTGGGTTAGGTTTGGGTTAGGTTAGGTTAGGGTTATGTTAGGGTTAGGTTTGGGTTGGGTATGGTTAGGTTTGGTTTAGGGTTAGGGTTAGGTTTGGGTTGGGTAGGGTTAGGTTTGGGTTAGGGTTAGGGTTAGGGTTAGGGTTAGGGTTAGGGTTAGGGTTAGGGTTAGGGTTAGGTTTGGGTTGGGTAGGGTTAGGTTTGGGTTAGGTTTGGGTAGTTTAGGGTTGGGTTAGGGTTAGGTTTGGGTTAGGTTTGGGTTAGGTTAGGGCCAGGGTTAGGTTTGGGTTAGGTTTGGATTAGATTTGGGTTAGGTTAGGGCCAGGGTTAGGTTTGGCTTAGGTTAGGGTTAGGTTAGATTTGGTTAGGTTAGGGTCAGGTTTGGGTTAGGTTTGGGTTAGGTTTGGGTTAGGTTTGGGTTAGGTTTGGGTTAGGTTTGGGTTAGGTTTGGGTTAGGTTTGGGTTAGGTTAGATTTGGTTAGGTTTGGGTTAGGTTTGGGTTAGGTTTGGGTTAGGTTTGGGTTAGGTTTGGGTTAGGTTTGGGTTAGGTTTGGGTTAGGTTAGATTTGGTTAGGTTTGGGTTAGGTTTGGGTTAGGTTTGGGTTAGGTTTGGGTTAGGTTTGGGTTAGGTTTGGGTTAGGTTAGGGTCAGGTTTGGGTTAGGTTTGGGTTAGGTTAGAGTTAGGTTTGGTTTAGGTTAGGGTCAGGTTTGGGTTATGTTTGGGTTTGGTTAGGTTTGGTTTAGGTTAGTTTCAGGTTAGGGTCAGGTTTGGGTTATATTTGGGTTAGGTTAGGTTTGGTTTAGGTTAGATTTGGTTAGGTTAGGGTCAGGTTTGGCTTAGGTTAGGGTTAAGTTTGGTTTGGGTTGGGTTAGATTTGGTTAGGGTCAGGTTAGGGTTAGGTTAGGGTTAGGTTTGGGTTAGGTTAGAGTCAGGTTTGGGTTGGGTTAATGTCAGGTTTGAGTCAGGTTAGGGTCAGGTTAGGGTCAGGTTAGGGTCAGGTTAGGGTCAGGTTAGGGTCAGGTTAGGGTCAGGTTAGGGTCAAGTTTGGGTTATGTTTGGGTTAGGTTAGGGCCAGGGTTAGGTTTGGTTTAGGTTGAGGTTAGGTTTGGTTTGGGTTGGGTTGGGTTAGGGTCAGGTTAGGGCTAGGTTAGGGTCAGATTTGGGTTATGTTTGGGTCCTTCTTAGGACCTTCCTCTGCGTGTTTTGGCATCGCTTTTTTTTTTTGTTGGGTCTGAATGAACGCCACAACAGTAGAGCAACTTTTGGCAATAAAGAGTCGACCTCAAGCGAACGAGGGGCGGATGAAACCGGCTCGGAAGAGAGAAAGGAAGCGCTCAAGTCTGGTGAAGGGCCCTTTAATTTCCTCCCTTGACAGAACGCAATGGCGGCCCCGGAGGAGGGTCAGGACACCAGTTGGCATGAATAGACACATTTTTGTATCGTCTCCAACTTTCTCCATGGACTGTAACGTGCCACCCCCTTCACCCCGTCGCCCCCCTCCCAAGATGGAATTCTCCACAGCCATCTTTTTGTTGTTTTTTTTTTCTCTCTTCACTTGAATAGCAAACATTGTGATAAAAATGCGTATAAAAAGTCCGACTTTGTGAACATGACAGCCCGGATGACTGCGGTCATTTTAGCGGGATTCATTTTTCCTCTGTTTCATCAGGCGGGGGTGCATTCATCCATTCAGGATAGACTGAAGCACTAGCCTTTAATAAAGTCACCAGGCTTGAAAATATATGAATAAAATGACATCCGCTGCCTCGGATGGATCAAATTGACTTATCCTGTAATAGCCCAAGGATAATGTGTGCATGTGTGCGAGCAGACTGCGTCTCCGTCACTGTGGAGGATAACATAGAAAAAAAAAAAGAAGATGAATATAGTGGAAAGACAAAGGTAGGAAAGTGGAGAAAATCAGAGAAATAAAACACATTCCGCCTGCGGGGACACAACGACGCAATGAAAGCCGGAGCCGGACTTTGAATCTCATTTGTATCGGTGAAAACATTGATAACGATGCTGGGAGGGAAGGAAAACAAAGCCGTTAAAGAGGAGAAGATTACACAAAGAAGAGTGACAAACCTGATCCTAACCAAGTTAAAAGGCTGCCTGACATCAAATATCAAAATTATGAGTCCAATTGTTGCAATTGAGGAACAATTTGATGGCTCGGCGCCGCAGAGGACGTCCCAATCCAATGATAAAGTCTCCATAATAATGTTTAGGAAGCTTTCATATTTCAGTCAATTAGAGGAACAACAAATAAAAATGCAATTTCGCTTGGTGTCCCATCATTCCTCTGGTGGGAAGGGACGGCGTAGGCATATAATAATAATGGCATATATTTTTGTGATTATGGATGCAATATTAGTATGAACTTTTTTTAAAATTTTTGCTGTTTTTATATTTACTATATTTATTATATTTATTATGTTTTTTATATTTATTTTATATTTATTTTATATTTATTTTATATTTATTTTATATTTATTTATATTTATTTTATATTTATTTAATATTTATTTATTTTTATTTTATATTTATTTATATTTACTTTATATTTATTTTATATTTATTTATTTTATATCTCTTTCTCGTAGACTTTTTGAAAAACGAGATTCTAGAAGAAATGGCATATATTTTTTTCATTTTTGCTGTTTTTGTTTCATTTTTCAAATATTAAATAATCTTTGTAAATGTGTAATAATATTTTTACTTCATTCCCATAAGATTATACATTTTTTTTCCCATTTTTTTTTCATTTTTGCTGTTTTTATATTTTATATTTAATATTTTTCAAATATTAAATAATCTTTGTAAATGTCTAATAATATTTTGACTTTATTCCCATAACATTATACATTTTTCCCAATTTTTTTCATTTCATATTTAATATTTTTCAAATATTAAATAATCTTTGTAAATGTCTAATAATATTTATTAATATTATTATTTATTATATTATTAATATTAATATTTATTAATATTTATTAATTTATTAATTTTCCGCCAACCTAATTTTTGAAAAAAATCTAACTTTATTTTGTTGTGTCTCTTTCTTGTAATATTAAGACTTTTTCAAAAACGAGATTCTAGAAAAAATGGCATATATTTTTGTAATTATAAATGCAATATCAGTATTAACTTTTTTTTCATTTTTGCTGTTTTTATATTTTATATTTATTTTTTAATTATATTTTTAATATTTATTTCATATTTATTTTATATCTCTCACTCGTAATATAAGACTTTTTCAAAAACAAGATTCTAGAAAAAATTGCATATATTTTTTTCATTTTTGCTGTTTTTGTTTCATTTTTCAAATATCAAATAATCTTTGTAAATGTGTAATAATATTTTGACTTCATTCCCATAACATTATACATTTTTCCCAATTTTTTTCATTTCATATTTAATATTTTTCAAATATTAAATAATCTTTGTAAATGTCTAATAATATTTTGACTTTATTCCCATAATATTATATATTTTTCCCCAACCTATTTTTTGAAAAAAATCTAACTTTATTTTTTTGTGTCTCTTTCTCGTAATATTAAGACTTTTTCAAAAATTAGATTTTAGAAAAAACTGGCATATATTTTTGTGATATAGATGAAATATTAGAATGAATATTTTTTTCATTTTTTGTTGTTTTTGTTTCATTTTTCAAATATTAAATAATCTTTGTAAATGTCTAATAATATTTTGACTTTATTCCCATAATATTACATATTTTCCCCCAACCTAATTTTTGAAAAAAAATCGAACTTTATTCTCTTGTGTCTTTTTTTTCCGCAATATTAAGACTTTTTCAAAAATTTGATTTTAGAAAAAATGGCATATATTTTGTGATATAAATGCAATATTATGTTTTTTCTCATTTTTGCATTTTTGTTTCATGTTTCAAATATTAAATAATCTTTGTAAATGTCTAATAATATTTTGACTTTATTCCCATAATATTATATATTTTTCTGCAACCTAATTTTCCGAAAAAATCAAACTTTATTCTGTTGTGTCTTTTTTTCGTAATATTAAGACTTTTTCAAAAAATTGATTTTATAAAAAATGGCATATATTTTTGTGATATCAGAGTTATATTAGAATTAATGTTTTTTTCATTTTTGCTGTTTTTCTTTCATTTTTCAAATATTAAATAATCTTTGTAAATGTCTAATAATATTTTGACTTTATTCCCATAATATTATACATTTTTCCCCAACATAATTTTCCGAAAAAAATCAAACTTTATTTTGTTTTGTCTTTTTCTTGTAATATTAAGACTTTTTCAAAAATTAGATTTTAGAAAAAAATGGCATATATTTTTGTGATATAGATGCAATATTATGTTTTTTAAATTTTTGCTGTTTGTTGTTTAATTTTTCAAATATTAAATAATCTTTGTAAATGTCTAATAATATTTTGACTTTATTCTCATAATATTATACATTTTTCCGCAACCTAATTTTCCGGAAAAAAAAAAAATCCGCTAGTGGGAAAACCACGCTAACGCCAGTCATTCCGGATGTCCGTACAAGGAGACACATGTCTGTTCTCTGCTCTTCAAATGTCCGACTTAAACTCCTGCTATGTGTGAATAAAGAGGACAGGAAGTGGCAGTTTGGCAGCTCCAACCAGGAGTGTCACTCTCAATTGCGTCCCCTGCCAACTCCAGACACATTGCACGGCCGAAGAGGTCACGGGTCTGGCTTTTGTTTTTTTTTTTTTTTTTATTCCTACCCTTTTTCTTTCTCACTATTCCTCACTCTGGCTCTTTTTTCCAATTGTTTCCACGACATTCCAAACCCGGTGCCACCCCCGCCACGCATAGCAGTCAAGGAAAAGACAGAATAAAGCTCTTGAAGACCCGAGCGGCGTATTTTGCGAGCGCCGCCATGCAACACGAAGCTTGTCTCGTCACATTAGCGTGACGCCATGCGTCAAAATTCCCGGCTACGTCTCGCCGGAGCAGGGAAGCACATGTCCTGAGTTTGCCTTCCGTCTCGGGACGGAGCTGTCAAGACGTCCTCGTTAAGAACACTGACGAAGGCGAAGAAGGAAATAATTTTTTTTGCTCTTATAATGCTCAAATTTTAATAACGAGATCCAATAATAATCCAATAATTCAATAAATTCAATGAAAAAAGTAAATGTTGAAACCAAAAGTCAGGTTTCATGGGTTCTTGCTCAGAACCCAGAGGGGACACACACCGGTCATACTAGATAGGACAGGTCTAGTCTGAGAACTTGGTGCAAGATTAAATCTATTTATAATCTAAAGGAGGAGGCAGGTCCAGACTTGAAGGATTTGGTTCTATAGTGGTGTTAAAGGGGACCTATTATGCTCATTTCAGCTCTGGAGTCTGGAGTCTGGAGTCTGGAGTCTGGAGTCTGGAGTCTGGAGTCTGGAGTCTGGAGTCTGGAGTCTGGAGTCTGGAGTCTGGAGTCTGGAGTCTGGAGTCTGGAGTCTGGAGTCTGGAGTCTAGTGTCTAGAGTCTAGAGTCTAGAGTCTAGAGTCTAGAGTCTAGAGTCTAAAGTCTAGAGTCTAGAGTCTAGAGTCTGGAGTCTCTGGAGTCTGGAGTCTGTAGTTAGTCTGAAGTCTTTAGTCTGTAGTCTAGAGTCCAGAGTCTGTAGTCTGTAGTCTGTAGTCTGTAGTCTGTAGTCTGTAGTCTGTAGTCTGTAGTCTGTAGTCTGTAGTCTGTAGTCTGTAGTCTGTAGTCTGTAGTCTGTAGTCTGTAGTCTGTAGTCTGTAGTCTGTAGTCTATAGTCTGTAGTCTGTAGTCTGTAGTCTGTAGTCTGTAGTCTTGAATCCGGAGTCTGTAGTTTTAGTCTGTAGTCTGGAATCCGGAGTCTGTGGTTTTAGTCTGTAGTCTGGAATCCGGAATCTGTAGTTTTAGTCTGTAGTCTGTAGTCTGTAGTCTGTAGTCTGTAGTCTGTAGTCTGTAGTCTGTAGTCTGTAGTCTGTAGTCTGTAGTCTGTAGTCTGTAGTCTGTAGTCTGTAGTCTGTAGTCTGTAGTCTATAGTCTGTAGTCTGTAGTCTGTAGTCTGTAGTCTGTAGTCTTGAATCCGGAGTCTGTAGTTTTAGTCTGTAGTCTGGAATCCGGAGTCTGTGGTTTTAGTCTGTAGTCTGGAATCCGGAATCTGTAGTCTGTAGTCTGTAGTCTGTAGTCTGTAGTCTGTAGTCTGTAGTCTGTAGTCTGTAGTCTGTAGTCTGTAGTCTAGTCTGTAGTCTAGTCTGTAGTCTAGTCTGTAGTCTGTAGTCTGAAGTCTGTAGTTTTAGTCTGTAGTCTGTAGTCTGTAGTCTGTAGTCTGTAGTCTGTAGTCTGTAGTCTGTAGTCCGTAGTCCGTAGTCCGTAGTCCGTAGTCCGTAGTCCGTAGTCCGTAGTCCGTAGTCCGTAGTCCGTAGTCCGTAGTCCGTAGTCTGTAGTCTGGAATCCGGAGCCTTAGCCTTAGCTTTAGCCTTAGCCGTTATCGTTGCCATAGCTTTAGCTTTAGCTTTAGCTTTAGCTTTAGCTTTAGCTTTAGCTTTAGCTTTAGCTTTAGCTTTAGCTTTAGCTTTAGCTTTAGGTAGCATGGACAATGCCCTTAACTTTAACCTTAGCTGCCTAGCTCTTTTCTCTAGGTACTGTAGCCTTAGCCTTAGCCTTAGCCTTAGCCTTAGCCTTAGCCTTAGCCTTAGCCTTAGCCTTAGCCTTAGCCTTAGCCTTAGCCTTAGCCTTAGCTTTAACCTTACCTTTGGCCTTGGCTTTAGCCTTAGCTAAAGCGCTACCTTTTGCTATCAGTTTGATGTGTAAAAAAATAATAATAATAATAATGCTGACAGGATGAAAAAACATGCGTGTGCCATTAGCGGGGTTGATGTCTTGGGGAGAAGTGGAGCTGTCTGTCTCTCTTTGTTTTCCTGTCTTTGTATGTACAGCTCTCACACTCGCCCGCTCATCCCGGCTACGCAGCGCAAAATAAATGCATAAACAATACATCTACATAATGGCCTGCATTGTTTACTTAGCTCTGAAAATGTATTTGTGCAAAACCCTGAAATGCATTTAGGAGGAATCAGTCACGGCGTGTAAAGCCTGGCTGACATTGGCGTGTTCTCTAACACACACCGAGTGTCATAACAGCGTCATATATCTTGCCATCATTTCCAATAAGAGGAGCCTCTGAGTGACGCTACATCAGGGGTCTCAAACAAGTGGCCCGAGGGCCGAATGTGGTCCGCAGGACACTACTTTGAGGCCCCCGCCTTGATACGAAAGTTTAATGTTAGTGCGGCCTCGCGCAAGTTTGATATGGATGCTGTATGGCAGGGGTCTCAAACACATGGCCCGTGGGCCAAATGTGGTCCGCAGGACACTACTTTGAGGCCCCCGCCTTGATACGAAACTTTAATGTTAGCGCGGCCCGCGCAAGTTTGATATGGATGCTGTATGGCAGGGGTCTCAAACACGCGGCCCGCGGGCCAAATGTGGTCCGCAGGACGCTAGTTTGAGGCCCTCCCGCCTTGATATGAAAGTTTAATGTTAGTACGGGCCGCGCAAGTTTGATATGGATGCTGTATGGCAGGGGTCTCAAACACGCGGCCCGCGGGCCGAATGTGGCCCGCAGGACACCAGTTTGAGGCCCCCGCCTTGATACGAAAGTTTAATGTTAGCGCGGCCCGCGCAAGTTTGATATGGATGCTGTATGGCAGGGGTCTCAAACACGCGGCCCGCGGGCCAAATGTGGTCCGCAGGACACTACTTTGAGGCCCCCCGCCTTGATACGAAACTTTAATGTTAGCGCGGCCCCGCGCAAGTTTGATATGGATGCTGTATGGCAGGGGTCTCAAACACGCAGCCCGCGGGCCGAATGTGGTCCGCAGGACACTAGTTTGAGGCCCCCCGCCTTCATATGAAAGTTTAATGTTAGTGCGGCCCGCGCAAGTTTGATACGGATGCTGTATGGTATCATGTACCCAGATAAAATTATTACGTTTGATTAATGTTCATGTTAAAGGTTAAATAACTGTTAATAGTTATCCTCCCTATCCGTGTGGAAGTGGTAAGTTTTTGGCTATTTAAGTTGAAAGGAAATAACTTGAAGGCTACCGCTTAGGTCGCTAGCGGTCTAGTTTGCGAGTTAGCATGTGGCTAAAGACCCTGCAGTTGCGCAATATGTTGTAAATAAAAAAATATATAAATGTGACTATAGTCGTGTTTTGTCATGTCTACAGGGCTCTAATAATGCTTTGTTCATTTTAATATGAAAAAATAATTTGTCTACCCACCAACTATATGTGGTTTCTTAAGTTTTTATTATTTGCCGTTTTATTATTATTATTATTAGATTTATTTATTACTGATTGATTGATTTTCTTTATTCTTGATTTATTCATTTTTCATCTTATTTTGTGTAGAAAAATAAAAAGTAAGATATTTGAGAACAGTGGAATGTTTTATCAGAGCTTTTATTGTAGAAAATCAGAACCAAAGCACTGAAAAAGTTTGTATATTTTTTTGTTTAATAAATGCGTTTTTTTTTTTTTTTTTTTAAATGTTTCCCAGTCTCACCCAGACCCTAGCTCCAGTAGCCCCCAGGTAAATTGGTAAATTTGAGACCCCTGCATTAGTTTTTTTTTTTTTTTACACACCAAACTGATAAGAAAAGGTAGCACTTTAAGTGACACAAGGCAGGATCTAATGGATTGATACACAGGTTTTGACATGCTATTTGAGCAAGGAGCTCCCTATAATTGGTGATGTCAGTGTGCATTAAACTAACGACATATAGAGAGGAGCCCTGAGAAGAGTGTCTACAGCAAATCTGTCACATATCAAAGCAAAACCACTTTGACGGCTAGCTGGGGCGCCCACTGGTGAAGGCGCTTTTGGAAATAAGCCCAACTCAAACTCTTTACCTCTCTTTGTCCGTCCTCATTTAGTTCTTGTTTGTTTCCATTTGGATGGACGGCGGTACGCGTTTGCACTGCAGCATTCATGCAAGAAAAGCTCTTATTTTTGTTATTTCGCTCCAAAAATAGGCAGGAAATAGATTTCATTCACAGTGAGTTGGATTTGCAAGCGGCCATTTCCTCCATTTTGGTGGCTAGGCCGATCACATGTCCTTACTTATGCAATCAAGCTAAGGCTAAAGCTAAAGCTAATGTTAAAGCTAAAGCTACAGCAAAGGCTAAAGCTAAAGCTACTCCACAGCTAAAGCTAAGGCTAAGGCTAAGGCTAAGGCTGAGGCTAAGGCTGAGGCTAACGCTAATGGTATGGCTAAACCTAAGGCTAAGGCCAAAACTAAGGTTAAAGTTAAAGTTAAAGTTAAAGCTAAGGCTAAGGCTAAGGCTAAGGCTAAGGCTAAGGCTAAGGCTAAGGCTAAGGCTAAGGCTAAGGCTAAGGTTAAAGTTAAAGCTAAGGGTAAGGTTAAAGCTAAAGCTAAAGCTAAAGCTAAAGCTAAAGCTAAAGCTAAAGCTAAAGCTAAAGCTAAGGCTAAGGCTAAGGCTAAGGCTAAGGCTAAGGTTAAAGTTAAAGTTAAGGCTAAGGCTAAGGCTAAGGCTAAGGCTAAGGCTAAGGCCAAAGCTAAGGTTAAAGTTAAAGTTAAAGTTAAAGTTAAAGCTAAGGCTAAGGCTAAGGCTAAGGCTAAGGCTAAGGCTAAGGCTAAGGCTAAGGCTAAGGCTAAGGCTAAGGCTAAGGCTAAGGCTAAGGCTACAGCTACAGCCACGGCTAAGGCTAAGGCTAAGGCTAAGGCTAAGGCTAAGGCTAAGGCTAAGGCTAAGGCTAAGGTTAAAGTTAAGGCTAAGGCTAAGGCTAAGGCTAAGGCTAAGGCTAAGGCTAAGGCTAAGGCTAAGGCTAAGGCCAAAGCTAAAGCTAAAGCTAAAGCTAAAGCTACAGTACCTAGAGAAAAGAGCTAGGCAGTCAGCCATTGTTAAAAGAGCAACGCTAAGGTTAAAGTTAAGAGCATTGTCCATGCTACATAAAGCTAAAGCTACAGCTAAGGCTAAAGCTACAGCTACGGCAATGACAACGACGACAACGACAACGGCTAAGGCTAAAGCTAAATAAATATAAATAAATAAAAACTTGAACTATATTGTGCGTTCAAGGTGAGAATAAAATAAAATAAAAAAAATAATAACTTTAACTATATTAGGAAAGCAGGAAGTGAACAAATGTAACAGTTACTGATTTACCATATTGTGGACTCGAGTCAGGTGACTTCGGACTCTGACATCAGATCCTATTTTGTCATGATTTGAAAACAGTCTTTGTTGTGTATTTAGCATTTTCATTTAGCATCATCGCGTGACTCCTCCCATACTCGGCAGAACCGAGGTGAGAGGTCGGAGGTCAAGCTTGCTACAACTCCGTTTGAAGCTGTCATAATCCATCATGTCACCTTTTGAACATGGAGGCTACATGAGCGAACGACTCTTCCGACTCGGTTACGTTACTGTATCGTATTTTATATGTTTATTTTTCACCGATTTTGTTGTGTGTTCCGACAGCCATTTTGTTCTTTGCGGGGCGCTGTCAGCCACTCGACTGTGATTGGTCTGACGGGGCTTGATGCTCATCACTCTGTCAGACCCGGTTCGCCTTTCATTAGTCCGGGCCCCCCTTCCATCCGCCACATTCGCACAAATCACATTGACATCCAAACTCCTCACAACCACGGAGCAATTTAACTGATATTCATTAGAGGGATGACAAGAGCTGATGGGAGATCTGCGGAATGGGGGGGACGGGGACGGGGACGGGGGGGGGACTCTCACTTCTCCTCCTATCCTATCCCCCCATCCTTTTTTCTTCCCTCTCGCTGCCGCTGACTTTGTTTTAGGAGCATCGAGGCGCATCAGCGTCTGTAACGAGCCGACCCGTCAAGTATAGTCGAGACAAAAGAACAACGGATAATTCGTCTAATCTTCATTTTATTACGTTACGACGGAAAAAAAAACACACAAAAAAAAAAACAGCTCCAATGTCAAAAGCGCAGCTACAACGCCGCCAATCACGTTCATTCAAGCGGAAGTCCGCTCGTTTAGCCGTCTCCCCCTTCCGGCCCCTCGTTAACCCCCAAAGTGTCAACAATCTCATTAACGCCTCCGAGCATCTTCAACTCGTGCACATCGCTTAGTTTTCCCAAAAAAACCCCCAAATTTATTAAAAACAAACTTACCACTTCCACACAAATAGTGAGGATAACTATTAACAGTTATTTAACCTTTAACATGAACATTAATTAAAACGTAATAATTTTTTTCTGGGTACATGATACCATACAGCATCCATATCAAACTTAAACTTACATATCAAGGCGGGGGCTTCAAATTCGTGTCCTGCGGGCCGCATGTGGCCCGCGGGCTGCGTGTTTGAGACCCCTGATTTACAACATAATGCGCAACAGCATTGTCTTGAGACACATGCTAACTCGCAAACTAGCGCGCTAGCGACCTAAACTTAAATCGCCAAAAACTTACCACTTCCACACCGATAGGGAGGATAACTATTAACAGTTATTTAACCTTTAACATGAACATTAATTAAAACGTAATAATTTTTTTCTGGGTACATGATACCATACAGCATCCATATCAAACTTAAACTTTCATATCAAGGCGGGGGCCTCAAATTAGTGTCCTGCGGGCCACATTTGGCCCGCGGGCCGCATGTTTTAAACCCCTGCCATACAGCATCCGTATCAAACTTGCGCGGGCCGCACTAACATTAAATTTTCATATCAAGGCGGGGGCCTCAAAGTAGTGTCCTGCGGGCCACATTTGGCGCACGGGCCGCGTGTTTGAGACCCCTGCCATACAGCATCCGTATCAAACTTGCGCGGGCGGCACTAACATTAAATTTTCATATCAAGGCGGGGGCCTTAAACTAGTGTCCTGCGTGCCACATTTGGCCCGCGGGCCGCATGTTTGAGACCCCTGCTATAAAGCATTCATCAACACGTACAAGCCTGCAAAAAAAAAAAGTCCATTATATCCGACATAATTGAACGCTTGTGAAGTAATCGCGGATAACACCAACGATATTCAATAAAGCGGCGGCGTTTTTTTTTTTTTTTTTTTTTTATTCATTTGCGTTATCAATGGCGGCCGTTCCGAGTTCTGAACGCCATCTTTCAATTATCATTGATTGTTAAGGGTTTTATTCTGCTTGTCAAAGCGGGAGTCATCGCCGGCTTCTCCCACAATGTTGAACCAACGTATCCTAAACGTTGGAAGGCCGGGAGCGAGTCTGAGGCAGTAATGAGTTTGTGTGAGAAGACGGGGTCACGACACAGTGTGTGTGTGTGTGTGTGTGTGTGTGTGTGTGTGTGTTAATTAATCTGTTCCCGGGTGGGAGGAACTGAAGCGAGATGATGAGATTTAAGAGAGTAAATGGGCGCACTGCACTCTCGCTGTCCTCTGTTGAGTGAGCGAGCCGGGGTTAGAGGCTGGGCAAATGGCCGTCACCATGGTAACCAGATAACTTCCCCGGGTCTGTCGTTCACGTCAATCAGTCATTCGGTCATGACAAGAAAAAAAAAAGAACACATCGTCCCCACCCGCTCCTTCTCGCCGATGCACTAAAACAAACGTGTGCTTTGAGGGAATCGCACCTGTCAGCTCGTCTGCAGCATGGGTCTCAAACAAGCGGCCCGCGGGCCAAATGTGGCACGCAGGACACTACTTTGAGGCCCCCGCCTTGATATGAAAGTTTAAGTTTAAGGTATCATGTACCCAGAAAAAATTATTACGTTTTAATTAATGTTCATGTTCAAGGTTAAATAACTGTTAATAGTTATCCTCCCTATTTGTGTGGAAGTGGTAAGTTTTTGGTGATTTAAGTTGAAAGGAAATAACTCGAAGGCTACCGTTTAGGTCGCTAGCTCTCTAGTTTGCGAGTTAGCATGTGTCTCAAGACCATGCAGTTGCGCAATATGTTGTAAATCAGGGGTCTCAAACACGCGGCCCGCAGGACACTAATTTGAGGCCCCCTCCTTGATATGAAAGTTTAAGTTTAAGGTATCATGTACCCAGAAAAAATTATTACGTTTGATTAATGTTCATGTTAAAGGTTAAATAACTGTTAATAGTTATCCTCCCTATCCGTGTGGAAGTGGGTAAGTTTTTGGTGTTTTAAGTTGAAAGGAAATAACTTGGTGTTTTATTATTATTATTATTATATTTATTTATTACTGATTGATTGATTTTATTTATTCTTGATTTATTTATTTTTCATCGTATTTTGTGCAGAAAAATAAAAATGAAAATATTCTGAAATCGGAACCAAAGCGCTGAAAAAGTTTGTATATTTTTCTGTTTTTAATAAATGTTTTTTTTTTTTTTTTTGGAAAAACTGATGCGGCCCAGCCTCGCCCAGACCCTAGCTCCAGTGGCCCCCATGTAAATTGAGTTTGAGACCCCTGGTCTATAGCATCCATTTTATTTTTTTACCAAGGGACAGTCTTGGAGTACAGGTGTGTGCCAGATTTGCTGTCTGCGCCCGGGGCTCCTGATGGCACCCAAGCCCCCGTGGTAATCAGCTCACTCCGCCTGCTGCTGCGGCACCTCCTCCTCCTCCTCCTCCTCCTCCTCCTCCAGTGACTCGTTTCAGAAACATCTGGTGGTTTACATGCAGCGCACACCACCTGCCAGACGCCTTGCAGGCAGTGGCACCGCTTGCACCTCCCTAGCCAGACCCGATGAGGCGACAAAAAAATCAGATATTTACAAAAAAATCTTGAATTAGTTTCAACATGTAGAATAAAAAACACTATTGTCAATCAAAAATAAAACAAAACTAATATTTTATGCAGCATTAATTCAGTTTAATAATAGAAGCACAAGGCATTAACATAGTTGTGTGTTTTTTTTTCTTTATCAAATAACATTTATAAAACTAGTGTGCAAAACATTGTCCTTTTATTCTTCTTCAAGGCTCTGCACCAGTGGATAGTCATAGTCCTTTTTAAATTAAGAAATATAACAAGTATGCATAATTTAAACAGCAAGTTGTAAGCATATAATACACTTTATGTACATTTTTTTTACACAAAACAAATGAAGAATAAAATAAACATTGTTTACAATCAAATAAAAAAATGACACTTGGATATTATTTTTTTCGGAATCATGAAATGTTGCTGTTTGGCAATTTTTTTTATTTTTTTTTTTTAGAGTATTTGGTTGTGGGAAGATGATGCAATGACCAAATAGAATATGTATATTAAAATTTGGGTAGAACAGGACAGAACTGTACAAATGTAAGAGTTGATCATGCATTCTACCACAAAATTAATTAATTCATTCATTTTCATGAAGGTCGCAAGGGGATGCTGGAGCCTATCCCAGCTGTCTTCGGGCAATTACAGGAATAAAATTGAAAAATTATTTAAATAGAAATTTGGAAAAGTAAAAACAAAAAAAAAGTAAAAAAAAAAGTAAAAACTAATTAAAGTTGCAATTTTGGCGAAATTAAGTTGTGGAATAAAATCCAAATATTTCAGGAATAAATTTGAGAAATTATTTAAATAGAAATTTGGAAAAGTAAAAACCAAAAAAAGGGAAAAAAAAAACTAATTAAAGTTGCAATTTTGGCAAAATTAAGTTGGGGAATAAAATCCAAATATTACAGGAATAAATTTGACAAATTATTTAAATAAAAATTTGGAAAAGTAAAAACAAAAAAAGGAACAAAAAAAGTAAAAACTATTTAAAGTTGCAATTTTGGCAAAATTAAGTTGTGGAATAAAATCCAAATATTACGGGAATAAATTAGACAAATTATTTCAATGGAAATTTGAAAAAGTAAAAACAAAAAAAGAGGGAAAAAAGAATAAAAACGAATCAAAGTTGCAATTTTGGCAACATTAAGTTGTGGAATAAAATCAAAATATTACAGGAATAAATTTGACAAATTATTTAAATACAAATTTGGAAAAGTAAAAACAAAAAAAGGGAAAAAAGAATAAAAACTAATCAAAGTTGCAATTTTGGCAAAATCAAGTTGTGGAATAAAATCCAAATATTACAGGAATAAATTTGACAAATTATTTAAATAGAAATTTGGAAAAGTAAAAACAAAAAAAGAGGAAAAAAGAGGAAAAACTAATTAAGGTTGCAATTTTGGCAAAATTAAGTTGTGGAATAAAATCCAAATATTACAGGAACAAATTTGACAAATTATTTAAATACAAATTTGGAAAAGTAAAAACAAAAAAAAGTAAAATATAGTAAAAACTAATTAAAGTTGCAATTTTGGCAAAATCAAGTTGTGGAATAAAATCCAAATATTACAGGAATAAATTTGACAAATTATTTAAATACAAATTTGGAAAAGTAAAAACAAAAAAAGGGAAAAAATAGTAAAAACTAATTAAAGTTGCAATTTTGGCAAAATTAAGTTGTGGAATAAAATCCAAATATTACAGGAATAAATTTGACAAATTATTTAAATAGAAATTTGGAAAAGTAAAAACAAAAAAAGAGGAAAAAAGAGTAAAAACTAATTAAGGTTGCAATTTTGGCAAAATTAAGTTGTGGAATAAAATCCAAATATTACAGGAATAAATTTGACAAATTATTTAAATAGAAATTTGGAAAAGTAAAAACAAAAAAAGAAAAAAAAAGAGTACAAACTAATTAAAGTTGCAATTTTGGCAAAATTAAATTGTGGAATAAAATCCAAATATTACGGGAATACATTTGACAAATTATTCAAATAGAAATTTGGAGAAGTAAAAAAAAATGGAAAAAAGAATAAAAACTAATCAAAGTTGCATTTTTTGGGAAATTAAGTTGTGGAATAAAATCCAAATATTACAGGAATAAATTTGACATTTTTTTTTTAATATAAATTTTTGCTTCTACCACAAAATAAATCATAAAAATTAAAAATAAATATACTTAATCAAGTTATATGTTAACTTTTGGTCTGCCGACGGTGAAGTGAGAAAGACGACACAAATTGGGCAAAATATCGTTGACATACAGTAAACTCCAACATGTGAAAATTTTTTTTGTTTTTTTTTTAAATACAGAAAAAGCAAAAATATTATCGGCCGAATTGACGTAAACTTATTGTGCTGACACTTTTAACAGTAGTTCTTGGCATCTTAGTGCATTATACCACAATTTATATTTGTTATTTTTTTTAACAAATTCTACAGAAGTTCGTTCAGTTTTTCGACTTCCGAAAAAACATGCTAGTGTTTGTCGACTTCGCACACAAAAAGCAAGTGATCCTCCGGAGACTTCCCGTGACTCTTACTGAGGTGAAGTTTAATCGCGTGCTTAGTGGCAAATTTGCGGACACAGAGCTGGCAACGGTACACGGTTCCGTTAGCGTTGCAGTCCTCTTGCGGCGACACGTACGACGACTCCAGGGGTGCCAGTTTCTCACTCAAACCGTGGGAGTCCCTGACGGTTTGTTTGGGGGATAGCTTAGCTAGGTCCCTGACTCGGAAACCCAAGTGAGCTTCCAGGTGACCGACATACGCTGCCGGGGTTCGGATCTGCGAGGCGCAGTCACTGCAAAAGAATACAGGCTGACCGGAGTCTAAATTCTTTAAGAACTTAGTTCTGCCTGTTCTTCGGAGCTGGTACTTGACATTCGCTAGCCAGTGGCTAATGGTGGTCATGGAGAGACCTGTAAAACGGGACACGTGCATTCGTTCCTGCGGGCTGAGATCGTTGATGATGTATTTCCCCTCGGAGGTCTGCCTCAAAGTGGACGCAAACTGCGCCTGAAGGAGTAGGAGGTGCTGTGGGTTCCAGCTGGAGTGACGACCCTTGCGTTTGTGTCCGTGCAGGGACGCATCGTCGTCCTCGCACGGAGAGAGCAGACCCTCGGTTTTATCGTTCACCCGCGATCTGGACACCGGTTTGGGTACTGGTTGCGACTGCGTCAGGTTCCTTAGCATGTCCGAGATATCAGAGAGCGCGTTCTCGTGTAAAGGGCTGCTGGAGTTATACGGAGAAACCACCGTTAGCTGCGCGGGGGTGACGAGAGAGGACGGCGAAATGGAGGAGGCGGTGGAAGAAGGCGTTAAGGGAGCGGACACTTTGTCGCTTTTCGCTTTCGTAAGGTCCATCGGTTGGTCATCACCGGATTGACAGAAACCGCCGCCGACTACGGTTTCAGACTTCTTGCTCTGCGACGGAGGTGCGGCCACCGCGGCTCTTTCCGCGATGCTGTGGCTGAACCTGGACAGCAGACTCAAGGGATCTTGATTCGGCAAGGAGGGCTTGGCCGCTTTCCCCAAATGAATGCTCATTACGGACTGAAGAGCGCTTAGAGGGTTGACGAAGGGCTGCTCTGGAGGACTATGACCCGTGATGATAGCGGTGCTGCATTTTAAACCCGAGTCATGCGGAGATCTGACTGTCTCTCTCTTGGGATCTGTTGCCGGGGAAGCTCGGTCGCTATGGTTCCCCCTGTCAAGGGCGGCCGGGGTGACTGCCCTCAATTCCCGAGGTGACTCAGCCTCCTCGCTGTTATGCGGTCCTCCTGTTTCACTTTTACACGGCGAGAGACGGTTTTCCCTGTTGGGAGACAATCTCTTCACCCTTTGCTCTACTTTTGCTACTTTCTCAGTCACTTTCTTCACCAAGTCCTCCATCGCCTGGAAGTTGTTGCTGGGAAAGGGGGACGACTGCGTAAGCGGGGGGCTAATTAGAGGCTGGTTGTTGGCGAGCGAGGACAAGACTCCGTCGCCGCCGTTGAATAAGAACTTCATCGGGGAGTTCTTTTCCATGCCGCTCTGTTGGATCTTCATGGCACTAGGGAACTGGTACGCTGCATGGATGCTCGGATAGCCCCCCCAGCTCGGGTTCCCACTCTGGGCCTTGTTGATAGCGGATGTCACCGTGTTTTCCAGGGATTTTAGAATATCCAAGCCCCCTTTAGGAGTCTCTTTCAAGTCCTCTTCGGTAAGATAGCTATACTTTGATATGTCGTATTTTTCCTCCTTGTCGGAATCTTCGTCCTTCCTGGATGAAACCGCGACTAGTTTTTCATTTCCAGGAACCTCCGGTTTGGTGCACTGCTCCTCAACCTCCTCCCGTTTGATCTCCTTAAGAGGAGGAGAGACAGCAGGGGAAGTTGCGGTGGTTTGAAGAGGTGGAGGCGAGAAGGTCGAGGGTGCTAGCGGAACGGACTGAACTCTCGGTTCCGTTGGTGTAGTGACTCTACCGGGGTTGGGCGACGTGGCTTCAGGGAGCGGCTTCCCTCTCTTCCCCACAGAGTTAGTCACCCTCAAAAAGTGTCCCGTTATCATCATGTGGGTCCTCAGTTCTTGCAAAGTATTGTGGGAACTCCCACACTCCATGCATTTGAGGATCTGGAATTTGTTGGATTCAAACTGGCAAGCGTAGCTGGCACCGTTCTGGTGAGCGTATCGATTGGTAGACGTCGAGTAAGGGCTGGACGACCGTTTCAGTGAGGGGTCGCTCGATTCTGAATGCGAGTGCTTAGCTTTCGGGGTTCCTTCTCTGGAACGTTGCGAGGGCGTCAGATCTAAACCCACCAGCGCCCGTTTCTTCGAAGACAGGATTTTCGTAGCCACCGGGGCCATGGGCTCCTTCAGAGGCACTTTCTGATAATGTTTGGTCTTGATCATGTGGACGCTGAGATCCTGAAGCGATTCAAAGGAGTGACCGCAGTACATGCACTTCAAAACCTTCTGGGCGTCTTCCTTGCCTTCCATTTCCAAAAGCGACCGTTTTCGCGGTTTGGACCAACGCTTTGCGCCGCTTCCTGACTTGTCCTGGTTGTCGTCCCGGTAGTGACCCGTATCGTTCATATGAACGGTGAGTTCAACCAACGTATCGTAAGCGGCGCTGCAACCCTTGCAACGAAACTTGCTAGCCCCCGTAAAAATGGAACCAAACAGTTTTGGGTTTTGTCTGTGGAGCTGGACTGTGCTGAAGAGTCCGGGTTCGGATTGGGCGGTGTGGCGACTCTGCGGCGGATTCTGTTGAAGCGTTTTCGCTACGGCGGACTGATGCCAGTCGTAGCTGCTGCTACTGCAGCTACTGCTGCTACTCGTGCTGTTGCTACGAGTCGGCTTCTCCGTCGAAGACGATGGCGGTAACTGCGTTTGTTTGGGGTTGAAATTCACAGGCGTCCATAGCGGACTTGTTAGAAAGCTGGAGTAGATAGCCTTCATATGTTCTAAGGTGTCCATCCCAATGGGGGGCGTCTTACTGCCGCCGTTTAGAGACGCCGCGACACAGTTCCCTTCCACTTTTTGAGGCGGGCTCTCGACGTCTGAAAGACAATCGCTGATCTCGCTCACATGCGACTCGCTGTCAATCTCCTCCGCAGCCCCCGCTGACTCCCGGTCACATGCTTGGTCCTTGGCAGGCTCGGCGTTTTCCTCTACAATCTCATCTTTCACGGGAAGGTCATCCCGAGGACCTGAGGGCGGGTCGCCTGCTTCCGCGTCCTCATCCTCTGCGGGGTGCTTTGTCAGCTCCTCGGGAGAATAAGCTGCAAAGGCGAAACGGAGACAAAAGAGACAACAGAACGAGATGAGTAAAATTGCAAGGAGTCAACACGCGGTGTTGAAGTAACCGGAAAAAAAAGTTTCTCTGCAATGTGTGCCCGAGGACTCCCCGGGATAAATGAGCCATCTGTGTGGGAGCCTTTAAAAGCTGAGCTGAGAAATTACAGTCATCCCATTTCACCTCATCAACCGTTGAGGTGTTATTTTCCTCCAGGCGAGCCTGTATTTATATACTACCCCAGCCACATGGAACTTATGCCTCCCCTTCTTTTCAGTCGCGGTATTGGAGGAAAACAAAAAACAAAAAAAAAAAAAACGAAATATCTTGGCAAAAACATAATGCACCATTTTATTTATCTCAGGGCGCAACAGCTTGAAATGAAAACTAAATCTGAAATTAATGAAGCCCAATCTCGCTGTGGCATTCTCCTCTGGGGTAATAAATGAGTTGGATCAACCTCCATCTGTCAGTTAATATGTCTGACGCCTCTTCATCTGCCCTTTTCTGTGATCTACTCCACACACACACACACACACACACACTTCCACCCGCTTTGCACTCGCACACGACGTTGACGAATGGGAAAATGTTGTCCAGATATCCGTTAGCGGACTGAAGCCGGTTTGCTAATGTGTGCAACTTTCGGTTTTTGCCCCGCGCCGGTTGCAGTGCGAGGGAATCAAACGATGCACAGCAAGCAGTTGATGTTTGCTAAATTCAAGGATGAAGAGTCTTGAACCAGTAATGATGTGCATTATATATCACTATATTGACACTTACTATGGTACCCATTATGGCATTGGATGCTCATATCACCTTGTACTTTGGTATGTGACAACATAAAAATTAAATTAAATAAAACAAAATTAAATAAAACAAAATTAAATAAAATTAAATAAAATTAAATATAAAAAAATAAAATTAAATATAATAAAATTAAATTAAATTAAATTAAAATTAAAACAAAAAAACTTAAACTCTATTAGGAAAGCAGGAAGTGAACAAATGTAACAGTTACTGATTGTACCTTGTACCTTGTACCGAGGTGCATAACTAAAAAAAAACAAAAAACAAAAAACGAACAAAAAAAACCTTAAACTGTATTATGGAAAGCAGGAAGTGAACAAATGTAACAGGCTAAAAATAACCAATTACTTAAAAATGTCATCCAATACTTCTAAGGGAAGAAGTACATTTGAAACACTTCTATGCTAGGACTACTACGTTATGCTAGCCATAGCGTTTCAGTATGTGGAATCAAACTATGGAATGGATTGAGTAAGGGAATCAAACAATGCACAACGATGAGCCAATTCGAGAAACAATACAAGCAGTTGATGTTTGCTAAATACAAGGAACCAGTAATGATGTGCATTATATATCACTATATTGACACTTACTATGGTATGTGACAAAATAAAAAATAAATTAAATAAAACAAAATTAAATAAAATTAAATAAAATTAAAAAAAAATTAAAAAAATTAAATAAAATTAAATAAAATTAAAATTAAAACAAAAAAACTTAAACTATATTAGGAAAGCAGGAAGTGAACAAATGTAACAGTTACTGATTGTACCTTGTACCTTGTACCGAGGTGCATTACTAAAAAAACAAACAAACAAAAAAAACCCCCAAAAAACCTTAAACTGTATTATGGAAAGCAGGAAGTGAACAAATGTAACAGGCTAAAAATAACCAATTACTTCAAAATGTCATCCAATACTTCTCTACAAGAAAGGAGAAATATAATCTCATGGAAGAAGTACATTTGAAACACTTCTATGCTAGGACTACTACGTTAAAAAGCCGTAGCATTTCAGTATGTGGAATCAAACTATGGAATGGATTACTATGGTACCCATTATGGCATCGGATGCTCATAAAAAAATCAATAAATAAATTAAATTAAATCAAACTAAATTAAATTAAATAAAACTAAATAAAACAAAATTAAATTACAATTACAATTACATCAGATTACAATTGAGTGCATCCCATAATCAGTTCCCAGTTCCACATGTCCAAAAGGAGTAGGAAGAAGCAAAGCTTATTAAATCCTACCCCTCATATCTGGTACTTTTACAATCACTAACTGTTACATTTGTTCACTTCCTGCTTTCCTAATATAGTTTAAGTTTTTTTTAATTATTATTATTTTTTTATTATTATTATTATTTATTTATTTATTATTTTTATTTTAAATATAAAAAATAAAAGTAAAAAAAATAATTTCAAAATAATAAAATTTTTTAAAAAATAAAATAAAATAAATAAATACATAAATAAAAACTTGAGAAATCTCAACAAAAAAAAACATGATCAGTGAAGCTTAAGGACTTAAATGCATACGTCTTACCTGTAAAATAATAATAATAATAATAAATAAATAATAATAATAAATAAAAATTAATAAAAAAAACTTAGGAAAGCAGGAAGTGAACAAATGTAACAGTTACTGATTGTAAAAGTCCCAGATATGAGGGGTAGGATTTAATAAGCTTTGCTTCTTCCTACTCCTTTCGGACATGTGGAACTGGGAACTGATTATGGGATGCACTCAATTGGAATCTGATGCATGTTCAAATGAAATTAAACCATTACCATTATCATTATTGATGTATATACATTATTGAGCGCATTTAATGCTAAAAATCCACTAAGCCCGTCTGCAACGTTAGGCTGGACATTAATAAAAAAAAAATGTTGAAAATGGTGTCTTTTGACAGCTATTATAAACTAAGACAAATGGTCTATAAAAGAAAGCGAGAGTGTAAACTGAGACGGCTTTGTTTGCTCAGAAAGTCTAAATTGTGGGTTTGAACACACAAACACCGTGACTAAATCTTACTACACACACACACACACACACGTCCAGTCTAAACAAAAATGTCATAGCAGAAATAACTCTCATTTCCAGTGCTAACAGCCAATCTCCAGACATCCATGCGGCTGGCGCTGGTCTGATTTGGGCCCCCGGGGGCAGACTCAGTCGGCATCTACACGGCACTGGCCAGCCTAATGGAGACCTGGCAGGTGCGGCCCACTCTGTGTCCTCGCAGAGATTTGGTGTGTCACCGGGTATCCATTACCTGCCACTCTCAGCTGATAGGCCCCGACAGCCCTGATCAAAAGATGTCGCCGGGCCCCAATCCGTTTGGCAGTCGGTGGCGTGTCGTTTGTAAAAAGGGCCAAGCAGGGTGTAAATAAAATGACATGATCACTTCCCTGGCCCCTCATGTTCTGGACACAATTATGATAATGCGGACGTGGAAGTGAGAGGGAAGGGGGGGTCTGGGACGATGAAGGAAGGGGGCAAGGGGCTAAATTGCTCACGCTCGGCCAAACACGCAAGGGAACATTGCTACCAGGCGGCAACCCTCTACCACACCCTTTTTCCTTTTTACTTCAGGGGTCTCAAACACGCGGCCCGTGTGCCAAATGTGGCCCGCAGGACACTACTTTGAGGCCCCCGCCTTGGTATGAAAGTTTAATATTTGATATGTATGCTGTATGGTATCATGTACCCAGAAAAAAATTATTACGTTTGATTAATGTTCATGTTAAAGGTTAAATAACTGTTAATAGTTATCCTCCCTATCCGTGTGGAAGTGGTAATTTTTTGGCTATTTAAGTTGAAAGGAAATGACTTGAAGGCTACCGTTTAGGTCGCTAGGGCTCTAGTTTGCAAGTTAGCATGTGGCTAAAGACCCTGCAGTTGCGCAATATGTTGTAAATAAAAAAAAGTTTAAATGTTTTTTGTCATGTCTACAGGGCTCTAATAATGCTTTGTTCATTTTAATATGAAAAAAATAAAAACTATATGTGGTTTCTTAAGTTTTTATTATTTGGTGTTTTATTATTATTATTATTATTATATTTATTTATTACTGATTGATTTTTTTTATTCTTGATTTATTTATTTTTCATTTTATTTTGTGCAGAAAAATAAAAATGAAGATATTTGAGAACAGTGGAATGTTTTATCAGAGCTTTTATTGTAGAAAATTGGAACCAAAGCACTGAAAAAGTTTGTATATTTTTCTGTTTTTAAAAAAATATTAAAAAGAACTATATGTGGTTTCTTAATTTTTTATTTTATTTTATTTTATTTTATTTTATTTTATTTTATTTTATTTTATTTTATTTTATTTTATTTTATTTTATTTTATTTTATTTTATTTTATTTTATTTATTACTGATTGATTGATTTTCTTTATTCTTGATCTTATTTTGTGTAGAAAAATAAAAATGAAGATATTTCTGTTTTTAATAAATGCGTTTTTTTTTTTTTGTTTTTTTTTTGGAAAACCTGATGCGGCCCAGCCTCACCCAGACCCTATCTCCAGCGGCCCCCCAAGTAAATTGAGTTTGAGACCCCTTGCTTTAGATTCTCATCCGTTTCTACTCCAGAAGGCATTGCCGTCAGATTCTCATTTGGGAAAGGAAATCCCGTCCGGATGAGGTAGTCTCTGTAATGTATTTGCATCCCGACTAACTAGTCACAGACGTCAGCTTGCATCAGGCGAGTCCGCCTCACCGTTTGACCAACTTGTCAGGTCACTTGTCTCTTCCTCGGTGTGAATTTACGCCGCATATCCGTCCGTGTTGCTTTGACACATTTAACGCTGTAACCTATTTACTGTCACCGCGTCACATTTGCAAGCTTTTCCCAAAAAGGATCCGTGTGTTTTTTAATGTTTGGAGAATATGTTCAATCCCCGGGAAAAAGGACTGCAGCATCGCTAATGTTCATTTGTCATTAAGCTTAAATTGCACAGAGCGGGGGTGTGAAGTCCAAAAGGACGAGCTATAAAAACCTACAGAGTGTATCTGTGCTCCCAGGCAATTTAAAATGCAAAACAAAAACCATTATGTCTGAGCGCTATCTGTTAATTTAATCCCCAATGACTGATAATCCATCACGTAGGGCGACAACCACATCCAATTATTCTCCCTGGCTTGACTGACAACAGAGGTGATTTATCAAGCTAATAAAAGGTGATGGGAGTATGGAGGCTCCCTTAGTATAAAAAAAAAACAACAGAAAGATTATGGAAATCTCCTTTGACGTGTATATGCGTATGGATAATAAACAATATGAGTTATTAAAAACAGAAAAATATACAAACTTTTTCAGTGCTTTGGTTCCGATTTTTAATTTTTAGTTTTCTAAAAAAAAACTTAAGAGAACCACATATAGTTGGTGGGTAGACAAATTATTTTTTTTCAGATTAAAATGAACAAAGCATTATTAGAGCCCTGTAGACATGACAAAACACGACTATAGTCACATTTATACTTTTTTTTATTTACAACATATTGCGCAACTGCGGGGTCTTGAGACACATGCTAACTCGCAAACTAGACCGCTAGCGACCTAAATGGTAGCCTTCAAGTTAATTTCCTTTCAACTTAAATAGCCAAAAAAATACCACTTCCACACGGATAGGGAGGATAACTATTAACAGTTATTATTTAACCTTTAACATGAACATTAATCAAACGTAATAATTTTTTCCGGGTACATGATACCATACAGCATCCGTATCAAACTTGCGCGGGCCCGCGCTAACATTAAACTTTCATATCAAGGCGGGGGCCTCAAAGTAGTCTCCTGCGTGCCACATTTGGCCCGCGGGCCGCGAGTTTGAGACCCCTGCCATACAGCATCCATATCAAACTTGCGCGGGCCCGCGCTAACATTAAACTTTCATATCAAGGCGGGGGCCTCAAAGTAGTCTCCTGCGTACCACATTTGGCCCGCGGGCCGTGTGTTTGAGACCCCTGCCATACAGCATCCATATCAAACTTGCGCGGGCCCGCGCTGACATTAAACTTTCATATCAAGGCGGGGGCCTCAAAGTAGTCTCCTGCGTGCCACATTTGGCCCGCGGGCCGTGTGTTTGAGACCCCTGCCATACAGCATCTGTATCAAACTTGCGCGGGGCCGCACTGACATTAAACTTTCATATCAAGGTGGGGGCCTCAAAGTAGTCTCCTGCGTACCACATTTGGCCCGCGGTCCGCGTGTTTGAGACCCCTGCCATACAGCATCCATATCAAACTTGCGCGGGCCCGCGCTAACATTAAACTTTCATATCAAAGCGGGGGCCTCAAACTAGTCTCCTGCGTACCACATTTAGCCCGCGGGCCGCGTGTTTGAGACCCCTGCCATACAGCATCCATATCAAACTTGCGCGGGCCCGCGCTGACATTAAACTTTCATATCAAGGCGGGGGCCTCAAAGTAGTCTCCTGCGTGCCACATTTGGCCCGCGGGCCGCGTGTTTGAGACCCCTGCCATACAGCATCCATATCAAACTTGCGCGGGCCCACGCTAACATTAAACTTTCATATCAAGGCGGGGGGCCTCAAAGTAGTCTCCTGCGTACCACATTTGGCCCGCGGGCCGTGTGTTTGAGACCCCTGCCATACAGCATCCATATCAAACTTGCGCGGGGCCGCGCTGACATTAAACTTTCATATCAAGGCGGGGGGCCTCAAAGTAGTCTCCTGCGTGCCACATTTGGCCCGCGGGCCGCGTGTTTGAGACCCCTGCCATACAGCATCCGTATCAAACTTACGCGGGGCCACGCTAACATTAAACTTTCATATCAAAGCGGGGGCCTCAAACTAGTCTCCTGCGTACCACATTTGGCCCGCGGGCCGCGTGTTTGAGACCCCTGCCATACAGCATCCATATCAAACTTGCGCGGGCCCGCGCTAACATTAAACTTTCATATCACAGCGGGGGCCTCAAACTAGTCTCCTGCGTACCACATTTGGCCCGCGGGCCGCGTGTTTGAGACCCCTGCCATACAGCGTCCGTATCAAACTTGCGCGGGCCGCACTAGCATTAAACTTTCATATCAAGGCGGGGGCCTCAAAGTAGTCTCCTGCGGACCACATTTGGCCCGCGGGCCGCATGTTTGATACCCCTGGCAAATGTTATTGGAAAAAAACAAAGTAACTCACAGAAATACTATACTTTACCGTAGTATTGAACAATACAAACATACTTTCAGGAAACTAGAAAATAACCAATCAACACATCAACAAGTGAATGACTATCATTATTTTTCACTTTTTTTGGCTCTCAATCGATAATGCAGTTATGACTAATCTTTTTGATAGAGAAAGACATATTTCACCACCGGACACGGTCTCAACCCCCATACCCCCCCCCCCCCCCCCACACACATGTATGTCAAAATAAAGTAAATCAGTCAGTTAGCACGCCACCTTTTCCTGCACAAACATAATCACACACACGCGCACGAATGCCGCCGATGAGGAAAGACAGTCCCATCTTGGCACGCAGGAAGCATTCCTGAGGAGTATCATTTACGTAAACATGAGGGCCCGCTGACCAGCAAGGGAGAGATGATGATCAGATATAGAAAGACTGCAGTTTTGCACCGACGATCAGGAACAACACGTTTGCAGGGACGCCATGATTAGCGGATGATAGCTAGCGTTGTCTGCTTTAACACCGTTTGCATACGTGAGCGATTATATGAAGAATACTCAAAAAGTAAGAATTTATTTTCAATTATTAGAAGTATTTGCACTCTTTTGTTAATTTTTGTGTTTTTATTTATTTATTTTTTTAAATCACTCCCAAAATGATCCGAGTTTTCCGAGTCTTCACAGCTGTGAAAACCATCTGGGAGCCAGATCCCACCCAAGAGCTGCGTAGTAAACAGGATGCGTCATTAAATACTCTACCTGGGTCTGGCTCAGTCTGCCCCCCCCCCTAAAAAAAAAAAAAAAAAAATGCATAAAACATGCATCACAATATAAAAAAATGTAGTTATTTAATATGCAGCCATTTATTTACTTCATTCGTTTGTTCAGATGCGTTCAAATACAACTGGTAAATGTGCAGACAGGAAGTGACCTCCGTGGGTGGTCTCATACAGTTAAACAACCAAAAACTCTCACGACACGGTAAGTTCAAAGGTTCTAATATTCTCTCTAATACTCAGAGCATAGTTTAGCATTTTTATCGTAACAAAAATTTATTAAAAATTTATTAAAAACAGAAAAATTATTTTCTACAATAAAAGCTCTGATAAAACATTCCACTGTTCTGAAATATCTTAATTTTTATTTTTCTGCACAAAATAAGATGAAAAATAAACAAATCAAAAATAAAGAAAATCAATCAATCAGTGATAAATAAATATAATAATAATAATAATAAAACGGTAAATAATAATGACAAAAAACATTTATACTTTTTTTATTTACAACATATTGCGCAACTGCAGTGTCTTGAGACACATGCTAACTCGCAAACTAGATCGCTAGCGACCTAAACGGTAGCCTCCGAGTTATTTCCTTTAAACTTAAATAGCCAAAAACTTACCACTTCCACACGGATAGGGAGGATAACTATTAACAGTTATTTAACCTTTAACATGAACATTTATCAAAAGTAATAATTTTTTCCGTACATGATACCATACAGCATCAAGGCGGGCCACATTTGGCCCCGCGGGCCGCAAGGCTACCGTTTAGGTCGCTAGCGCTCTAGTTTGCGAGTTAGCATGTGGCTAAAGACCCTGCAGTTGCGCAATATGTTGTAAATAAAAAGTATAAATGTGACTATAGTTGTGTTTTGTCATGTCTACAGGGTTCTAATAATGATTTGTTAATTTTAATGTGAAAAAAATAATTTGTCTACCTGCCAACTATATGTGGTTTCTTAAGTTTTTATTATTTGCCGTTTAATTATTATTATTATTATTATTATATTTATTTATTACTGATGGATTGATTTTCTTTATTCTTGATTTATTTATTTTTCATCTAATTTTGTGCAGAAAAATAAAAATGAAAATATTCTGAAAATTAGAATCAAAGCACTGAAAAAGTTTGTATATTTTTCTGTTTTTAATAAATGCGTATTTAAAAAAAATTTTTTTTTTTGGGTAAACCTGATGCGGCCCACCCTTGCCCGGACCCTAGCTCCAGTGACCCCCATGTAAATTGAGTTTGAGACCCTTGCTCTAGCCTGACTCACTATGTAACGTCTCTATTCAAACATCTTGCAACTAGTATAAACTGAGGAACTCCATCTGGACCATATGAAAACCACAATTCCACTGTATATACAATATAAAGTTCATATTCATACTTCTGCCCTGACTCTGCAACAATGCATCATGCAGAATATCAACTGTTTTTTATTCACTCTTCTGCTGCGACATTATCCTCGTGCAAACCATCACGTCGACTGTGATCACGCAGCCTTTTCTCATTTGTTATTTGCGTGTGTTCTCTACCCCCCGATGGCATTGTGAATACATTGTGTCCGCTGATTGTAGTGCAGGATGTGTGATACGGGAGATGAGAAAAACAGAAGAGATTATTCTGGCCCCAAGCAAAGCTTTAGGGCTGGACCTTGTCAATGCACCTCACATAGGGGGGAGGAGGAAAAGGGGGGGGGGTGGCTAGAGAGAAAGATACAGTGGGACCATTTTATTTTGACTGACACGTGTGGAGGACAGGAAGTGACGTGACTGAGGTTCAGAGATTACTTTCAGCTTGCCTCATTATTATTATTATTATTATGACTGTTATGATTATGAGATTATTTCAATCTGCAATGAATTGTGCTTGTCTAATTAAACAATTACTGACACCTAGTGGCCAATGTAGAATACTGCATTCACCATTTCAATGCTTCTTCTGCCTTATGTTTTATATTTTTTTAGTCGGTTAATTTAGCCATTATTATGCTTGAAAATAATTATGCTTCGAGTGAGTACAATTTGCTTAATTATATTTTTAATATATTATTTATTTATTATATTATTATTTATTTATTATTTCTCATGGTTATTTATTATTATAATTATACTTTTAATAATATTGTTATTTAGTCAGTTAATTTAGCCATTACTTTGCTTGAAAATAATTGTGCTTTGAGTGAGTACAATTTGCTTAATTTTATTATTATATTTTTAATATATTATTATTTATTTATTATTATTTATTTATTATTATTATTATTTATTATAATTATATTTTTAATATTATTATTATTAAGTCAGTTAATTTAGCCATTACTTTGCTTGAAAATAATTGTGCTTTGAGTGAGTACAATTTGCTTAATTTTATTATTATATTTTAAATATATTATTATTTATTTATTATTATTATTTATTATTATTATTATATTTTTAATATTATTATTATTAAGTCAGTTAATTTAGCCATTACTTTGCTTGAAAATAATTATGCTTTGAGTGAGTACAATTTGCTTAATTTTATTATTATATTTTTAATATATTATTATTTATTTATTATATTATTATGTATTTATTATTATTTATTATTATCATTATATTTTTAATAATATTATTATTTAGTCAGTTAATTTAGCCATTATTATGCTTGAAAATAATTATGCTTTGAGTGAGTACAATTTCTTAATTTTATTTTTATATTTTTAATATGTCATTATTTATTTATTATTATTTATTATTATAATTATATTTTAAATAATATTATTATTTAGCCAGTTAATTTAGCCATTATTATGCTTGAAAATAATTATGCTTCGAGTGAGTACAATTTGCTTAATTTTATTAGTATGTTTTTAATATATTATTATTTATTATTATTATATTATTATTTATTATTGTTATTTATTATTATAATTAAATGCGTTTTGCCTCCAGTGGCCCCCAGGTGAATTGAGTTTGAGACCCCTGTTCTAAATGATTTTTTTGTTCTGTACGGCTGTGAAGAATTTGAATCTTGGGATTTTCAGCATGGGTCTAAAGTTGAATCTAGGGGTAATGCTCGTATGTTAAGGGGGGGTGGGGAAGTCAAAACAGGGACAACGTAACCCCTCTCCCATCATGCAGCTGCTACCATGATTGCCTAGCAACGAGGAGGTGATGGACGCAGCCTGAAGATGGATTGCCACCATAAATCTTGAAGCATAGGACATGAAGGTGAGCAATGGACAAAGAACAAAAACAACCGTTCTTGTGCCAAACACACATTTTTAGCCATGATTATTCGCAGTTGTTCTTTGTCGGTGTGGTACTTGGCATTCTGTTGATGTTCTATAGTAGTTTTATACCTTCAAGATACTTCAGATGCTTTCATATTGTCATCCCATTCACCCAATGATTAATGATAGTGGCATATGTTGCCATGGGAGGATAATAAACAGCCACATTTGGCCCACGGGCCTCAAAGTAGTGTCCTGCGGGCCACATTTGGCCTGCGGGCCGCATGTTTGAGACCCCTGCCATACAGCATCCATATCAAACTTGCGCGGGCCGCACTGACATTAAACTTTCATATCAAGGCGGGGGGCCTCAAAGTAGTGTCCTGCGGGCCACATTTGGCCCGCGGGCCGCGTGTTTGAGACCCCTGCCATACAGCATCCCTATCAAACTTGCGCGGGCCGCTTTGACATTAAACTTTCATATCAAGGCGGGGGGCCTCAAAGTAGTGACCTGCAGGCCACATTTGGCCCGCGGGCCGTGTGTTTGAGACCCCTGCCATACAGCATCCATATCAAACTTGCGCGGGCCGCACTGACATTAAACTTTCATATCAAGGCGGGGGGCCTCAAAGTAGTGTCCTGCGGGCCACATTTGGCCCGCGGGCCATGTGTTTGAGACCCCTGCCATACAGCATCCATATCAAACTTGCGCGGGCCGCACTAACATTAAACTTTCATATCAAGGCGGGGGCCTCAGACTAGTGTCCTGCGGGCCACATTTGGCCCGCGGGCCGCGTGTTTGAGACCCCTGCCATACAGCATCCATATCAAACTTGCGCGGGACGCACTGACATTAAACTTTCATATCAAGGCAGGGGTCTCAAAGTAGCGTCCTGCGGGCCACATTTGGCTTGCGGGCCGCGTGTTTGAGACCCCTGCCATACAGCATCCACATCAAACTTGCGCGGGACGCACTGACATTAAACTTTCATATCAAGGCGGGGGGCCTCAAAGTAGTGTCCTGCGGGCCACATTTGGCCCGCGGGCCGCGTGTTTGAGACCCCTTCCATACTGCATCCATATCAAACTTGCGCGGGACGCACTGACATTAAACTTTCATATCAAGGCTGGGGGGCCTCAAAGTAGTGTCCTGCGGGCCACATTTGGCCCGCGGGCCGCGTGTTTGAGACCCCTGCCATACAGCATCCATATCAAACTTGCTCGGGCCGCACTGACATTAAACTTTCATATCAAGGCTGGGGGGCCTCAAAGTAGTGACCTGCGGGCCACATTTGGCCCGCGGGCCGCGTGTTTGAGACCGATGCCATACAGCATCCATATCAAACTTGCGCGGGCCGCACTGACATTAAACCTTCATATCAAGGCGGGGGCCTCAAAGTAGTGTCCTGCGGGCCACATTTGGCCCGCGGGCCGCGTGTTTGAGACTCCTGCCAAATAAAGCTAATAAAAGTTAATAAAAGTACGGTCACACAAACTTTTGGTCCCTTTCTCCAAATCCCTTCAGGTTCTGATTTCTGTTTTTTGGAGATTCCACCTTTCATATAGCAACTCTCCAATGCGGCTAGCGTAGTTTGGGTATAAACATCCCTGGGCTATCTGATTATGGTCTACTGCTGCGGCACTGGTGTCTAGTAACACTCAGAAAGAACGCTCAACCATCCATCAAACAGTGAGTGTCTGTCTAAGGCTTTTTTCCACCCTGCTTCTTCTCGTCCTGGCTCTCCAGTTACAGCCATACACCAGCGACCTAAATAATATTCTTCATGATAAATGGCACTATAAGCCCGGTATCCATCATTAATCTGATTTTTTAAAGAAGCATCCATCTTTCAGAGAGCCTGTTAGGGCCCACAGGAGAGCCGAGCAGCACCGGGTTCATTTAAAGGCCAAGCTTGCTGAGTGAGTGATACCTGTCAGCCCTGCTCATCAGGGACCCACACACACACATACCACATTAAACACTGGCGCCATATGGTCACACACACACACACACACACAATGCTTCTTAAAGAGTTCAGCTTGTATACACTGAAATAAGAGTACACAAAAAAAAATCACACACATATAAGTATATTTTTTGAGCCAAAAACTAAATCAAACATTAGAAAAATCTTGTCACACAACACTAACCAAAAAACGAAAGGAATATTCCAATCTCTTGTCTACACGCGGCGTGAAAATCAACCTGAATAGTGAATAGGGCATGCCCAGAAAAACGTAAACATCATAAAAAAATTCATAAAAAGTGATATTGGATAATTCCTCGCGGCACAACTGACTGGTTTCTCAAGGTACATTAGTATACCGCGGCACAGTGGTTGAAAAAAATCACTGCAATAGGGCATGCCCAGTAAAACGTAAACATCAACATCACGTGATACCGGCTTCCGACGGGTTTTTCCTTTCACTTGTCGGAATAACTCCAGTATTGCCAGTTTTTCGTCTGTCCGGTCTTGAAATTTAGTTTGAATCAAAAACAAACTTTGCACGTTTTTTTTTACATTGGAAATATTTTACTGGGCATGCCCAGTAAAACGTAAACATCAACATCACGTGATACCGGCTTCCCCGAGTGTTTTTTCTTTCACTTGTCGGAATAACTCCAGTATTGCCAGTTTTTCGTCTGTCCAGTCTTGAAAATTTTTGGGGGCATGCCCAGTAAAATTTTTCCAATGTAAAAAACGTGCCGTGGCTCAAAAAAAGGTTGAAAAACACTGCTCTAGACCAGTGTTTGAAAAACACTGGTTGAAAAACACTGCTCTAGAGCAGTGTTTTTCAATCTTTTTTGAGCCACGGCACGTTTTTTACATTGGAAAGATTTTACTAGGCATGCCCAGTAAAACGTAAACATCAACATCACGTGATACCTAGCTTTCGTGAGTTTTTCTTCCACTTGTAGGAATAACTCCAGTATTGCCAGTTTTTCATCTGTCTTGTCTTGAATTTTTTTGGGGCATGCCCAGTAAATTTTTCCAATGTAAAAAACGTGCCATGGCTCAAAAAAGCTTTTTTGAAAACACTGGTCTAGAGCAGTGTTTTTCAACCTTTTTTCAGCCACGGCACGTTTTTTTACATTGGAAAAATTTTACTGGGCATGCCCAGTAAAACGTAAACATCAACATCACGTGATACCGACTTCCGACGGGTTTTTCTTTCACTTGTCGGAATAACTCCAGTATTGCCAGTTTTTCATCTGTCTTGTCTTGAATTTTTTGGGGGCATGCCCAGTAAAATCTTTCCAATGTAAAAAACGTGCCATGGCTCAAAAAAGCTTTTTTGAAAACACTGGTCTAGAGCAGTGTTTTTCAACCTTTTTTCAGCCACGGCACGTTTTTTTACATTGGAAAAATTTTACTGGGCATGCCCAGTAAAACGTAAACATCAACATCACGTGATACCGACTTCCGACGGGTTTTTCTTTCACTTGTCGGAATAACTCCAGTAATGCCAGTTTTTCATCTGTCCAGTCTTGAATTTTGTTTTGGGCATGCCCAGTAAATTTTTCCAATGTAAAAAACGTGCCATGGCTCAAAAAAGCTTTTTTGAAAACACTGGTCTAGAGCAGTGTTTTTCAACCTTTTTTCAGCCACGGCACGTTTTTTACATTGGAAACATTTTACTGGGCATGCCCAGTAAAACGTAAACATCAACATCATGTGATACCGGCTTCCCCAAGTTTTTTTTCTTTCACTTGTCGGAATAATTCCAGTATTGCCAGTTTTTCGTCTGTCCAGTCTTGAAATTTTTTTTGGGCATGCCCAGTAAAAATTTTCCAATGTAAAAAACGTGCCATGGCTCAAAAACCTAATAGTTTCAGGAAAACTGGAAAATCTCCCACTCATGACATACAAGTGTATTTTTTTTTTGCACGTCATTTCTCAACCTCTTTCCCAATTCTTCGTCTTCTCTTTGTCTCGTTGCCTCTGTCTTTTTAACTCCGTGCCCCCCCCCTGCCCCCCCCCACGTATACACCTCCCTCCCATGTGTGTCTGCTAAAGCCAGTTTGATAAATGACACACGTCACCATGTCAGAAGCGAAGGGTGGGTCAGTGATAAATGACTCTGTTGAAAAGGAAATCGGCTCTCTGGCATGGCCGGAGCTATTCTCCTTCTGGATTGGGTTTCAGACCCCCCCCCCCTCATGACTGGCGCAGCTCGGTTTCCCCCTAAAAACGAGTGAATGGAGTGATCCAGTGTGTCCCGATTGTCGCTACAGTGGGACTATTTTTTACAAAGCCCCACAAGACAAGACCCAAGTCCTCGACTGAAAAGCTCATCTGAAAGCCGAAAAAGTGGATGCATAACACTTTTCTATTTTGTGACACTGCACTTTGTTCGATTCCGGAGCCCAAAACCAATGGCAAGTGTTTGTTACTCCCACGTTCTGCCTTTTCTCTTCTCTTACACTCACTTCCTGGTAGGGTGGTAATGTTATCATTACCAGGGTAGGATTTATGGATTCAATGCCTATGTCAATACCAGTGGGAAACACAGCCTCGCTCTTTCCACTGGTGCTCAGAACCTCATTAGGTATGCCCTTATCAGACACATAGATCACAGACGTGACTCAACCTCAACGGAATCCAGCCAAAAGATTTTCATTAGCGACCAAAGGCCTGCGAGGCCCAAATATTCACTTACACGTGTGAATAAGACGAGAAGCCTTACAACCACACCGCACTTCCGACTTAAACTTAAACTACATTAGGAAAGCAGGAAGTGAACAAATGTAACACTTACTGATTAATTGGCCACTCCAAATTGTCCATAGGTATGAATGTGAGTGTGAATGGTTGTTTGTCTATATGTGCCCTGGGATTGGCTGGCCACCAGTCCAGGGTGTACCCCGCCTCTCGCCCGAAGACAGCTGGGATGGGCTCCAGCACCCCCCGCCACCCTCGTGAGGAAAAAGCGGTACAAACTAAATGAATAAAATAAAATAAAATAAAATAAAATAAAATAAAATAAAATAAAATAAAATAAAATAAAATAAAATAAAATAAAATAAAATAAGAAAGCAGGAAGTGAACAAATGTAACAGTTACTGATTGTAAAAGTACCAGATGGAGGGGTAGGATTTAATAAGCTTTGCTTCTTCCTACTCCTTTTTGGACATGTGGAACTGGGAACTGATTATGGGATGCATTCAATTGTAATCTGTAATAAAAACCATTACCATTACCATTAATAGTGACTGAGAATCAAACCCAGATCTTATGCCAGAGCAGTTGGGAACAGGGATGAAACTAAACTAAACTAAACAAAAAATTTAATTTAATTTAATTTAATTTAATTTAATTTAATTTAATTTAATTTAATTTAATTTAATTTAATTTAATTTAATTTAATTTAAAAAAATATAAATTAAAACTAAATAAAAAAACTATATTAGGAAAGCAAGAAGTGAACAAATTAACAGTTACTGATTGTAAAAGTACCAGATGGAGGGGTAGGATTTAATAAGCTTTGCTTCTTCCTACTCCTTTCGGACATGTGGAACTGGGAACTGATTATGGGATGCATTCAATTGGAATCTGATGCATGTTCAAATGGAATAAAACCATTACCATAATTGTTTTGACGTTGCCTTGAAGTCAAGGTTGTATTATTATTGTTATTATGTCATTTTTATCCAGTGATCCATTGGTGGCTGGATGCAACTAGTATTTACTAATAAGATTTTCTTAAATCCGGAGCAATAAATTAAAATGTGTTTCTGACTTGGCATAGATGAATAAGACACAAGGGTAAATTCAAGCAAGTAGGCTGCGGTTACAAACACCTCATTGGCCGTCCATGTCCACCACGGCAAGCGAGCAAATAAGAAAGTGCAAGTCCACTGATACGTACATTCACGAGTGATGGCTGCCAGTCTGGCACTTATAAATCTAACCCTGCAGAAACAGGAGACTGTTACCATGGAGGATGTTCCAAAGCGGACCGACCCCCCCCCCCCCCCCCCCCCCACCACCCGTCTTCTTCTATCTCGGTCATAAACAGTTTAAAGAAGTTTTAAGAGAAAAGCCAAGGTCGCTTTCACTAATGGTGGATTCTTAGTAGAAAATATTTAGCATACTGCAAGAACATTACCACTACCATTACCACTTCCACACATATAAGGAGGCAAGTTAAAGTAAAAACAAAAAACGCATTTATTAAAAACAGAAAAATATACAAACTTTTTCAGTCAATAAAAGCTCTGATAAAACATTCCACTGTTCTCAAATATCTTAATTTTTATTTTTCTGCACAAAATTACATGAAAAATAAACAAATCAAGAATAAAGAAAATCAATCAATCAGTAATAAATAAATATAATAATAATAATAAAACACCAAATAATAAAAACTTAAGAAACCACATATAGTTGGTGGGTACACAAATTATTTTTTTTCCGATTAAAATTAAAAATGCATTTTTTTTATTTACAACATATTGCGCAACTGCAGCGTCTTCAGACACATGCTAACTCGCAAACTAGACAGCTCGCGACCTAAACGGTAGCCTTCAAGTTATTTCCTTTCAACTTAAATAGCCAAAAACTTACCACTTCCACACGGATAGCGAGGATAACTATTAACAGTTATTTAACCTTTAACATGAACATGAATCAAACGTAATAATTTTTTTCTGGGTACATGATACCATACAGCATCCATATCAAACTGTAAACATTAAACTTTCATATCAAAGCGGGGGCCTCAAAGTAGTGTCCTGCGGGCCACATTTGGCCAGTGGGCCGCGTGTTTGAGACCACTGCTATCAGTCATTTATTAGAAATAGTACATAAAAGTGTACATAAAAGTATAAAAATGGCGAAATGAAACCAAAATACGAATAGAAGCAATGCTATTCTAAATTGTTAGCTAGGTGTCAGCCAGACACCAGACTCGGTCGCCAGAACAACAGGATTTAGTTGCAGCTTTTTTAAATGATCTCCAACGGGTACAATAACAATAACAAACATAATAAACAAAACAAAACAGGGTGCTGAAAACTCACATTTGGCCCGCGGGCCGCGTGTTTGAGACCCCTGCTTGTGAGTATAAGCGGTAGAAAATGAATGAATGAAAATAAAATAAAATAAAATAAAATAAAATAAAATAAAATAAAATAAAATAAAATAAAATAAAATAAAATAAAATAAAATAAAATAAAATAAAATAAAATTAAATTAAATTAAATTAAATTAAATTAAATTAAATTAAACTACATTAGGAAAGCAGGAAGTGAACAAGGCACAAAGCTTTGTGCCTTTATAAAGCTAATAAAAGTACGCCCCGGATGGGAACGGTCACACAAACTTATGGTGCCTTCAGGTTCTGATTTCTGTTTTTGGAGATTCCACCTTTCATATAGCAACTCTCCTATGCGGCTAGCGTAGTTTGGGTATAAACATCTGATTATGGTCCGTATTTGCACCAAAAGTTGTAAAGCCAATGTTGTTTTTTTGTTAAGTCTGCAACGTCGGACCATCGCCATCGGTTCTTAACCACCACAAAGTCATGTTTACAGGGATCCGTTACATTCCCGACTGCCCTCACTCAGACCCGACCCAGGTACGCGCCTCGCATTTGTCACCTGCAGCGCCAAATTGAGTTACACCACAACCAAAGGGCGAGCGTCTCTGTGTAATATCAAGTTGATTACATCAAAGTGGTGGCAAACCTCATCGGGGGCCCGGGCGCACCCCGAGCTTGTCATCTCCAATCACAAGGCCTGTCAGGACTCCATCAGCCTCTCGGCTAATTGGACCGATGCTAATGAAGCAGGCAAAACAAGTTTTTTATACTGCGGAAGAGACTCAGACAGTAGAAGAGGCGGAAAGTGTATGCGTGAGAAGACAATGAAGAAGCAACGCTATGTGTGTGTGTGTGTATGGGGGAGGTAGATTTTTCATGCAAGTCTCAAGGTTGCAGCGGGCCGACTCCCCCCCCCCATCTAAGTCCCTAATCAAGGCCCATCATCTGTCATCCTTTTCTTTGCTCTCTCTATCACCGCGCTCTGTGCTGCAATCAATTCATCATCACCCTTTGTGTGCCACTGAACAGTTGACAACTTTATAACTTGCAGCTGCACCGGCTGACTGACAAGGGGTGCGAGGGGAGCACGGAAAAAAAAAAAAAAAAAAATGAAGCAAACGGATGCATGAATGAACGCGACAAAGAAGCGTGGTTTCAGATAGAAAAAAAAAAAAAAAAGTTGTTTTCTAAAAACACCAAACGATCTGTATTAGAGGTCTTTTATTCGCTTTCATCAACACACAAACAGCAAGAAGAGACGAAACAAAACATCCTTCTCACTGATCTGAAATCAGAAAGCTTTCAGTCATTCTTTATGTGCTCCCCGCGGCCACTCTGAGCCAGTGAGCATGTACATTAGGAGCTGGGGCATTTTGATGAAATAAAAGCCCGGGCCAGCTTATGGCTAAACAGAATGGGAGCACTCACTCAGCCTGTCTCTGATTGACCATTAAAGCCATTGATGAATGGGCCTGTCAGGGTGGAGACAATTAAATCAAACATGAAACAAAGCCGTTGTGGCGGCCCCGGTCTGACAGAGCAAACCCATTCCTCCCCTCCATTACATTGCACACAGCTCCTTTTACAACCCGTTATCCCCGCCTCCCGACTTTCGCCGCCCCTGCGAGCACATGGGAGTATGATGTCCACACCAACATACAGACTTTTAAAAAAAAAAAAAAAAAGTTGCCACAACACTACGTTTAGACGGGTATGATGTCACAGTTTAAATTCGTCCCCTTGTTAAGCAATTAATTCATAATAATTTTTCATTATTCATGTAAAACTCATGTTTTAACTGTGTATTAACCAATAAATGTTGTATTTTTATTCAACTCCATTCTTCCGCAAAGTGTACTTGAGTATTTAGAAAAGCGCTATACAAATAAAATGTATTATTATTTATTGTAAAACACAGCACAACCACTAGTGGCGCTGTTGAGTCAGTTACTACTATTTTACTGTTTAAATAAAGCACAAACAGGAAGTTGAGCTACATCTCTGCATGGGGTATGATGTCACAGTTTAAATTTGTCCCCTTGTTAAGCAAGAGCGTCATAATTGATTCATAATTGATGAACAATTTGTTGAGGATTTTTGATTTTTTTAATGTAAAACACAGCACAACCACTAGTGGCGCTGTTGAGTCAGTTACTACTATTTTACTGTTTTAAAGAAGCACAAACAGGAAGTTGAGCTACATCTCAACTTCGTTTAGACGGGTATGATGTCACAGTTTAAATTCGTCCCCTTGTTAAGCAAGGGCGTCATAATTGATTCATAATTGATGAATAATTTTTGATTATTCATGTAAAACTCATGTTTACTCGTGTTTTAACTGTGTATTAACCAATGAATGTTGTATTTTTATTCAACTCCATTCTTCTGCAAAGTGTATTTGAGTATTTAGAAAAGCGCTATACAAATAAAATGTATTATTATTTATTGTAAAACACAGCACAACCACTAGTGGCGCTGTTGAGTCAGTTACTACTATTTTACTGTTTTAAAGAAGCACAAACAGGAAGTTGAGCTACATCTCAACTTTGTTTAGACGGGTATGATGTCACAGTTTAAATTTGTCCCCTTGTTAAGCAAGGGAGTGATAATTGATTCATAATTTATAATTAATTTGTTGAGGATTTTTGATTATTCATGTAAAACTCATGTTTTAACTGTGTATTAACCAATAAATGTTGTATTTTCATGTGTCTTCTATTGTGTTTACTTGTTTTTATTCAACTCCATTCTTCTGCAAAGTGTATTTGAGTATTTAGAAAAGCGCTATACAAATAAAATGTATTATTATTTATTGTAAAACACAGCACAACCACTAGTGGCGCTGTTGAGTCAGTTACTACTATTTTACTGTTTAAATAAAGCACAAACAGGAAGTTGAGCTACATCTCAACTTCGTTTAGACGGGTATGATGTCACAGTTTAAATTCGTCCCCTTGTTAAGCAAGGGAGTGATAATTGATTCATAATTTATAATTAATTTGTTGAGGATTTTTGATTATTCATGTAAAACTCATGTTTACTCATGTTTTAACTGTGTATTAACCAATAAATGTTGTATTTTCATGTGTCTTCTATTGTGTTTACTTGTTTTTATTCAACTCCATTCTTCTGTAAAGTGTCTTTGAGTATTTAGAAAAGCGCTATACAAATAAAATGTATTATTATTTATTGTAAAACACAGCACAACCACTAGTGGCGCTGTTGAGTCAGTTACTACTATTTTACTGTTTTAAAGAAGCACAAACAGGAAGTTGAGCTACATCTCAACTTTGTTTAGACGGGTATGATGTCACAGTTTAAATTTGTCCCCTTGTTAAGCAAGGGAGTGATAATTGATTCATAATTGATCATTAATTTTGTTGATTTTTGATTTTTCATGTAAAACACAGCACAACCACTAGAGGCGCTGTCGAGTAAATCGCTACTATTTTACTGTTCAAAGAAGCACAAACAGGAAGTTGAGCTACATCTCTGCATACTTCCACTACGGCACAACATTGACTATGTAGTATCCCAGGGTGCGTTTAAACCAACAACTATTCCCATTATGGACAGTTTTTGGAATGTGGAACGAAGCCCACTCCATACAAAATTCCTCTTCACTGGTAACACTTCCTCAAAAGACGATTTAAAGTGACTAAAAATTCGCCAAATCACAATTGAAGGTTATATCGCCACCTGTTGTCGTGGAGCGAAAGTGCATCTCCTAACTACGCCTTTAAAAGAACGCTTGTGGGTTCATTTTGACTGTTTTTCCGAGTCTCTTGACCATCAGCGAGCGAGGCTCAAAAGTACAGAATCCTTGAAGTGGTCCAAATGTGACGTCACCGCATAGTGGGAAGTGATTTTCTGATGCAAATCGAGAGAGATCGGATCAAAGCCGCGTGACAGCCAATCAATCAACCGTCAAATCGGACATGGCAAGTGTCGATTATGGCTCCTTCCAGCCCACAGAGCTCCATTGTGTGCTACTAAATTGTTTATCTTACTGACGGGGAAGAGAAAGAACGCCACGGATAGTTTGTGGAAAGAAGTTATGCGTGGAAGATGAAGCGGCTAGCGTGTTATTGTTACAGCACGGAATCAAACACGAATGGGGGCTTTAAAAAGACACCACAACAGTCGCTGACGTGTGACAGTTTGACGCTATTTTCACGCACGTCATCGTGGATACGTACCTGCCGCGCGCTTGGGCGCTTCTTGTTTCCTCCGCGGCATTTGGGACCGGATTTGCGGGGATTTCCGCCAAAACTCCTCCTTTTTCGTCCCTCGTCGCTGACGGGAAGATCCACGCCTCTGCTCAGGGAGAAAGATTCACGTCTCGGCACGACGAGGACGGTTCCACCACGGGAGAGGAAAAAGTCATGATGGTTCGGCGGAAGAAGTGTGCACACGCGGCGTGGGCACGTCAATAATGTTGTCGTCTGGTGGTGTGTTCAAGGAGGATCTCTCTCTCTCTCTCTCTTTTCTCTCTCTCTTTCTCTCTCTCTCTCACCCCCCCCACACACACACATAAACACACAAAAACACGCACACGCACACGCACAGCCTGCGTCCAGCTCGGCCGCCTGCTTTGTAGCAAGCAAACTTGGGGATAAGAGAGATGATCACGTCACTCAAAGTGGGAGAATGGGCAAACCCACCGCCCCGTTAACTCTTTACTGGACAGAAAGGGGAGTGGACGCCTCCTCTTTTCTCCTTTCCTCCTTTTCTCCTTTTCTCCTTTTCTCTCCCCTCTATGGACACTTCACGTTCATCCTTTTTCTAGTCCTCTATTCCTATATTCCTCTACTCCGCTACTCCTCTATTCTTCTACTCTATTCCTCTATTCATCTACACCTCTATTCCTCTACTCCTCTATTCCTCAATCCATCTATTCCTCTACTCATCTACTCCTATTCATCTATTCCTCTACTCCTCTATTCCTCTATTAATCTATTCCTCTACTCCTCTATTCCTCTATTCATCTATTCCTCTACTCCGCTACTCCTCTATTCTTCTACTCTATTCCTCTATTCGTCTACTCCTCTATTCATCTACGTATTCCTCTACTCTTCTATTCATCTACTCCTCTATTCCTCTACTCCTCTATTCCTCAATCCATCTATTCCTCTACTCATCTACTCCTATTCATCTATTCCTCTTCTCCTCTATTCATCTATTTACTCTATTGCTCTGTTCCTCTATTCCTCTACTCCTCTGTTCCTCTATTAATCTATTCCTCTATTCATCTATTCATCTATTCCTCTACTCCGCTACTCCTCTATTCTTCTACTCTATTCCTCTATTCATCTACTCCTCTATTCCTCTACTCTTCTATTCATCTACACCTCTATTCCTCTACTCCTCTATTCCTCTATTCCTCTATTAATCTATTCCTCTACTCCTCTATTCATCTATTCCTCTCCTCCGCTACTCCTCTATTCTTCTACTCTATTCCTCTATTTCTCTACTCTTCTATTCATCTCCTCCTCTATTCCTCTACTCCTCTATTCCTCTATTCCTCTACTCATCTACTCCTATTCATCTATTCCTCTTCTCCTCTACTCCTATTCATCTATTCCTCAATTCATCTATTCCTCTACTCCTCTATTCATCTATTCATCTACTCCTCTATTCCTCAATTAATCTATTCCTCTACTCCTCTATTCCTCTACTTCTCTATTCCTCAATTCATCTATTCCTTTACTTCTCTACTCCTCTATTCCTCTACTTCTCAATTCATCTATTCCTCAATTCATCTATTCCTCTACTCCTCAATTCATCTATTCCTCTACTCCTCAATTCATCTATTCCTCTACTCCTCAATTCATCTATTCCTCTACTCCTCAATTCATCTATTCCTCTACTCCTCTATTCATCTACTCCTCTATTCCTCAATTAATCTATTCCTCTACTCCTCTATTCATCTACTCCTCTATTCCTCAATTAATCTATTCCTCTACTCCTCTATTCATCTACTCCTCTATTCCTCAATTCATCTATTCCTTTACTTCTCTACTCCTCTATTCCTCTACTTCTCAATTCATCTGTTCCTCAATTCATCTATTCCTCTACTCCTCTATTCCTCTACTCCTCAATTCATCTATTCATCTACTCCTCAATTCATCTATTCCTCTACTCCTCTATTCCTCTACTCCTCAATTCATCTATTCATCTACTCCTCTATTCATCTATTCCTCTGCTCCTCTATTCCTCTACTCCACAATTCATCTATTCCTCTATTCATCTATTCCTCTGCTCCTCTATTCCTCTACTCCTCAATTCATCTATTCCTCTACTCCTCTATTCCTCAATTAATCTATTCCTGTACTCCTCTATTCCTCTACTCCTCAATTCATCTCTTCCTCTACTCCTCTACTCTTCTATTCATCTATTCCTCTACTCCGCTATTCCTCTACTCTTCTATTCATCTATTCCTCTACTCCTCTATTCCTCTATTTCTCCACCCTCTTCATTCCTCTTTTTTCCACTCATCTTCTATTTTTTATTCCCAATTTCCTTCTCTCTATTCCTCTTCTTCCCCTTCTGCCTGTGTAGGGTTGGGAATGGTTTCCATGTATCGTCCGATACCAGAACCAAATGTGTTTTGAAATGGTACTGGTGCTTAAACGATGCTAAACTACTACTTAATGAAATAAAACACACGGGTAAGAGTACAGGAAATGGTAAATAGTACACAGGAAATGATGGAGTAAATAAACCGAGGCACCGATATCGACTTAGTTTTACGACCGTGTACGTGTGGTATCATGGCATCCATATTCCTCGATATTCCTCGTCTGCCCCACCAGGTGACGGACGCCATGGCTGGTTTTGGTTGAACATACACAGGAAGATTGCTTTCAAGTACATCACGAGTTTACAGTGTTCACAATTCAACATGTGCAGAAAGAGCAGAAAGAAGCGCGTCACACTTTTTGTGTGTGCGTGTGACTCACAACTCTCGTGTGTGTGTACACACTTTACACAATATCCACATCATCATCATCATCGTCATCATCAACAAGCGTTTTGGATGACAACATCGAGTACAACAAGAAATGAATACTGTACATAGCAAAATAATAATTATGACACACATGTTTTGACACATTTACACCCCAACCCCCCCCCCCACTTCACCCCCCCTACTGCGATTGCTGTGTGGTTCGAGCTGATTTTACTTCCTGATTCCGTATTTATGTTTATATTTTTATTTTACAGGACAAATTATGATTGAAAAATAATACCACTATAATCTTACACTATTATATGTTGCAGTACAAGACAGTTGGAATAAGTTACAATATATATAGAATAAAGTAATAATATATAATAACAGTATGTATGAACTGTCATTGGATTTTTAAACTAAATAAATATAATAATAATAATAATAATAATAATAATAATAATAAAACTGCAAATAATAAAAACTTAAGAAACCACATATAGTTGCTGGGTAAACAAATTATTTTTTTCAGATTAAAATGAACAAAGCATTAATAGAGCCCAAAAACTTACCACTTCCACACGGATAGTGAGGATAACTATTAACAGTTATTTAACCTTTAACATGAACATGAATCAAACGTAATAATTTTTTCTGGGTACATGATACCATACAGCATCTAACCGTATCAAGGCGGGGGCCTCAAACTAGTGTCCTGCGGGCCACATTTGGCCCGCGGGCCGCATGTTTGAGACCACTGCTATCAGTCATATATTAGCAATAGTACATAAAAATTAGCTTTATGTCTAAATGAAGCATTTTCAAGCATAAAAAATGAATGCTATTCTAAATTGTTTGCTAGGTGTCGGCCGCGACTCGGTCGCCAGAACAGCAGGATTTAGTTGCAGCTTTAAATAAACAGGCACAATAACAATAACAAACATAATAAACAAAACAACACAGGGTGCTGAAACTCAACTCTGAAACCCCCAGACGTCACTTCCTGTCACATTTATTGCAACACGGCATTTACTCTATTGAGGAATATGAATATTATATGAAGAATTAATGTATAAAAAAGATTTTAAAAACATTACTTCTTTTTGACGTATTAACATATGTCACCTTTTTTAAATTTACAGGGGAATCAAGCTAACAAAAAGCTCCAATTTGCCGGTAAGTGGTGCAAAAAAATGATGTCCGACCCCCACGGCCGACTCCCTCTGAAATGCAAACATGCCTGATGCCCTTTTCTCCCCAACTTAATGTGAGCTGTTAAATGTTGGCTTTCATCACAGTAAAAGCATCAGTTCTCCCATATATCCACGTTAGGGGAGATCAAAGTCAGTTCAAGGAAGCGGCGTCAAGTCTTAGTAACAAGGTAATGAGAGTTTTTCATCACTTCTCGCCCTCGCTTTTTTTTTTTTTTTTTTTTTTCCTTGAGCCAGCAGTATCTCAGGAGACTCAGTAACGGTCCGAATCGCTCTTTGAGCTTATGATGTGTGTGAGTTGGGGGGGGGGGGGGGGGCATTCTGGGGGGGGCATTTGACCACGCCAAAAAACACACGCACACAAATTCCAAACTGCTTGATGCGTCATGCACATTACATGCAAATACACACATCAGACTTTAGAAAATGGCCTGGGTGTCTTTGAACGCAACCCCATTCCTGTTAATGCATACAAATATATCCAATCTTGTCATTTTTTATTTCTGGTGCAGTAAAAAAAAATAAATCACACTTACTGCAAATGGTGATTAATCATGATTAATTTTAATTAATTAATTTCATTAATTTCTGTTAATCACATACAGTAAAAAAACTGAATATTTCACACATTAATCCTGATTAATTTGAAAACTGTGATTAATTGATTAAAAAGACAACCCCACTAAAACGCAATGTTATCTTTCCTCTGCGTGACTCCGCATCAGAGTCTCGGTTATATTTTTGATTCGGTTACGTGGTGTCTTTGAACGCAACCCCATTGCTGTTAATGCATACAAATATATCCAATCCTGTCATTTTTTATTTCTGTTAATCATGTGCAGTTAAAAAAACAAAATATTTCACACTTACTGCGAATTGTGATTAATCATGATTAATTTCAAAACTGTGATTAATTGATTGAAAAGACAACCCCACTAAAACGCAATGTTATCTTTCCTCTGCGTGACTCCGCATCAGAGTCTCGGTTATATTTTTGATTCGGTTACGTGGTGTCTTTGAACGCAACCCCATTGCTGTTAATGCATACAAATGTATCCAATCCTGTCATTTTTATTCCTGTTAATCATGTACAGTTAAAAAAACAAAATATTTCACACTTACTGCAAATGGTGATTAATCATGATTAATTTCAAAACTGTGATTAATTGATTGAAAAGACAACCCCACTAAAACGCAATGTTATCTTTCCTCTGCGTGACTGCGCATCAGAGTCTCGGTTATATTTTTGATTCGGTTACGTGGTGTCTTTGAACGCAACCCCATTGCTGTTAATGCATACAAATATATCCAATCCTGTCATTTTTTATTTCTGTTAATCATGTGCAGTTAAAAAAACAAAATATTTCACACTTACTGCGAATTGTGATTAATCATGATTAATTTCAAAACTGTGATTAATTGATTAAAAAGACAACACTACTAAAATGCAATGTTTTAGTGTGACTGCGCATCAGAGTCTCGTATTTTCGGTTATGTTTTTGATTCAGTTACGTGGTGTCTTTGAACGCAACCCCATTCCTGTTAATGCATACAAATATATCCAATCTTGTCATTTTTTATTTCTGGTGCAGTAAAAAAAAATTCACACTTACTGCAAATGGTGATTAATCATGATTAATTTTAATTAATTAATTTCATTAATTTCTGTTAATCACATACAGTAAAAAAACTGAATATTTCACACATTAATCCTGATTAATTTGAAAACTGTGATTAATTGATTAAAAAGACAACCCCACTAAAACGCAATGTTATCTTTCCTCTGCGTGACTCCGCATCAGAGTCTCGGTTATATTTTTGATTCGGTTACGTGGTGTCTTTAATTTCAAAACTGTGATTAATTGATTAAAAAGACAACACTACTAAAACGCAATGTTTTAGTGTGACTGCGCATCAGAGTCTCGTATTTTCGGTTATGTTTTTGATTCGGTTACGTGGTGTCTTTGAACGCAACCCCATTGCTGTTAATGCATACAAATGTATCCAATCTTGTCATTTTTTATTTCTGTTAATCATGTGCAGTTAAAAAAAACAAAATATTTCACACTTACTGCAAATGGTGATTAATCATGATTAATTTCAATTAATTAATAAAAATTAATTAATATAATTAATTTCTGTTGATCACATACATTAAAAAAACGGAATATTTCACACATTAATCATGATTAATTTGAAAACTGTGATTAATTGCTGTCATTTTTATTTCTGTTAATCACGTCTAGTAAAAAACAAAATATTCTGCACTTACTGCAAATGGTGATTAATCATGATTAATTTCAAAATTGCAATTAATTAATTAAAAAGACAACCCTACTAAAACGCAATGTTAGCTTTCCTCTGTGTGACTGCGCATCAGAGTCTCGTATTTTCGGTTATATTTTTGATTCGGTTACGTGGTGTCTTTGAACGCAACCTCATTGCTGTTAATGCATACAAATATATCTAATAATGTCATTTTTATTTGTTAATCATGTACATTAAAAAAACAAAATATTTCACATTTACTGCAAATGGTGATTAATCATGATTAATTTCAATTAATTAATAAAAATTAATTAATATCATTAATTTCTGTTGATCACATACATTAAAAAACCGGAATATTTCACACATTAATCATGATTAATTTGAAAACTGTGATTAATTGCTGTCATTTTTATTTCTGTTAATCACATATAGTAAAAAACAAAATATTTCGCACTTACTGCAAATGGTGATTAATCATGATTAATTTCAAAATTGCGATTAATTAAAAAGACAACCCTACTAAAACGCAATGTTAGCTTTCCTCTGTGTGACTGCGCATCAGAGTCTCGTATTTTCGGTTATATTTTTGATTCGGTTACGTGGTGTCTTTGAACGCAACCCCATTGCTGTTAATGCATACAAATATATCTAATACTGTCATTTTTATTTGTTAATCATGTACATTAAAAAAACAAAATATTTCACATTTACTGCAAATGGTGATTAATCATGATTAATTTCAATTAATTAATAAAAATTAATTATTATCATTAATTTCTGTAGATCACATACATTAAAAAACGGAATATTTCACAAATTAATCATGATTAATTTGAAAACTGTGATTAATTGCTGTCATTTTTATTTCTGTTAATCACGTCTAGTAAAAAACAAAATATTCCGCACTTACTGCAAATGGTGATTAATCATGATTAATTTCAAAATTGCGATTAATTAATTAAAAAGACAACCCTACTAAAACGCAATGTTAGCTTTCCTCTGTGTGACTGCGCATCAGAGTCTCGTATTTTCGGTTATATTTTTGATTCGGTTACGTGGTGTCTTTGAACGCAACCCCATTGCTGTTAATGCATACAAATATATCTAATAATGTCATTTTTATTTGTTAATCATGTACATTAAAAAAACAAAATATTTCACATTTACTGCAAATGGTGATTAATCATGATTAATTTCAATTAATTAATAAAAATTAATTAATATAATGAATTTCTGTTGATCACATACATTAAAAAAACGGAATATTTCACACATTAATCATGATTAATTTGAAAACTGTGATTAATTGCTGTCATTTTTATTTCTGTTAATCACGTCTAGTAAAAAACAAAATATTCTGCACTTACTGCAAATGGTGATTAATCATGATTAATTTCAAAATTGCGATTAATTAATTAAAAAGACAACCCTACTAAAACGCTATGTTAGCTTTCCTCTGTGTGACTTTGTATCAGAGTCTCGTATTTACAAAGAAAAATTAAGTTTTTTATGAATTTCCGGGCACATAACATCGGAAAATGGAACGCCGTAACCTGAGGTCTGGGCTCCGTCCTTTTCATAATTTGACTCCATGTATTGATATGCTAATGCTATGTTTTAGCATTGTATTTATTGCAATTGATATTATATTTCCAGCATCAGCTTGGCCTGGGAATGGATTATTCCTATTTCCATTACATGGCAGGAGGAACGTTGTTTTCCAAAGCCAAATAAATAAATCGGGAGTGTCCACATTGTGAAAAATGAAAGCATCCAAAAACAAAAAACAGTTCAAATCGCTCTTTAAGCTAGCAAACTACTTGATGCGTCATGAACGTTACATGCAAATAGACTTTTTCGAAATGGCCTGATCTCAGTGCGACAGCACACCCGCCGAGCGTAACGAGTTTAAGGGTGCTTCTGACCAGGAGTTGGCCGTGCCCCAGCCTCTCTAAGAGCACATCGGCCGGTTCCCTGTCACTTTAACAACATGAAGTTACAACCCAAATGGGATGTCAGGGGTTAGCGGGGCTTCTAAAGAGAACTATGTGAATATATTTCCTCCTATGGACTTGCCCTCGTGGTGACCTCCCTCAGGAACAAGAAGTAACCATAGTGATTGGCATTTTTACAGCTAAAATGAAAAGCATCGTGGAGTCGGCTGAAGTGGAAGAAGGAGAAAGCGGCCTCTCCAAAAAAAAAAAAATTAGTGAGCCATCATGGTGACAGAAAGTAGCAGGGACATGGTGTCATCCAGGGACTGTATCGATTAACCCATAAATAGTATACGGCCTCTGTGCAGCGTCTCTCCCGGCTTACACTGGAAATGGAAGTTATCACAACGCCTTTCCTCTCATGCATGAAATATAACATAAGACAATGATGTTCGTGATGGCTTCTAATGTTGCTGCAATTCTGCTTCTGATTGCGCAGGGGTGTCAAACGGCAGTGGCTATGCGGAGATATTGCACGGGGAATCGATCGTGACTGAAGGTAATCAAGACAACCCTGCATACATACATTTCTACGTGATATAGCCTACCTAGGAATATCTTTTTATAATATATAATAATATAATATTTTTATTTATGGAGATTTATGGCAAAAAAAAACAAACAGCAATGTTGTCGCATTTGACTTTTACCGTATTTTCTGGACTATAAGTCATCCGGAGTATAAGTCGCACAAGGTAAAAAATGCATAATTAAATAGAAGAAAACATACATAAGTCACACTGGAGTATAAGTCACATTTTTTGCTAACACAATAATTATTCAGCTACACAAAAAATAAACATGAACAGAAAAGGTCCAGTGTTTATGTAACATAAACACTTTTTTAATTTATAAATCGCTCTGGAGTATAAGTAAAAAAAAACAAAAATAACGCATTTATTAAAAACAGAAAAATATACAAACTTTTTCAGTGCTTTGTTCAGAAAATCAATCAATCAGTAATAAATAAATATAATAATAATAATAATAAAACGGCAAATAATAAAAACTTAAGAAACCACATATAGTTGGTGGCTAGACAAATTATTTTTTTCATATTAAAATGAACAAAGCATTATTAGAGCCCTGTAGACATGACAAAACACGACTATTTTTATTTATACAACATATTGCGCAACTGCAGGGTCTTGAGACACATGCTAACTCGCAAACTAGAGAGCTAGCGACCTAAACGGTAGCCTTCAAGTTATTTCCTTTCAACTTAAATAGCCAAAAACTTACCACTTCCACACGGATAGGGAGGATAACTATTAACAGTTATTTAACCTTTAACATGAACATGAATCAAACGTAATAATTTTTTCTGGGTACATGATACCATACAGCATCCGTATCAACATTAAACTTTCATATCAAGGCGGGGGCCTGAAACTAGTGTCCTGCGGACCACATTTGGCCCGCGGGCCGCGTGTTTGAGACCCCTGTTGTAGATTATAGGGGTGTGTAATTCTGCAATCAAGGCTTATAATCAAGGATTATAAGCGTTTTTTAATCCAGTTTGTGATGGTTTAGATCCCACAAAGAGATGGTATTGTTTCTTTAACAATTTATGGCTAAACATCCTTTCCTGTGTTCCGTATTATAAATTTTGTTGTGTGCAGATGGATAAAAATGTGAGTGACTTGAGTCCAAAGGGACCACTTGGCACCTGAAGTGACAGGCTGCCATCAGCGTGCAAAGATGCTAATATGAATTCTGATCACTCCCTTCAATAGCCAAGGGACTTTCTGCCCATCACCGTCTTCTGCGCTGCTCCACACATGGCGGTGTCAAGGGGGGCCTGCAGTAAAACCCTGGCAAATGGAGTTGGCACGGCAGCCAAAGCCAGATTCTGCATTGACACTTCCCTAACCCTTCTTAAGTGATAATGCGGCAAAATGTACTCCATAATGTCGTAAACGCGGCGCTCTGCCCTCAAGATTTTCAGCCTGATGAGAAATTTCGATGACAAATCAAGCGCTTAAACTAAGTCTGTCCTTCATCGGAAGCAAATGTTCGAGCGCTGGATGGTCAGAGGCTAATTACCAACCGGGATAAGAGGCCGGAGAGACGGAAGAGTCATAAGTTTAATTGGTGTAAATTTATGCAGATTTTTTTTTTGTGTCTAAGACTCAAAAGAACACCTCGTTTGTTTATTAATCCATAGTCAGACTCAAAAACATGTCTGCTTTAAGACCAGTTTATGTTGACGTCATACAAATATAGCATTATTGATATTATTATGCAAAACAGATAGCCGGATGTAAAGAAATGTGTTTAACTCTAATTTATAGCAATAATTTCACTCTGATGCTTTTTGTACAAGGCAAAGTGTGAGAAGTTTCAAGTCATTCACTCTGAAGCGTTGGGGAGCGTTTTGATTTTTATAAAAACTTGAATTATTTGTGGAAAATTGAAAAAAATTAAGTTTCAAGGTAATCCAGTCCCCTTTTTCATTGGAAATGTTTGTGTTACGAGCCATTATTAGTGAAAATATGAATAATAATTGTCCTTCCAATACTGTCCTTCCCCGGACCCAAACCCAAAAACCCCAAAACCAAAATCAAAACCAAACCCTTTGTTCCAACGATGGACAATGACTGATTTTGAATGGACTCCCAATCCAAGACGCTAAGGCGCTTTTAAATGTTCGTTTTACCATTCTTAACCCGAACCCAAACTCGAACCCAAACCCAAACTCGAACCCAAACGCAAAACCAAAACCAAAACCAAACCCTTTGTTCCAACGATGGACAATGACAGTCACGACTGATTTTGAACGGACTCCCGATCCAAGACGCTTAGGCGCGTTTAAACGTTAGTTTTTCCATTCTTAATCCGAACCCAAAACCAAACCCAAAACCAAACCCAAAACCAAACCCAAAACCAAACCCAAAACCAAACCCAAAACCAAACCCAAAACCAAACCCAAAACCAAACCCAAAACCAAACCCAAAACCAAACCCAAAACCAAACCCAAAACCAAACCCAAAACCAAACCCAAAACCAAACCCAAAACCAAAACCCAAACCCAAAACCAAACCCTTTGTTCCAACGATGGACAAACTCGAACCCAAACTCGAACCCAAACTCGAACCCAAACTCGAACCCAAACTCGAACCCAAACTCAAACCCAAACTCGAACCCAAACGCGAACCCAAACGCAAAACCAAAACTAAACCCAAACCCTTTGTTTCAACGATGGACAATGACAGTCACGACTGATTTTGAACGGACTCCCAATCCAAGACTTTAGGCGTGTTTAAACGTTCGTTTTTCCATTCTTAACTCGAACCCAAACTCGAACCTGAACTCAAACCCAAACGCAAAACCAAAATTCAAACCGAAACCCTTTGTTCCAACGATGGACAATGACAGTCATGACTGATTTTGAACGGACTCCCAATCCAAGACGCTTAGGCGCGTTTAAACGTTCGTTTTTCCATTCTTAACCCAAACCCAAAACCAAACCCAAAACCAAACCCAAAACCAAACCCAAAACCAAACCCAAAACCAAACCCAAAACCAAACCCAAAACCAAACCCAAAACCAAACCCAAAACCAAACCCAAACCCAAACCCAAACCCAAAACCAAACCCAAAACCAAACCCTTTGTTCCAACGATGGACAAACTCGAACCCAAACTCGAACCCAAACTCGAACCCAAACTCGAACCCAAACTCGAACCCAAACTCGAACCCAAACTCGAACCCAAACTCGAACCCAAACTCGAACCCAAACTCGAACCCAAACTCGAACTTGAACCCAAACGCAAAACCAAACCCAAACCCTTTGTTCCAACGATGGACAATGACAGTCACAACTGATTTTGAATGGACTCCCGATCCAAGACGCTTAGGCGCGTTTAAACGTTTGTTTTTCCATTCTTAACCCGAACCCAAAACCAAACCCAAACCCAAACCCAAAACCAAACCCTTTGTTCCAACGATGGACAATGACGGTCACGACTGATTTTGAATGGACTCCCAATCCAAGATGCTTAGGCGCGTTTAAACGTTTGTTTTTCCATTCTTAACCCAAACTCGAACCTGAACCCGAACCCGAACTCGAACCCAAACGCAAAACCAAACCCAATCCCTTTGTTCCACCGACGGACAAAGACTGATTTTGAACGGACTCCCAATCCAAGACGCTTAGACGCGTTTAAACGTTCGTTTTTCCATTCTTAACCCAAACTCGAACCTGAACCCGAACTCGAACCCAAAACCAAACCCAAACCCTTTGTTCCACCGATGGACAAAGACTGATTTTGAATGGACTCCCAATCCAAGACGCTTAGGCGCTTTTAAATGTTCGTTTTTCCATTCTTAACCCGAACCCAAAACCAAACCCAAAACCAAACCCAAAACCAAACCCAAAACCAAACCCAAAACCAAACCCAAAACCAAACCCAAAACCAAACCCAAAACCAAACCCAAAACCAAACCCAAAACCAAAACCAAACCCAAAACCAAAACCAAAACCAAAACCAAAACCAAACCCAAACCCTTTGTTCCACCGACGGACAATGACTGATTTTGAACGGACTCCCAATCCAAGACGCTTAGACGCGTTTAAACATTCATTTTTCCATAAACGCTATTGTTTGTCAGCTTCCATCACTTCACAAGAACTCCACATGGTCCAAAAAAATGCCACATTTGCGCGAAAGGAGACGACGCCATCCCGACAACACTGTCCTCCCCCTTCTCGTCTCCCCCGCTTGCGAATACTTGCCTCACTTGGGAGACTGATGATACTGTCGTTTCTGCTCAGGCTCCCGCTGCTTGACATCTTGACATGAAGAGAAGGATGTTCCTGTCTGTCTCGTCACATCACAGCCTTCCTGATTCGGATCCCTCCCATCCGCCGCCGTGTGACGCCTCACTTTAAAAAAGCTGCCCGTCCATCATAAACATCTTTCCTTTTATGTTGGCCGTCTGAGCGGGAAGGGCAGAGCGAGAGATCAGCCTATCAACGACATGTTGACAGTCAGGAAGAGTGACGGAACATCACAGGAGCAATGTGCCAGACGTAGACGGGAATTTCACTCACGGGGGCCGACGCAATTATTAGACGCTCAGTAAATTTCTCCGGGATGTTGAGCATCGGCCAGCGTATCGTACGTTTTGGTTAGAGGCTGGGTAACGTTTAAGTTCCGTAAAAAGGAGCGTCCACACTTTTTCCGGCGAGGAAAAATGAAGAATGCACTTCGATATTTTGTTGTTATCCATATATTCCAAGAAAAAACTGTACGTGGAAAAATGTATTATTAGTCCAAACTTTGCTCCATTTTTATTTAATTTTTTTTTATTTTTTCAAGTGCTTCAACGTTCTTATTAAATGATCTTTGTAAAATTAGGACTTCCCATAATATTTTGACTTTATTCCCATATTATTATAACCTAATTTTCCAAGAATTCCAACTTGGTTAAGTTTGTTTCTTTATTATTTTTCTTCAATATTATACTAAAATTATATAATAGTAATTATATACTAAAAATTATAATTCTCATAATATTATGAGTTAATTCACGAAAATTGCAACTTATTTTCTCGCTATTTTCTCTTAATATTTTGATTTTATTATAATTTATTTATATTTTCAAGTGCTTCAACGTTCTTATTAAATGATCTTTGTAAATAATGTAATATTAGGACTTCCCATAATATTTTGACTTATTTTTGTATTATTAAGAATTACAACTTGGTTTAGTTTGTTGTTTTAATTATTTTTCTTCAATATTATACTAAAATTATATAATTGTAAAAAATATGTTTTCTCATAATATTATGAGTAAAATTGCAACTTATTTTCTCACTATTTTCTCTTAATATTTTGACTTTATTATTTTGAAATTACAGCTTTTTTTCCATTGTTTTTTTAATCTGCCTACCATTTATTATTAATTATGACTTTATTTATTCTTTATTTATTAATATGTTAATTTTAAATACAACTTTACTCATTGTTTTGTTTATGGTACTAAAATATGCTACTCAACTTTATACTACTGATATTATTTTTTCTCAATATTACAACCTTCGTCTTACTACTGTATTTGTGTGTATTTTTGTAAAATGATTTTCCCATTTTTGCTGTTTTTGAATGGTTTCTAGTTGATTATATTATTAAAATGTGCGGCAGGCCAATAAAAAGAGTCGTGGGCCGCATGTTGGACACCACGTAAAATTGTTACTACTTTTTTTGCGTGTATTTTTGTAAAATGATTTTGACATCTTTGCTGTTTTTGAATGGTTTTTAGTTAATTATATTATTAAAATGTGCGGCGGGCCAATAAAAAGAGTCATGGGCCGCATGTTGAACACCACGTAAAATTGTTACTACTTTTTTTGTGTTCATTCTTGTAAAATGATTTTCCCATTTTTGCTGTTTTTGAATGGTTTCTAGTTAATTATATTATTAAAATGTGCGGCAGGCCAAAAAAAATCGTCGTGGGCCGCATGTTGGACACCACGTAAAATTGTTACTACTTTTTTTGTGTGTATTCTTGTAAAATGATTTTCCCATTTTTGCTGTTTTTGAATGGTTTCTAGTTAATTATATTATTAAAATGTGCGGCGGGCCAATAAAAAGAGTCATGGGCCGCATGTTGGACACCACGTAAAATTGTTATTACTTTTTTTGTGTGTATTCTTGTAAAATGATTTTCCCATTTTTGCTGTTTTTGGATGGTTTCTAGTTAATTATATTATTAAAATGTGCGGCAGGACAATAAAAAGAGTCGTGGGCCGCATGTTGGACACCACGTAAAATTGTTACTACTTTTTTTGTGCGTATTCTTGTAAAATGATTTTGACATTTTTGCTGTTTTTGAATGGTTTCTAGTCAATTATATTATTAAAATGTGCGGCAGGCCAAAAAAAATTGTCGTGGGCCGCATGTTGAACACCACGTAAAATTGTTACTACTTTTTTTGTGTGTATTTTTGTAAAATGATTTTCCCATTTTTGCTGTTTTTGGATGGTTTCTAGTTAATTATATTATTAAAATGTGCGGCAGGACAATAAAAAGAGTCGTGGGCCGCATGTTGGACACCACGTAAAATTGTTACTACTTTTTTTGTGTGTATTTTTGTAAAATGATTTTGACATTTTTGCTGTTTTTGAATGGTTTCTAGTCAATTATATTATTAAAATGTGCGGCAGGCCAAAAAAGATTGTCGTGGACCGCATGTTGGACACCACGTAAAATTGTTACTTTTTTTGTGTGTATTCTTGTAAAATGATTTTCCCATTTTTGCTGTTTTTGGATGGTTTCTAGTTAATTATATTATTAAAATGTGCGGCGGGCCAATAAAAAAAAGTCGTGGGCCGCATGTTGGACACCACCGGTTTAAGTCCGTGTCCCTAATCAGTCTTTTACCGAATATTCTGAGCAGGCCTGCGAGTCTTAAATTAAAACCCTCACCTTGACGCCGTATAAATGTAATACTGTCAATAAAGCAGTTATAAATAGATGGAGGTGTAACCATTCATAATCCAGCTGAATATTTTAAGAGGGTCTTTTTGGGCGAGAAAAAAAAAAAAAAAAGGCGAGCAAGACTTGATCAATCGTCTGACTTCAGCCTCTACAATCAGAGGTGTGCTAATTGAAATAGCGGAGAGTGATATTCCCGCCCTAAAGGAGGAACCTCATGCAATTTACCCCCCCCGTTGAATAATCCTTTTGTATTTATATTTGCGTGTCTTGTGTACGGCGGTCCCGACGGAGACAGAGTTGCGTGTTGAGTGTCTGTGCAGAAACGCTGATAAATGTTAAAGAGACCTTTTCAACGTCTGACCTCTTCCCGTTTGGGAATGTTAGCCTTCTTTAATGGAGACATGGATGCCGGCTAAAGATATTGCTGTTCATGAAATATGCAGATGGTGAAAATTTTAAAGAATATCATGAGTGTTTAAGGTAGATTGGGAAACTGGGGGGGGGCATGTGAGACTTCATCGCATGTCCACCTTTTCCGAGTCTTTCTTTCTTTCTATTTTCAGAGTGAAGCTAATGAATCGGGATATGGAAAAGGTTTCTCTGCAGGCTCACAATGAGAAATGATAAGAGATTATTTTAGAATGAAGATCAACGACTAAAAGTCCAAAACGCTGCACCAGCACCAGGAGCAGGAGACGATGGCGTCTTAATGTAAGATGAGTGGAACGACACACGACGCCGAGGCCAAAGGCGAGCGCTTCATCTCCTCAGTTCAATTCACAGGAGTGGAAATTAGTCCGTGCCGTACATAGCTGATTTATACAAATGAATTACCTGGTATATTAATAGGCGGAGACGCATTTATTAAACACTACGAGTAAAGGTAGCGTTAATTATGCATTTCTGCTCAAAACCTGTTTGACTTAACTGTCTGGCTCATTAGATAGATCGGGGGTCTCAAACATGCGGCCCGCGGGCCAAATGTGGCACGCAGGACACGACTTTGAGGCCCCCGCCTTGATATGAAAGTTTAAGTTTGATACGGATGCTGTATGGTATCATGTACCCAGAAAAAAAAATATTACTTTTGATTAATGTTCATGTTAAAGGTTAAATAACTGTTAATAGTTATCCTCCCATCCGTGTGGAAGTGGTAAGTTTTTGGCGAAAGTTTAAAGGAAATAACTTGAAGGCTGCCATTTAGGTCGCTAGCTGTCTAGTTTGCGAGTTAGCATGTGTCTCAAGACCCTGCAGTTGCGCAATATGTTGTAAATCAGGGGTATCAAACACGCGTTCCGCGGGCCAAATGTGGCTCGCAGGATACTACTTTGAGGCCCCCGCCTTGATATGAAAGTTTAATGTTTGATACGGATGCTGTATGGTATCATGTACCCAGATAAAAAATTATTACTTTTGATTAATGTTCATGTTAAAGGTTAAATAACTGTTAATAGTTATCCTCCCATCCGTGTGGAAGTGGTAAGTTTTTGGCGAAAGTTTAAAGGAAATAACTTGAAGGCTGCCGTTTAGGTCGCTAGCTGTCTAGTTTGCGAGTTAGCATGTGTCTCAAGACCCTGCAGTTGCGCAATATGTTGTAAATCAGGGGTATCAAACACACGTTCCGCGGGCCAAATGTGGCTCGCAGGATACTACTTTGAGGCCCCGCGCAAGTTTGATACGGATGCTGTATGGTATCATGTACCCAGATAAAAAATTATTACTTTTGATTAATGTTCATGTTAAAGGTTAAATAACTGTTAATAGTTATCCTCCCATCCGTGTGGAAGTGGTAAGTTTTTGGCGAAAGTTTAAAGGAAATAACTTGAAGGCTGCCGTTTAGGTCGCTAGCTGTCTAGTTTGCGAGTTAGTTGCGCAATATGTTGTAAATCAGGGGTATCAAACACGCGTTCCGCGGGCCAAATGTGGCTCGCAGGATACTACTTTGAGGCCCCGCGCAAGTTTGATACGGATGCTGTATGGTATCATGTACCCAGATAAAAAATTATTACTTTTGATTAATGTTCATGTTAAAGGTTAAATAACTGTTAATAGTTATCCTCCCGATCCGTGTGGAAGTGGTAAGTTTTTGGCTAATTAAGTTTAAAGAAGAAAGCTAACATAGCGTTTTAGTTGGGTTGTCTTTTTAATCAATTAATCACAGTTTTGAAATTAATCATGATTAATCACCATTCGCAGTAAATGTGAAATATTTTGTTTTTTTACTGTACGTGATTGACAGAAATAAAAATGACTGGCTTGGATTGGATATATTTGTATGCATTAACAGCAATGGGGTTGCGTTCAAAGACACCACGTAAACCGAAGTTGAATTCACATGCTTGGAGTGTATTTTCCTGGAATTACGAGCACACTTTAATACAGTTTTTCTTTGTCTTTGTTTATTTTATGTATCCATACGCGCACCGTAAAATGTTGCTGTGATGTCCGGAGCTCAGAGCGACAGTGAACGCACCTCACAGGTAGTGCGTTAAGAAGAAGAAGATCCGTTCTAAGGATCATTTGTTCCTTTTTCAGTTGGAACGTCGGAACAAAGCAAAAGACTTTGATGTTCCAGGAACTGCAAGAACCCTCGGGTGGTTCTGATAGCATCTCAACAACGTTAGCTTGATTAGCTGCATTGTTAGCTTAAGTACAATCGCAAAAAACGACAACAATAACATTTACACCAGCGTACTGATGTTCGTGCGTCACGGGACGTTTTGGCCCTGACATGAGCGAGAGTTCCTGCCCGACCCCTTTCTGTTGTCTGAAGGGGTCCGTTGCGCTGACAATGGTGTCAACTCTCCCCTGGGGGAGCACAAAGGGGGGGGCACGGTGAAGTGATTTGTGGTTGGGCAACACTGATGAAGTGCTATTGCCACCCTGTTTCTTTGCAAGATCAATTCCACATGTAAGAGTTGGCTTTATGAATGATGGAGACCTCCTCAAGTCATCCATACTGCTGCCCAAAGACACGACCCCCGGTCCCCGGTCCCCGGTCGCATCCGCGAGGCTGGAGTAAAGCAATCGCTCTTGTCGATGGGGGCCACGCATTACGTATCAACACCTGCATACCAACATGGCGCCATGAATACACAGATCAGCCAACATGGCCGACATACAGATAAACCTGCGTACCTTTTTATTACGGGGGCATCATATTAATATATAATATTAAATAATTTAATATTTTTTATTTTTTTAATTTATAATTTTTTATATTTTTTTGATTTTTTAATTTTATTTTTTATATTTTTTATATGATTTTTTTGTAAAAAAAATCACTGACAAATTGTATATAATAGGGCAAAAGCAGGCTAATACTAGCCTAGCCATAGACATACACTTCCTTTATTGTCATTGCGCAATAACACAGCAGTGAAATTCCCAACTAAATATCATTGCCTGGCTCCCGTATAATCAGGGGTCTCAAACACACGGCCCGCAGGCCAAATGTGGCCCGCAGGACACTACTTTAAGGCCCCCACCTTGATATGAAAGTTTAATGTTAGTGCGGCCCGCACAAGTTTGATACGGATGCTGTATGGCATTGGTCTCAAACACGCGGCCTGCGGGCCAAATGTGGCCCGCAAGAGACTACTTTGAGGCCCCCCGCCTTGATATGAAAGTTTAATGTTAGTGCGGCCCGCGCAAGTTTGATACGGATGCTGTATGGCAGGGGTCTCAAACACGCAACCCGCGGGCCAAATGTGGCCCGCAGGACACTACTTTGAGGCCCCCCGCCTTGATATGAAAGTTTAATGTTAGTGCGGCCCGCGCAAGTTTGATACGGATGCTGTATGGCATTGGTCTCAAACACGCGGCCCGCGGGCCAAATGTGGCCCGCAGGAGACTACTTTGAGGCCCCCGCCTTGATATGAAAGTTTAATGTTAGTGCGGCCCGCGCAAGTTTGATATGGATGCTGTATGGCATTGGTCTCAAACACACGGCCCGCGGGCCAAATGTGGCCCGCAGGACACTACTTTGAGGCCCCCCGCCTTGATATGAAAGTTTAATGTTAGCGCGGCCCCGCGCAAGTTTGATACGGATGCTGTATGGCAGTGGTCTCAAACACGCGGCCCGCGGGCCAAATGTGGCCCGCAGGAGACTACTTTGAGGCCCCCCGCCTTGATATGAAAGTTTAATGTTAGTGCGGCCCCGCGCAAGTTTGATACGGATGCTGTATGACATTGGTCTCAAACACGCGGCCCGCGGGCCAAATGTGGCCCGCAGGAGACTAGTTTGAGGCCCTTGCCTTGATATGAAAGTTTAATGTTAGTGCGGCCCGCGCAAGTTTGATACGGATGCTGTATGGCAGGGGTCTCAAACACGCGGCCCGCGGGCCAAATGTGGCCCGCAGGACACTATTTTGATACGGATGCTGTATGGTATCATGTACCCAGAAAAAAATTATTACGTTTTAATTAATGTTCATGTTAAAGGTTAAATAACTGTTAATAGTTATCCTCCCTATCCGTGTGGAAGTGGTACGTTTTTGGCGATTTAAGTTTAAAGGAAATAACTTGAAGGCTACCGTTTAGGTCGCTAGCTCTCTAGTTTGCGAGTTAGCATGTGTCTCAAGACACATGCAGTTGCGCAATATGTTGTAAATAAATAGTTTGAGTTTAAGACCCCTGGCCTAACGCTATAACCAGGAAGTCCATCATATCCAGCAAAAAAGCTCATGATTGCTTATTTGCAGCAAATCCATACCCACAAAGGTGGTCTTTTTTTTCCCCCCCAACACCAGCTGGCTATTGTGTTGTATTTTTTGTAATTTCAAAAGATTAATGACACTGTCACACACTCGTGAAGCATCCTTAACTAAGATTCAGCAGCATAATGTCCACTCCATCTTTGTTTCATTTCCCTCACTCAAACTGCATTCCAATCAGCATTAGGCCATCTTGAATCCCTCCTCATTTTGGCTACTGCACACTAGTGTGAATGTTTTTTTTTTTTTTTTGCCAAACAGATGGAAAAGCGTCACTATGTTGCACACTCACTTCCCCTTGTGATGATTTTGCATCCCACACCGACGTCCATTCATTCATTACAAAACTGAATTAATGTGCCAGAGTTGCGCTGTCCCTTTAAGAACAGATGTCGCCTGTACATCTAATTGAGCTCTTAGCTCTTAGCTCTCGTCGGTTATTTTGTTTCTGCACGCGCATGCATGCAATATTTTTATCGGTGTGTTTTTCCCGGTGACCTTGCTACCCGATAACTTAAATCATCAAGTTTTATAATATATTCAAACAATAATGACATCGGAGCACTCAATTAGGAACATTATTGCTGAGAAATGGCTGTGCTGAGGTGAAGGATAAGTCTTATCTTTGGCTGTCAAGTGGGAGCATTCGTCATGGTAACGGGTTCCTCAGAAGCCGTGTTTCGGGCTTTTCATAGTAGCTCAGCGAAGCAGATTTATCAGCAGATCGGCAGCGGATGTCGACATCATCGCAGCAACGTGATGATGACTGTTTAAGGCAGGGGTCTCAAACTCAATTTACCTAGGGGGGCACTGTTCTCAAATATCTTAATTTTTATTTTTCTGCACAAAATAAGATGAAAAATAAATGAACAAATGAAGTTGTGGAATAAAATTCTAATATTACAGGAATAAATTTGACAAATTATTTAAATAGAAATTTGAAAAAAAAAAAACAAAAAAAGGGAAAAAAAAGTAAAAACGAAATAAAGTTGCAATTTTGGGGAAATTAAGTTGTGGAATAAAATCCAAATATTACAGGAATAAATTTGACAAATTATTTAAATAGAAATTTGGAAAAGTAAAAAAAAAGTGAAAAAAATTAAAAACTAATTAAAGTTGCAATTTTGGCAAAATTAAGTTGTGGAATAAAATCCAAATATTACGGGAATAAATTTGACAAATTATTTAAGTAGAAATTTGGATAAGCAAAAACAAAAAAAAGAGAAAAAAAGAGTAAAAACGAATCAAAGTTGCAATTTTGGGGAAATTAAGTTGTGGAATAAAATCCAAATATTATGGGAATGAATTTGACAAATTATTTAAATAGAAATTTGAAAAAGTAAAAACAAAAAAAGGGAAAAAAAAGTAAAAACGAAATAAAGTTGCAATTTTGGGGAAATTAAGTTGTGGAATAAAATCCAAATATTACAGGAATAAATTTGACAAATTATTTAAATAGAAATTTGAAAAAGTAAAAACAAAAAAAGGGAAAAAAAAGTAAAAACGAAATAAAGTTGCAATTTTGGGGAAATTAAGTTGTGGAATAAAATCCAAATATTACGGGAATAAATTTGACAAATTATTTAAGTAGAAATTTGGATAAGTAAAAACAAAAAAAGAGAAAAAAAAGAGTAAAAACGAATCAAAGTTGCAATTTTGGGGAAATTAAGTTGTGGAATAAAATCCAAATATTACAGGAATAAATTTGACAAATTATTTAAAGAGAAATTTGGAAAAGTAAAAACAAAAAAAGGAAAAAAAGAATAAAAACTAATTAAAGTTGCAATTTTGGGGAAATTAAGTTGTGGAATAAAATCCAAATATTACAGGAATAAATTTGATAAATTATTTAAATAGAAATTTGGAAAAGTAAAAAAAGGGAAAAAAAAGTAAAAACTAATTAAAGTTGCAATTTTGGGGAACTCAAGTTGTGGAATAAAATCCAAATATTACAGGAATAAATTTGACAAATTATTTAAATAGAAATTTGGAAAAGTAAACAAAGGGAAAAAAAGTAAAAACTAATTAAAGTTGCAATTTGGGGGAAATTAAGTTGTGGAATAAAATCCAAATATTACAGTAAATAGAAATTTGGAAAAGTAAAAAACGGAAAAAAAGAGTAAAAACTAATTAAAGTCGCAATTTTGGCAAAAATAAGTTGTGGAATAAAATCCAAATATTACAGGAATAAATTTGACAAATTATTTAAATAGAAATTTGAAAAAGTAAAAACAAAAAAAAAGTCAAAAAAGAGCAAAAATGAAGTGGATATTAACAATACTGTTGATAACTCCTTAGCATAGCCACATTAGAAAATATCAACGTGGCCCCACAAGAGCGGAAGCCGCTGCATTCAAGAACGACAAGTCATTTCTTTCCACTCGATACCGACCGATAGACACAGCGTGGACGCATCGCTCTTTCAAAGTGACCCGAAGTCTCCTCCCTCCATCTTTGGTCGCAACGCACTCGCATGTCAGGCTGGAAAATGTGAAGTGAAACCCCCTTTGTGCATGCATGTGTGTTTGGATGCGTGTGTCATTGTGTGCTCGCATCTCGGCGTGAGGATGATTCGGAGTGGCGTCTCGCTGTGTGAGTGCAGCCTTCACGAATACGCTCGTCATGCAGAAGATGCTGTCATCCCCTTCCTCACCGTTTGTGCAAGCGACGTCTCCAATAGGCATCAAACACGTACGCTCCCGCCCTCCTCAAGTTGTCCCATTGTCCTTCTGCTCTTGCAGCCTTTTTTTTTTTTTTTTTTTCTCCACCCACCTTTCCGTCCTGCACCCCTGCGGAAGATGTTTCATTTTCAGTGACTCACACGTAGCAACAGATACACAAACATGGATCGTTTCCTTGGTTTCCACCTCTTGCTGACCATCCAAACTGCAGTGAGGGATGTGTGAAAGGGAAAACTGTGACGCTACTGCAAATTGTAATATCTGAACACCACCACCGGGTAGCATACTCCGAGGGGGGCAAGTCTCCAATCAGGTCTCAAGTAAAGATATCAAGTCAAGTCTCAAGTCATGACACAACATATCAAGTCAAGTCTCAAGTCATGACACAACATATCAAGTCAAGTCTCAAGTCATGACAGAACATATCGAGTCAAGTCTCAAGTCTCAAGTTATGACAGAATATATCAAGTCAAGTCTTAAATCATGACAGAACATATCGAGTCAAGTCTCAAGTCATGACAGAACATATCAAGTCAAGTCTCAAGTCATGACAGAACATATCAAGTCAATGCTCAAGTTATGACAGAACATATCGAGTCAATCCTCAAGTCATGACAGAACATAAAGTCTCAAGTCATGACAGAACATATCAAGTCAAGTCTCAAGTCATGACAGAACATATCAAGTCAATGCTCAAGTCATGACAGAACATATCGAGTCAATCCTCAAGTCATGACAGAACATATCAAATCGAGTCTCAAGTCATGACAGAACATATCAAGTCTCAAGTCATGACAGAACATATCAAGTCAAATCTCAATTCATGACAGAACATATCAAGACAAGTCTCAAGTCATGACAGAACATATCGAGCCAAGTCTCAAGTCATGATAACATATCGAGTCAAGTCTCAAGTCATGACAACATATCGAGTCAAGTCTCAAGTCATGACAGAACATATCAAATCAAGTCTCAAGTCATGACAGAACATATCAAGTCTCAAGTTATGACAGAACATATCAAGACAAGTCTCAAGTTGTGACAGAACATATCAAGTCAAATCTCAATTCATGACAGAACATATCAAGACAAGTCTCAAGTCATGACAGAACATATCAATCCTCAAGTCATGACAGAACATATCAAGTCAAATCTCAATTCATGACAGAACATATCAAGACAAGTCTCAAGTCATGACAGAACATATCGAGTCAAGTCTCAAGTCATGACAACATATCGAGTCAAGTCTCAAGTCATGACAACATATCGAGTCAAGTCTCAAGTCATGACAGAACATATCAAGTCTCAAGTCATGACAGAACATATCAAGTCTCAAGTCATGACAGAACATATCAAGACAAGTCTCAAGTTGTGACAGAACATATCAAGTCAAATCTCAATTCATGACAGAACCTATCAAGACAAGTCTCAAGTCATGACAGAACATATCAAGTTAAGTCTCAAGTCATGACAGAACATATCGATTCAAGTCTCAAGTCATGACAGAACATATCAAGTCAAATCTCATGTCATGACAGAACATATTGAGTCATATCTCAAGTCATGACAGAACATATCAAGTCAAGTCTCAAATCATGACAGAACATATCAAGTCTCAAGTCATGACAGAACATATCAAGTCAATTCTCAAGTCATGACAGAACATATCGAGTCAACTCAAGTCATGACAGAACATATCAAGTCAGGTCTCAAGTCATGACAGAACATATCAAGTCAGGTCTCAAGTCATGACAGAACATATCAAGTCTCAAGTCATGACAGAACATATCAAGTCTCAAGTCATGACAGACCATATCGAGTCAGGTCTCAAGTCATGACAGAACATATCAAGTCAATTCTCAAGTCATGACAGAACATATCGAGTCAACTCAAGTCATGACAGAACATATCAAGTCAGGTCTCAAGTCATGACAGAACATATCAAGTCAGGTCTCAAGTCATGACAGAACATATCAAATCAAGTCATTACAGAACATATCAAATCGAGTCTCAAGTCATGACAGAACATATCAAGTCAAGTCTCAAGTCATGACAGAACATATCAAGCCAAGTCTCAAGTCTTATGACAGAACATATCGAGTCAAGTCATGACAGAACATATCAAGTCAAATCTCATGTCATGACAGAACATATCGAGTCAAGTCATGACAGAACATATCAAGTCAAGTCAAGTCTGGCAAAAATGCATTATCACTCGTTTATAACAAGAAATCGTCTCATCCCTAATCAACACCTCCCTGACAGTGTCAATCAAAACTGAAAGAATTGGAAAAGCACAAGTGTACCTAATGTTGTGGCCTGTGTATGTCATCTTTTTTTTTAATAATCTGCTTTTGTAGTCCAAAAAAATGAGCAAAATATAATCCTTACAATTATGGCATGACTTGACATTTGAATATGTCACTTCCGTGGCATCATCGTCAAGATGAATTATTGCGGATCGCATTGCTAACATTTCATGAACTAATTTTAGTAAATCAATCAGCGTGAGTGGGCGAAAACGAAAATAATGTTCGTGGAACTGCGGCAGTCCGTTTAAACCGACTCAATTCCAGATGATAGTGGAGTTAATGCTTCTCATGGATCGTCATATAACGTTGGTAAAAAAACAAAAGCTTTCTAGAGCTTCCAGATTCTGCACCTATTTCTGTAGTGTTTAATTTCCTACGATTAATTTTTCTACGATTGGTCACACTCCCGAGCGCTCCCGAGCACTTCCGGATATGTACGGGGGCTACTGGAGCTAGGGTCTGGGCAAGGCTGAAAAAAAAAAAAAAACGCATTTATTAAAAACAAAAACAAAAACTTACCACTTCCACACGGATAGGGAGGATAACTATTAACAGTTATTTAACCTTTAACATGAACATTAATAAAACGTAATAATTTTTTTTCATACCAAGGCGGGGGCCTCAAAGTAGTGTCATGCGTACCACATTGCCCCACCGGCCGCGTGTTTGAGACCCGTGATTTACAACATATTGCGTAACTGCAGGGTCTTGAGACACATGCTAACTCGCAAACTAGACAGCGAGCGACCTAAACGGTAGCCTTCAAGTTATTTCCTTTAAACTTAAATAGCCAAACAAATTACCACTTCCACACGGATAGTGAGGATAACTATTAACAGTTATTTAACCTTTAACATGAACATTAATAAAAACGTAATAATTTTTTCTGGGTACATGATACCATACAGCATCCGTATCAAACTTAAACATTAAACTTTCATATCAAGGCGGGGGCCTCAAAGTAGTGTCATGCGTACCACATTGCCCCACCGGCCGCGTGTTTGAGACCCGTGATTTACAACATATTGCGTAACTGCAGGGTCTTGAGACACATGCTAACTCGCAAACTAGAGAGCTAGCGACCTAAACGGTAGCCTTCAAGTTATTTCCTTTAAACTAGAATAGCCAAAAAAATTACCACTTCCACACGGATAGGGAGGATAACTATTAACAGTTATTTAACCTTTAACATGAACATTAATAAAAACGTAATAATTTTTTCTGGGTACATGATACCATACAGCATCAATATCAAACTTAAACATTAAACTTTCATATCAAGGCGGGGGCCTCAAAGTAGTGTCCTGCGGGCCACATTTGGCCCGCGGGGCACGTGTTTGAGACCCGTGATTTACAACATATTGCGTAACTGCAGGGTCTTGAGACACATGCTAACTCGCAAACTAGAGCGCTAGCGACCTAAACGGTAGCCTTCAAGTTATTTCCTTTAAACTTAAATAGCCAAAAAAATTACCACTTCCACACGGATAGGGAGGATAACTATTAACAGTTATTTAACCTTTAACATGAACATTAATAAAAACGTAATAATTTTTTCTGGGTACATGATACCATACAGCATCCGTATCAAACTTAAACTTTCATACCAAGGCGGGGGCCTCAAAGTAGTGTCCTGCGGGCCACATTTGGCCCGCCGGGCACGTGTTTGAGACCCGTGATTTATAACATATTGCGTAACTGCAGGGTCTTGAGACACATGCTAACTCGCAAACTAGACAGCTAGCGACCTAAACGGTAGCCTCCAAGTTATTTCCTTTAAACTAGAATAGCCAAAAAAATTACCACTTCCACACGGATAGGGAGGATAACTATTAACAGTTATTTAACCTTTAACATGAACATTAATAAAAACGTAATAATTTTTTCTGGGTACATGATACCATACAGCATCCGTATCAAACATGAAACTTTCATATCAAGGCAGGGGCCTCAAAGTAGTGTCATGCGTACCACATTGCCCCACCGGCCGCGTGTTTGAGACCCGTGATTTACAACATATTGCGTAACTGCAGCGTCTTTAGCCACATGCTAACTCGCAAACTAGATCGCTAGCGACCTAAACGGTAGCCTCCAAGTTATTTCCTTTAAACTAGAATAGCCAAAAAAATTACCACTTCCACACGGATAGGGAGGATAACTATTAACAGTTATTTAACCTTTAACATGAACATTAATAAAAACGTAATAATTTTTTCTGGGTACATGATACCATACAGCATCCGTATCAAACTTGCATTAAACTTTCATACCAAGGCCTCAAAGTAGTGTCCTGCGGGCCACATTTGGCCCGCCGGGCACGTGTTTGAGACCCGTGATTTATAACATATTGCGTAACTGCAGGGTCTTGAGACACATGCTAACTCGCAAACTAGACAGCTAGCGACCTAAACGGTAGCCTCCAAGTTATTTCCTTTAAACTAGAATAGCCAAAAAAATTACCACTTCCACACGGATAGGGAGGATAACTATTAACAGTTATTTAACCTTTAACATGAATGTAATAATTTTTTCTGGGTACATGATACCATACAGCATCCATATCAAACTTAAACATTCATATCAAGGCGGGGGCCTCAAAGTAGTGTCCTGCGGGCCACATTTGGCCCGCGGGCCGCATGTTTGAGACCCCTGGTATAAAGTGAGAATAACAATATTACACATTTCTGCGAATGCAGAACCAAATGATTTCGTTAAAATGACGACAATCATGAGGTCAGACGTTCGGTCAAATGGTATCTCGGTGTGTCGGACTTTTTTTTTTTTGGCATTTCATCAATTAGCATACAATTAGCATACAATTAGGCCTCAACACCACACCGAGCATCATTAAAAAATATCTCCGATTGATGATGACTTCGCGAATCTGTTCACACTCGTTACCCAACGTTGTGGAGGAGCTCCTCCAGCCTGCAGACTATTTCAAATAGTTCAAATCCCGAGCTTCGATCGGAGCCGACGTCGGAGGAGTACTTCAGGGCAAACCAGCTGTGACTGGGCTGATGTGTAGCTGTCACCGTTGCGGTGACATGATATAATATGAAATGATATTGAACAACGTGGCTTTGGCACTAAATTGTTAGCAGAGCTTCAGGTCTGACAGCAGCCAGTTTATAGCTTTAATCCCAAGGTCCTTTAAACCTTGTTTGACATAAATTGAGTTTGGCTTCTTTGGCAGCAAGGAAAAAAAAAAAAAGAGCAATGGCAGTGAAAACATGTTTAGTTCCTTGTTTGGTTTCCACGGAAAGGCCTGAAAATATATAATTTATTTCCATATAGCATGACTGAATTTGATTGGATATAATCTAGTTGGATCTAGTTGAATATAACACACTTATGTGTTAGCATGCAGCTAACAGGTGTGGCCAATCAAGGTGCTGATTGGACGGCAGGATCGTCCTCAGGTGTGCCTTGGACCCGTTCACAATATAAGGACACAAGAACCGGGCCGTGTTCTCCCACAGTTTAAAACCATGGAGCAAGTTACCAAGTGTTAAGGAACAAGGTGGAACCAAAGTTAAATGTTCTTGTTGCGTGTGTTTTTATATCCTGTGGAATCTTAGGTCAGCTGATGATAGTTTGGTCGTGAATTATGTGCCTGTTCAAATAAAATAAAACCATAACCATGACGAGAACACCACCTTCCTGTTTTGCCATGAGATAGTTCTAGACGTCAATAGAGTTACTTTCTTTATCAAAATAACGGTACAACTTTGTTGGAGGTGAGAAACACGATAGAATTCATGGCAAAAGAGGAAGGTTCTAGAAGCGTTGGTGACCAGTGTTTATGTGACATGAACACTTTTTTCATTTATAAGTCGCTCTGGAGTATAAGTCGCAAGAACAGCCAACCTATGAAAAAAAGTGTGACTTATACTCCAGAAAATATGGTTTATACCGTATTTTCTATAAGTATATAGTCTTATACTATAAGTCGCACAAGGCCAGAAATGCATAATTAGGTAGAAAAAAAACATACATAAGTCGCACAAGGCCAAAAAATCATAATTGGGTAGAAAAAAACATACATAAGTCACTCTGGAGTATAAATCGCACAAGGCCAAAAAAGCCTAATTAGGTAGAAAAAACATACATAAGTCACTCCAGGGTATTAGTCACTCAAGGCCAAAAATGCATAATTGGATAGAAAAAAACATACATAAGTCGCTCTGGAGTATAAGTTGCACAAGGCCAAAAATGCATATTTATGTAGAAAAAAACATACATAAGTCACTCCGGAGTACAAGTCGCACAAGGCCAAAAATTCATGATTGGGTAGAAAAAAACATACATAAGTCGCACAAGGCCAAAAATGCATATTTATGTAGAAAAAAACATACATAAGTCACTCTGGAGTATAAGTCGCACAAGGCCAAAAATGCATAAATAGGTAGAAAAAAACATACATAAGTCGCACAAGGCCAAAAATGCATATTTATGTAGAAAAAAAACATACATAAGTCACTCTGGAGTATAAGTCGCACAAGGCCAAAAATGCATAATTGGATAGAAAAAAACATACATAAGTCGCTCTGGAGTATAAGTTGCACAAGGCCAAAAATGCATAATTGGATAGAAAAAAAACATACATAAGTCGCTCTGGAGTATAAGTCGCACAAGGCCAAAAATGCATAAATAGGTAGAAAAAAACATACATAAGTCACTCTGGAGTATAAGTCGCACAAGGCCAAAAATGCATAATTGGATAGAAAAAAACATACATAAGTCGCTCTGGAGTATAAGTCGCACAAGGCCAAAAATGCATAAATAGGTAGAAAAAAACATACATAAGTCACTCTGGAGTATAAGTCGCACAAGGCCAAAAATGCATATTTATGTAGAAAAAAAACATACATAAGTCACTCCGGAGTATAAGTCGCACAAGGCCAAAAATGCATAATTGGATAGAAAAAAACATACATAAGTCGCTCCGGAGTATAAGTCGCACAAGGCCAAAAATGCATAATTAGGTAGAAAAAAACATATATAAGTCGCTCCGGAGTATAAGTCGTACAAGGCCAAAAATGCATAATTGGGTAAAAAAAAAAACGTATATAAGTCGCACAAGGCCAAAAATGCATAATTGGGTAAATAAAAACCTATATAAGTCGCACAAGGCCAAAAATGCATAATTAGGTAGAAAAAAAACATACATAAGTCGCTCTGGAGTATAAGTCGCACAAGGCCCAAAATGCATAATTAGGTAGAAAAAAAACATATATAAGTCGCTCCGGAGTATAAGTCGCACAAGGCCAAAAATGCATAATTAGGTAGAAAAAAAACATACATAAGTCGCTCCGGAATATAAGTCGCACAAGGCCAAAAATTCATAATTGGATAGAAAAAAACATACATAAGTCGCTCTGGAGTATAAGTCGCACAAGGCCAAAAATGCATAATTAGGTAGAAAAAAAACATACATAAGTCGCACAAGGCCAAAATGCATAATTAGGTAGAAAAAAAACATATATAAGTCGCTCCGGAGTATAAGTTGTACAAGGCCAAAAATGCATAATTGGGTAAAAAAAAAAAACGTATATAAGTCGCACAAGGCCAAAAATGCATAATTAGGTAGAAAAAAAACATACATAAGTCGCTCTGGAGTATAAGTCGCAGGAATAGCCAACCTATGAAAAAAAGTGCGACTTATAGTCCGGAAAATACGATATATGTTTTTATGTAAATGCATTTCAAATTGTTTTCTGTGTCAACATTTGTTTTTTTTTTGTTTTTGGAACTGATGGACTCGAACGTTCCACCGTATTTAGAAGCAAACAGGAGGTTTGCTTTGGGTGTAAAACATCTCAACTTCTGCATTATTGAAATATATATCTATGTATAAACATTGCCCTTTTACTTTGCTCCCATCATACTTGTCCGTCATTTAAACGTATATTATTTATAGTCTCTTCTTCCTGTCGTCGCGTCACGCCACGGCCCCCGTTCAGCGAAGAGGTCGCAGTGCATGGTCACGCACACAAAACAATCATCAGAGGAGATCATTTTTTTTTGCAGCGTTCAGTGGAGCAGATGATGCAAATATCGAGCACGCATATGACGTATCGTCCTGTAAATCCCAAGATGCATTGTGGCCTTTTTACCGAGTAATGTACGCATTGGGGTGGTCTCCAACCACCCGCCCCCCCCGGTCCCCCCTTTCTCAGATACAGCCCATCAGCTGTGCAATGCAGCATATTCTGCTGCCGGGCTAATAAATGGCTTGTGTCAGAGGCTGAGTCAGTCTATCGGTTGCTCATTTGGAGTTTGTCTGAGCTTGACTTTCGAACTTTGCATTCGCCGTCGCGCTGCTCACTGACTGGCAAAGTCCCGACTTCATTGATTTCCTTCTCCAGTGCTCTTTGTCAAAAATATCTAAGCGCGGCCCTTAAAGACCTCCGCCGCGTTCGCAGCCACACACACGACTCCTCTTGTAATACTCAACGGTGCGGTGCTTTGTTTTTGAAGCCGGGTGGGCGGCGGAGGGGGGGGGGATGATTCTAGAACACAATCCTCTGCCTCTGACAGAACATATAGAGTCAAGTCTCAAGTCATGACAGAACATATCGAGTCAAGTCATGACAGAACATATCGAGTCAAGTCATGACAGAACATATCGAGTCAAGTCTCAAGTCATGACAGAACATATCGAGTCAAGTCTCAAGTCATGACAGAACATATCGAGTCAAGTCATGACAGAACATATCGAGTCAAGTCATGACAGAACATATCGAGTCAAGTCATGACAGAACATATCGAGTCAAGTCATGACAGAACATATCGAGTCAAGTCATGACAGAACATATCGAGTCAAGTCATGACAGAACATATCGAGTCAAGTCATGACAGAACATATCGAGTCAAGTCATGACAGAACATATCGAGTCAAGTCATGACAGAACATATCGAGTCAAGTCATGACAGAACATATCGAGTCAAGTCATGACAGAACATATCGAGTCAAGTCATGACAGAACATATCGAGTCAAGTCTCAAGTCATGACAGAACATATCGAGTCAAGTCTCAAGTCATGACAGAACATATCGAGTCAAGTCTCAAGTCATGACAGATCATATCGAGTCAAGTCTCAAGTCATGACAGAACATATCGAGTCAGGTCTCAAGTCATGACAGATCATATCGAGTCAGGTCTCAAGTCATGACAGATCATATCGAGTCAGGTCTCAAGTCATGACAGATCATATCGAGTCAATTCATGACCGAACATGTCGAGTCAATTCATGACCGAACATGTCGAGTCACGTCATGACCGAACATGTCGAGTCACGTCATGACAGAACATGTCGAGTCACGTCATGACAGAACATGTCGAGTCAGGTCTCAAGTCATGACAGAACATGTCGAGTCAGGTCTCAAGTCATGACAGAACATGTCGAGTCAGGTCTCAAGTCATGACAGAACATGTCGAGTCAGGTCTCAAGTCATGACAGAACATGTCGAGTCAGGTCTCAAGTCATGACAGAACATGTCGAGTCAGGTCTCAAGTCATGACAGAACATGTCGAGTCAGGTCTCAAGTCATGACAGAACATGTCGAGTCAGGTCTCAAGTCATGACAGAACATGTCGAGTCAGGTCTCAAGTCATGACAGAACATATCGAGTCAGGTCTCAAGTCATGACAGAACATAGCGAGTCAAGACTCAAGTCATGACAGAACATAGCGAGCCAGGTCTCAAGTCATGACAGAACATAGCGAGCCAGGTCTCAAGTCATGACAGAACATAGCGAGCCAGGTCTCAAGTCATGACAGAACATAGCGAGCCAGGTCTCAAGTCTTGACAGAACATATCGAGTCAGGTCTCAAGTCTTGACAGAACATATCGAGCCAGGTCTCAAGTCATGACAGAGCATATCGAGCCAGGTCTCAAGTCATGACAGAGCATATCGACTCATGTCTCAAGTCATGACAGAGCATATCGACTCATGTCTCAAGTCATGACAGAACATGTCGACTCATGTCTCAAGTCATGACAGAACATGTCGACTCATGTCTCAAGTCATGACCGAACATGTCGAGTCACGTCATGACTGAACATGTCGAGTCGAGTCATGACAGAACATGTCGAGTCGAGTCATGACAGAACATATCAAGATGTCTTAGCGGTGCTTTGTTTTTGAAGCCGGGTGGCGGCGGCGAGGGCGGGCGGACGGCGGAGGGGGGGGGGGTATGATTCTAGAACACAAACCCCAGCCTCTACCGCTGCATCTCTCTCTATGGCGTCCCCCCACTTGTACCTCTCCTCTTTCTGTTCTGACACGGAGAAAATATTAGACACCGACTTGCGTCCCATTGAATCCGTGTTGTGATTCATCGCCCAATTTCAAACTGCCATGCGGCTAAATTGCACCAAGTGTGCCAAAATTCATCCCAGGAAAGACGCGGGAGATGTGAAAAATTAAATGTCATGGCGGCACAGTGGAAAAACTTTCACCTCTCATCGGGCAGAATATGCTCGCTTCATATTCCGTCCTGATGGATGATAGCCCGAAGCTATACTTAACCTACTTAGTAATGTCATGTACCGCGGAATGTGTTTACTTTTGAAAAATAGAGCACAAACATAAACTCCATCAGAGGTTGGCATCTCAGCAGGCTTTTTATGTTGACGCGTTGATGCAGCCCTTTTATTTCCGTGTTTCCTGTACGTGGTGTAAATGAATATTCGAGAAAGCCGCCATTGTTCTCCACCGCCGAGAGTGCTGAGAGTCATTATTAATGTTTTCACATGGCTACTCTCCGGGTGCCAATTTGATGCTTTATGAGGGAAAGCGACACACGGACATGTGAGGAGATAAAGGTAACATAGATGGAAAATAGATCCCTGCGTATGTGTTTGAGGTTATAATATTATTATATTATATAGTAATATAATATTTATAATATAAAAATAAATAAATCTAAAACTGTATACCAAGAAAATTTAAAAAAATCTGCACTCATTTGGACAAAAATGAAGTCAGATTACAAGAACTAGAAAGTCATAGTTTTATCAGAATAAATTAATATTATGAAAAAAATAAATAAAACTAAATAATTTTAAGAGCATTTTTTTTGAATATTGTGATGGTGAAAAAGTGATTTAAGTTATGGGAATAAACTTAAAATATTACAAAATAATTTGAGAAGCTTGTTTTTTAGTGGCGGGTAAATTATCAATATTATTATTATTATTATTTATTTATTTTTTTTATTTTTATTTTTTTGTCCAAAGTGCGGCCCGCTGCTGTTTTTATTGGCCCGCTCCACATTCTAAAAATAACTAAACAATCAAGTGGTCAATTTATGAGAACAACATGATATTATTACGAAAACATAACTTTGAGACAAAGTAAAAATCCATACATAATTTTTTTTTCGATATTATTCAATATTAGTATATAATCAATATTATTTTTTAAATTTGTTTAAAACATGTTAATACAGTAATTTTTTTACAAAAAAAATCTGCATTAATTTGGACAAAAATGAAGTCAGAATACAAGGACTCAAAAGTCATAATTTTATCAGAATAAATTAATATTGTGAAAAAAAATAACATTTTAAGAGCATTTTTTTGGAAAATTGTGATGGTGAAAAAGTGATTCATATTATGAGAATAAACTAAAATATTACAAAATAATTTGAGAAGCTTGTTTTTTAGTGACAGGTAAATTATCAATATTATTATTATTATTATTATTATTATTATCATCTGGAAGCCAGAAAACGGACACGGCGTGGTGCATGTGGCTTCCCAATGCAAAGTTTCCGGATGTTCATTTGGAATTATATATTATATATATATATATTATATTTGGCACATATGAGAAAACATAACTTTGAGACAGTAAAAATCCATACATAATTTTTTTTTCAATATTATATAATCGATATTATTATTAAAATTTGTCTCACAAAGTGAGACATGTTAATATAGTAAATTTTTTACAAAAAAATTCTGCATTAATTTGGACAAAAATGAAGTCAGAATACAAGGACTCAAAAGTCATAATTTTATCAGAATAAATTAATATTGTGAAAAAAATAACATTTTAAGAGCACTTTTTTGGAAAATTGTGATGGTGAAAAAGTGATTCATATTATGAGAATAAACTAAAATATTACAAAATAATTTGAGAAGCTTGTTTTTTAGTGACAGGTAAATTATCAATATTATTATTATTATTATTATTATTATTATCATCTGGAAGCCAGAAAACAGACACGGCGCGGTGCATGCGACTTCCCAATGCAAAGTTGCCGGATGTTCATTTGAAATTATATATTATATATATATTATATTTGGCACATATAAACAACATATTATGAGAAAACATAACTTTGAGACAGTAAAAATCCATACATAATTTTTTTTTCAATATTATATAATGAATATTATTTTTAAAAATTTGTCTCACAAAGTGAGACATGAGTAATTTTTTTACAAAACAAAATTCTGTGGTGAAAAAGTGATTCATATTATGGGAATAAACTAAAATATTACAAAATAATTTGAGAAGCTTGTTTTTTAGTGACAGGTAAATTATTATTATTATTATTATTATTATTATTATTATTATCATCTGGAAGCCAGAAAACGGACACGGCGCGGTGCATGCGGCTTCCCAATGCAAAGTTGCCGGATGTTCATTTGGAATTATATATTATATATATATATATTATATTTGGCACATATAAACAACATATTATGAGAAAACATAACTTTGAGACAGTAAAAATCCATACATAATTTTTTTTTCAATATTATATAATCGATATTATTATTAAAACTTGTCTCACAAAGTGAGACATGTTAATATAGTAAATTTTTTACAAAAAAATTCTGCATTAATTTGGACAAAAATGAAGTCAGAATACAAGGACTCAAAAGTCATAATTTTATCAGAATAAATTAATATTGTGAAAAAAAAATAACATTTTAAGAGCACTTTTTTGGAAAATTGTGATGGTGAAAAAGTGATTCATATTATGAGAATAAACTAAAATATTACAAAATAATTTGAGAAGCTTGTTTTTTAGTGACAGGTAAATTATTATTATTATTATTATTATTATTATTATTATCATTTGGAAGCCAGAAAACGGACACGGCGTGGTGCATGTGGCTTCCCAATGCAAAGTTGCCGGATGTTCATTTGAAATTATATATTATATTATTATATTTGGCACATATAGACAACATATTATGAGAAAACATAACTTTGAGACAGTAAAAATCCATACATAATTTTTTTTTCAATATTATATCATGAATATTATTTTTAAAAATTTGCTAATACAGTATTTTTTTTTTTTTTGCCACTTTACAAAATGAAAATATTCAGACCTTTGCATACACTGAAAAAGTTCGGCAACCCAACGGTACCACGTTGAGAGTCATTATTAATGTTTTCACATGGCTACTCACCGGGTGCCAATTTTGATGCTTTATGAAGGGAAAGCGACACACACATACATATACAGTGAAGAAAATAAGTATTTGAACACCCTGCTATTTTGCTATTTCTCCCACTTAGAAATCATGGAGGGGTCTGAAATTTTCATCGTAGGTGCATGTCCACTGTGAGAGAGATAAACTAAAAAGAAAAATCCAGAAATCACAATGCATGATTTTTTAACAATTTATTTGTGTGATACAGCTGCTAATAAGTATTTGAACACCTGAGAAAATGAATGTTAATATTTGGTACAGTAGCCTTTGTTTGCTATTACAGAGGTCAAACGTTTCCTGTAGTTTTTCACCAGGTTTGCACACACTGCAGGAGGGATCTTGGCCCACTCCTCCACACAGATCTTCTCTAGATCAGTCAGGTTTCTGGGCTGTCGCTGAGAAACACGGAGTTTGAGCTCCCTCCAAAGATTTTCGATTGGGTTCAGGTCTGGAGACTGGCTGGGCCATGCTAGAACCTTGATATGCTTCTTACGGAGCCACTCCTTGGTTTTCCTGGCTGTGTGCTTCGGGTCGTTGTCGTGTTGGAAGACCCAGCCACGACCCATCTTCAATGCTCTGACAGAGGGAAGGAGGTTGTTCCCCAAAATCTCACAATACACGGCCCCAGTCATCCTCTCTTTAATGCAGTGCACTCGTCCTGTCCCATGTGCAGAAAAACACCCCCAAAGCATGATGCTACCACCCCCATGCTTCACAGTAGGGATGGTGTTCTTCGGATTGTACTCTTCATTCTTCTTCCTCCAAACACGCTTATTGGAATTATGACCAAAAAGTTCTATTTTGGTCTCATCTGACCATAAAACTTTCTCCCATGACTCCTCTGTATCATCCAAATGGTCATATGCAAACTTAAGACGGGCCTTGACATGTGCTGGTTTAAGCAGGGGAACCTTTCGTGCCATGCATGATTTCACATCATGACGTCTTAGTGTATTACCTACAGTAACCTTGGAAACGGTGGTCCCAGCTCTTTTCAGGTCATTGACCAAGTCCTGTCGTGTAGTTCTGGGCTGATTCCTCACCTTTCTTAGAATCATTGAGACCCCACGAGGTGATATCTTGCATGGGGCTCCACTCCGATTGAGATTGACCGTCATGTTTAGCTTCTTCCATTTTCTAATGATAGCTCCAACAGTGGACCTTTTTTCACCAAGCTGCTTGGTAATTGCTCCGTAGCCCTTTCCAGCCTTGTGGAGGTGTACAATTTTGTCTCTGGTGTCTTTGGACAGCTCTTTGGTCTTCGCCATGTTACAAGTTAAAGTCTTACTGATTGTATGGGGTGGACAGGTGTCTTTATGCAGCTAACGACCTCAAACAGGTGCATCTGATTCAGGATGATACATGGAGTGCAGGTGGACTTCTAATGGGCAGACTAACAGGTCTTTTAGGGTCAGAATTCTAGATGATACACAGGTGTTCAAATACTTATTTGCAGCTGTATCACACAAATAAATTGTTAAAAAATCATGCATTGTGATTTCTGGATTTTTCTTTTTAGTTTATCTCTCTCACAGTGGACATGCACCTACGATGAAAATTTCAGACCCCTCCATGATTTCTAAGTGGGAGAAATAGCAAAATAGCAGGGTGTTCAAATACTTATTTTCTTCACTGTACATGCGAGGAGATAAAGGTACATTATCGAGCGTGAATGAGGGGCGAGGGGGCGAAAGACAATGGGCGCAGAAAAAAAAAAAAAGATATATAAAGGTTGGGAGGCAGGGAATCGGGTAGGAGGGCTGAGCGATGACTGGCTACTTTAGCAATTAAAATGTGGGCCAAAGACACAGAGGCTCGGTTTGACCGAGAGACTGCGCCATTCATCATCCGAGCTGCCATAAAGCAGCAGTAGATGGAATCTTTGATTTGAGCTTCACGGGAACATAAATCAAAATCCAAACCATGGCCTGTCAGGGCCATCGCCAGAATAACCCATCTGCGGATGAGAGGGGAGGTAAGCTTGTGGAGAGGAGTTACTCTTCTGGTTTCACGTATAAGATAGATTCGCTTTCCCAGACGCGCACCTTTATGTGTTTTTGAGGTTCATACGCCGCCCGCCGCCGCCGCCCGCCGCCACCGCCGCATCACACAATGCCCCAACCCGGAGCATCATTGATCAAGTGGCTGGCTCCTGTCAGTGTCCAGTGGTGTATCTGACCTACCCCGCCCCTGTCGACATCCCCTTACCCGCCCCCCTCCTCTTCTCGGTACCTTCAAATACACGCCGCGGAACAAGGAAGTGAGGTCACGCGGCGTGTACGGCCATCCATCTAAATTGCATGACAACGACAGCTAATAAATCATTCATTCATTGTTTAATCTATTGTCTGTCCCGGTGCAAAAGTCGTGCGCCTGATATGAAGACAAATTCACCCCGTGCAGGTGGGGCCCCTTCGGAGGGGTTTTTTACTGTTTCCTTATTAATTAGTAATGTGTTCGTTATGTAGCTCGGGGCAATTAAAAGCAACCATGATTGAAATAACACGCCGGCTCCTCTATCAAGTTAATGCCAAAGTAATTTAAGTCATTTAGTCGTACGTGTTATTTGGCTGGAGCCGCCCCCACCCCCGGTCCCCGCTTGGGAAACATTGTGATTTAGTGGGGCGACCCGGACTCAAAAATGAACGATGGTTCCTAGCGCTTCCTTGCAAATAAACGCTACATATTCATATTTGTTTTATACCGCTTTTCCTCAAGAGGGTCATGGGGGGTGGGGGTGGGGGGGGTGCTGGAGCTTATCCCAGCTGTTTTCAGGCAAGAGGCAGGGGTACACACCGGGCTGCCCCCCACGCCACAAAAACAAAACATATTCATCTGGAAGCTAGAAAACGGACACGGCACGGTGCAAAGTTGCCGGATGTTCATTTGGAATTCATGTTTTTGGAATGTGGGAGGGAACCGGAGTACCCGGAGAAAAGCCACACATGCACGGGAAGAACATGTAAACTCCACACAGAGATGGCCGAGGGTGGAATTGAACCCTGGTCTCCGAGCTGTGAGGTCTGCGCGCTAAACACTCGACCGCCGTGCAGCTTGTAAATATAAACAATAACAAAATAATAACAAAACTAATTAAAGTTGCAATTTTGGGGAAATTAAATTGTGGAATAAAATCCAAATATTACGGGAATAAATTTGACAAATTATTTAAATAGAAATTTGAAAAAGTAAAAACAAAAAAAGGGAAAAAAAGTAAAATTTAATTAAAGTTGCAATTTTGGAGAAATTAAATTGTGGAATAAAATCCAAATATTACAGGAATAAATTTGACAAATTATTTACATAAAAATTTGGAAAAGTAAAAACAACAAAAAAAGGGAAAAAAGAGTAAAAAACTAATTAAAGTTGCAATTTTGGAGAAATTAAATTGTGGAATAAAATCTAAATATTACGGGAATAAATTTGACAAATTATTTGAATAGAAATTTGGAAAAGTAAAAACAACAAAAAAAGGGAAAAAAGAGGAAAACCTAAAGTTGCAATTTTGGGGAAATTAAGTTGTGGAATAAAATTCAAATATTACAGGAATAAATTTGACAAATTATTTAAATAGAAATTTGAAAAAGTAAAAACAACAAAAAAGGGAAAAAAAGTAAAACTAATTAAAGTTGCAATTTTGGGGGAATTAAGTTGTGGAATAAAATCCAAATATTACAGGAATAAATTTGACAAATAATTTAAATAGAAATTTGGAAAAGTAAAAACAACAAAAAAGGGAAAAAAAGTAAAAACTAATTAAAGTTGCAATTTTGGGGAAATTAAGTTGTGGAATAAAATCTAAATATTACGGGAATAAATTTGACAAATTATTTGCGCACTAACCACTTGACCACCGTGCCGCCCCCCACGCCACATATACATAACATATTCATCTGGGAGCTAAAAAAACGGACACGGCGCGGTGCATGCGGCTTCCCAATGCAAAGTTGCCGGATGTTCATTTGGAATTCAACACACAACCCCGCAAGGATGAATATTTTGGTTCGTTGTCTCCACCGTGAGCCATGTTTAATTCCGTGTAATTAGAGTAAGTCTGAGTGAAAGCGATGCTGAGGTGGCGTCCCGAACATCACCTTATTACGGAGGGGCGAGGTTCAACCCCCGTGCCCGATTGTTGTACAACACGTGATCTCCTGCAGCTCGGGACGGGTTAATGAGGCTACATTTGGGCGATGCATCTCATTAGCGTAGCCGCAGGGAAGGTTACTAAACAACAACGCTAGCATCCACCTGCGCTTGACAAATGCATGCTTTAATTTTGGCGAGAAACGACCCAAAAAAACAGCAGATCAGCACATTGTTCCGCTACAACAGGTGTCCAAAGTGCGGCCCGTGGGCCGTCATACCATCAGATGTCTTTTACTGGCCCTCTGCAAAGCCAAAAAACAGACAAATTTCAAAAAATCAGTACCCATTTTTCAAGCTTGAAAACAAAAAATTGCACGCTCACGAGAAAATCATCATTTTATAAGAATAACGTAATATTTTGAGGAAAATAAAAATTTTAGCAACATAAATTTAAATACTAAATTCACTTGTAAAAACACAAAACACTTTAATTGTTAAAAAAATTAAGTTGCATGAATAAAGTCTGAATATTGTAGTACAAAATAAAAAACATTTACAAAAAGAAATGGAACTGAATTAAATAATGTGATAATAAAGTTAAACCATTAGCAAAATATTATTTACATTTACTAAAAATTATTGTAAAAAAAACAGTTGTATTCTCATGAGAATAAAGTTGCAGTTTAAAAATATAAGTAATAAATAAATATAACATTATGTACATATTATATTTATAATATAAAAAATAATGGTTTGAGGTTATAATATTATGTAAATGATATTATAATATTATATAATATAGTAATATTAATATATTATTCATAATATAAAATATAATAATAAATCAATATAAAACTCTATACCAAGAAAATAAAAAACCTCTGCATTCATTTAGAAAAAAATGAAGTCAAAATACAAGGACTAGAAAGTAATAATTTTATCAGAATAAATTAATATTGTGAAAAAAAATGTCACAATTTTTGTTGAAAAAAAAATTGTCAATTTTTTTGAAAAAAAAATTTTCACAATTTTTTTGAAAAAAATGTTTATACAATAATTTTTTTTAATATTGAAAATAAAATTGAAAATAAAAAATTCTGCATTCATTTGGACAAAAATGAAGTCAGACTACAAGGACTAAAAAGTCATAATTTTATCAGAGTAAATTAATATTGTGGAAAAAAAATTCACAAAATTTTTTTGAAAAAAAAATTTTTCACAATATTTTTTTTGAAAAAAAAATGAAAATTGAAAATAAAAAAATATGCATTCATTTGGACAAAAATTAAGTCAGAATACAAGGAATAGAGAGTCATAATTTTATCAGAAATTTTTTTTCCACAATATTATTTTTTTTTTTATTATTTTGGGGGGGAAAATTGTGATGGTGAAAAAGTGATTTATATTATAGGAATAAACTAAAATCTTACAAAATAATTTGAGAAAATAGTTTTTTAGTGTCAGGTAAATTATCAATATTATTTTTAAAATTTGTGTCACAAAGTGAGACATGTTAATACAAAATAAAAATTTTTTTTGCCACTTTACAAAATGAAAAAATTCAGGCCTCCGCATGCTCTGAAAAAGCCGTTGTTCAAAGCCAAAGGTGACGCGGCACCCAAGCGCGGGTCGGACCCGTTGTTAGAGTCTGATGCCGTATGATTTACAAGCCATTAGAAGGGATGAGGTAGTGTTGATCCCTCAGACGGCGCATCTTCAGCTGATGGATGATTGAGCTCGGGACGGGCTCGGGAGTGACGAAGGGAGGTCAAGAGACGACGTGTGTTCATTTATGCGGCTAAAAGCGCCGTGTGGCACACTTGTCTGTGCCCGCATGCGGAGCGTGGCATTAGTCAGAGTGTGTAAAGCCCTAGCGGTCAGACGCCGAGATGGGCTGAGGGAGATGAATGGGAGGCAGGTTCACTTTATTACTGTCACTCCTCGGCCGCTCCAACCTCCCCACTATACCACCCGTCCATTAATCACATGTTACAGCCTCCTATCCCTCCCTCTTTTCCATGTCTGGATCTCCTCCCTCCATCTTCCTCTCCGCCGTCACCGCATCTTTACAAACTCTCACTTTCTCTTCCCGTCACGCGCTTCCTGTTTTCATAGCTAATCTCCTGTCTCCGTTTTCCATCTTCCTTATGGTACCCACGCTTTTCTTTTAGCTGGAATTCCCGGTCATGGTGGGCTTAAGTCAAAATGTAAGGACGTTTTGTCGGTCAGTTCATGCTAACACGTAGCATTAGCATCATGTTATACGTGACAAAAGATGAGAAACAAAAAAATCAAGTGGTATACACCCCAAAAATGTCAAAATGTAAGTACATTTGTCGGTCCGTTCATGCTAACATGTAGCATTAGCTTCATGTTAGCGTGACAAAAAACGAGAAACAAAAAAATCAAGTGGTATACACCCCAAAAATGTCAAAATGTAAGTACATTTGTCGGTCCGTTCATGCTAACATGTAGCATTAGCTTCATGTTAGCATGACAAAACACAAGAAACAAAAAAGTCAAGTGGCATGACAAAAGACGAGAAAGAAAGTGGTAGACCCCAAAAATGTCAAAATGTAAGGATGTTATGTCGGTCAGTTCATGCTAACATGTAGCATTAGCATCATGTTATACGTGACAAAAGACGAGAAAGAAAAAAGTCAAGTGGTATACACCCAAAAAATGTCAAAATGTAAGTACATTTGTCGGTCCGTTCATGCTAACATGTAGCATTAGCTTCATGTTAGCATGACAAAAGACGAGAAACAAAAAAGTCAAGTGGCATGACAAAAGACGAGAAAGAAAGTGGTAGACCCCAAAAATGTCAAAATGTAAGGACGTTTTGTCGGTCAGTTCATGCTAACATGTAGCATTAGCTTCATGTTAGCATGACAAAAGATGAGAAAGAAAAAAGTCAAGTGGTATACACCCCAAAAATGTCAAAATGTAAGTACATTTGTCGGTCCGTTCATGCTAACATGTAGCATTAGCTTCATGTTAGCATGACAAAAGACGAGAAACAAAAAAATCAAGTGGTAGACACCCCAAAAATATCAAAATGTAAGGATGTTTTGTCAGTTAGTTCATGCTAACATGTAGCATTAGCATCATGTTATACGTGACAAAAGACGAGAAACAAAAATGTCCAAATGGAAGTACATTTGTCGGTCAGTTCATGCTAACATGTAGCATTAGCTTCATGTTAGCATGACAAAAGACGAGAAAGAAAAAAGTCAAGTGGTATACACCCCAAAAATGTCAAAATGTAAGTACATTTGTCGGTCCCTTCATGCTAACATGTAGCATTAGCTTCATGTTAGCATGACAAAAGACGAGAAACAAAAAAGTCAAGTGGCATGACAAAAGACGAGAAAGAAAGTGGTAGACCCCAAAAATGTCAAAATGTAAGGACGTTATGTCGGTCAGTTCATGCTAACATGTAGCATTAGCTTCATGTTAGCATGACAAAAGACGAGAAAGAAAAAAGTCAAGTGGTAGACACCCCAAAAATGTCAAAATGTAAGGACGTTTTGTCAGTTAGTTCATGCTAACATGTAGCATTAGCTTCATGTTAGCATGACAAAAGACAAGAAAGAAAAAAGTTAAGTGGTAGACCCCAAAAATGTCAAAATGTAAGGACGTTTTGTCAGTTAGTTCATGCTAACATGTAGCATTAGCTTCATGTTAGCATGACAACAGACGAGAAACAAAAAAATCAAGTGGTAGACACCCCAAAAATATCAAAATGTATGGATGTTTTGTCAGTTAGTTCATGCTAACATGTAGCATTAGCTTCATGTTAGCATGACAAAAGACAAGAAAGAAAAAAGTCAAGTGGTAGACACCCCAAAAATGTCAAAATGTAAGTACATTTGTCGGTCCGTTCATGCTAACATGTAGCATTAGCTTCATGTTAGCATGACAAAAGACGAGAAAACTTTACAAGCATAATGTTGTAATATGAAGAGTAACATTTAATAACAATGTTCAAATATATTTAAAAAATAAATATTACAAGAAATAAAATAAATTTCTCACCACAAGTTGTAATTTTTGCAAAATTATTTTATTATTTTGGATAAAGCAAACATAATTTAAAATTTTTTTAAGTTTTAATACTATGACTCATAAAACAAAATAGTTAATTTTTTTTAATTTTGAGGAGAAAGTTTAAATATTTTGAAATTAAACAGTAAAGTTTGAAAAATCAGAGTAAAGCTAAAAAAAAAAAGTAAAATTTGAAAACTTTCCAAGCATAATGTTCTAATATTAAGAGTAACATTTAGAAATATATTTAAAAAAATAAATATTACAAAAAATAAAATGAATTTCTCACCACAAGCTGTAATTTTTGCAAAATTATTTTATTATTTTATTATTTTGTATAAAGTCAAAATATGAGAATAAAGTCATAACTACTACTAAAATAACTACTATTTTTAGTGCAGCCACTATTTGAGTACTCTACTAGAGTACCTAGTACTAAACCCCGCTTCATATGAAGTACTTTGAGACATAAACAGCAACAAAGTACATGACGCAATATCGCAGCGAATGAGAGCGTTTTGCTGGCCCATAAACATGCAGACTTTAGTTGAGGAACAGCAATTGCGCCTGCAGCGACGCCACCGGCTCTCCCCGCGTCCCAGCAGCCGTCACCCCCGTTCTGCGGCTCCCGGGGGCCACACATCACATGCTCATGCTGTGTTTTGCTTTTGGTACATTCTGAGAGATATATATTTATATACAGGGAGATCTCCTGGGTGCTTGGATGAGCTGCGTGCAACATAGATACCAAGGAGAGAGGAAGGGCGGGAGGGAGGTAGGAGAAGCCCCCCGTGGGCCCCGGTTCCTATCGGCTAATGGGTCGGCAGGGAATTTGGGGAAGGAGGGTGGAGGTGGACAGAGACGGATGGCTCCTGACAAACTCGCAGTGACAGCCAGTGAATACAGGGCAGCGTAGCAGAAAGGTCAGAGCAAGGGATGGATAAAGGACCGCTTGACTTTCAAAGTTCCGCCTTGCGTGGTGCCAACACGCGTGTGCTGTGGGAATGTTTACTGCTTGTCACTTTAAAAAAAAAAAAAAAAAAAAAAAAAAAAAAAAAAAAATTTCGGCTTCTCATCAATCACCAAAACCCTTCAATGGCTTCTATGTGTGGATTAGAACTGTTTAAACCAGGGGTCTCAAACATGCGGCACATGAGCCAAATGTGGCCCGCAGGACACTACTTTGAGGCCCCCGCCTTCATATGAAAGTTTAATGTTAGTGCGGCCCGCGCAAATTTGATATGGATGCTGTATGGCAGGGGTCTCAAACACGCGGCCCGCGGACCAAATGTGGCCCGCAGGAGACTACTTTGAGGCCCCCGCCTTGATATGAAAGTTTAATGTTAGTGCGGCCCGCGCAAGTTTGATATGGATGCTGTATGGCAGGGGTCTCAAACACGCGGTCCGCCGGCCAAATGTGGCCCGCAGTACACTAATTTGAGGCCCCCGCCTTGATATGAAAGTTTAATGTTAGTGCGGCCCGCGCAAGTTTGATATGGACGCTGTATGGCAGGGGTCTCAAACACGCGGCCCGCGGGCCAAATGTGGCCCGCAGGACACTACTTTGAGGCCCCCGCCTTGACAGGAAAATTTAATGTTAGTGCGGCCCGCACAAGTTTGATATGGACGCTGTATGGCAAGGGTCTCAAACACGCGGCCCGTGGGCCAAATGTGGTCCGCAGTACACTAGTTTGAGGCCACCGCCTTGATATGAAAATTTAATGTTAGTGCGGCCCGCGCAAGTTTGATATGGATGCTGTATGGCAGGGGTCTCAAATACGTGGCCCGCGGGCAAAATGTGGCGCGCAAGACACTAGTTTGAGGCCCCCGCCTTGATATAAAAGGCCCGCGCAAGTTTGATACGGATGCTGTATGGTATCATGTACCCGGAAAAAATTCTTACGTTTGATTAATGTTCATGTTAAAGGTTAAATAACTGTTAATAGTTATCCTCCCTATCCGTGTGGAAGTGGTACGTTTTTGGCTATTTAAGTTCAAAGGAAATAACTTGAAGGCTACCGTTTAGGTCACTGAGTTTGAGACCCCTGGTTTAAACGTTCCAATACGTGTGATGTGTAGCGTCCACAGCGTCGTCCTTAAGTCTCCACTAAGCTGTGCACCTTCAGAAGAAGAATCAAAGTCTCTCTAAATGAACTCATCACCCCAGAGGCTGGCTTGCTGTGTTTGTTTGTGTGTAGCTGATGTGTTTATTGACTCCGGCGGAGGAGTGGATAAGAGGAGCGCCTCAGACTGAAGAACACTGATCCAGTCAGATGTCACAGGCCCTCAGAACCGCCTCTAATGGGGCCCCGGGGACGTTATCTCTATCTCACCTTCTATCTCCCGTCTGTGGTTGCATCACTCGCTCTGTGCCGCCCATGAGCCCCCCCCTTGGCTTGTGTTCCCCGCTCCGGTGTGTGTGTATGATGGTACATCTGATTGGCCCCCGTATGCTTGGAGGGTCACGTTCATTCGAGGGTCCCGTTCTGGAATCTATTGGGGGTTTATCCGCAGACTTGGAAAAAAGGCTGGGAGGATGCTTTCTTCCTGTTCAAGTCCGAGTTGCAAATTTGGAGTTTTGGCTAAATTCATAAGGTCAGATAATGATGGCGGCTGTTGCCATGACGACTATTCAGTTATGATGATGGCTGCGATTGGATGACTTACTGTATTTTCTGGAGTATAAGTCGCACAAGGCCAAAAATGCATAATTAGGTAGAAAAAAAATGTATATAAGTCACTCTGGAATACAAGTTGTACAAGGCCAAAAATGCATAATTAGGTAGAAAAAAAACATACATAAGTTGCTCTGGAGTATAAGTCACACAAGGCCAAAAATGCTTAATTAGGTAGGGAAAAACATACATAAGTCGCACAAAACCAAAAATGCATAATTAGGTAGAAAAAAACATACATAAGTCACTCCGGAGTATAAGTCGCACAAGGCCAAAAATGCATAATTAGGTAGAAAAAAACGTATATAAGTCACTCCGGCGTATAAGTCGCTCAAAGCCAAAAATGCATAATTAGGTAGAAAAATCGTATATAAGTCACTCCGGAGTATAAGTCGCACAAGGCCAAAAATGCATAATTAGGTAGAAAAAAAATGTATATAAGTCACTCCGGAGTATAAGTCGCACAAGGCCAAAAATGCATAATTAGGTAGAAAAAAACATACATAAGTCGCTCTGGAGTATAAGTCGCACAAGGCCAAAAATGCATAATTAGGTAGAAAAAAAACGTATATAAGTCACTCCGGAGTATAAGTCGCACAAGGCCAAAAATGCATAATTAGGTAGAAAAAAAACATACATAAGTCGATTCGGAGTATAAGTCACACAAGGCCAAAAATGCATAATTAGGTAGAAAAAAAACGTATATAAGTCACTCCGGAGTATAAGTCGCACAAGGCCAAAAATGCATAATTAGGTAGAAAAAAACATACATAAGTTGCTCTGGAGTATAAGGCGCACAAGGCCAAAAATGCATAATTAGGTCGAAAAAAACGTATATAAGTCACTCCAGAGTATAAGTCGCACAAGGCCAAAAATGCATAATTAGGTAGAAAAAAACATACATAAGTCGCTCAGGAACTGTCTAGCGAGAGTAATGACAAAGACGGAACTTGTGTGACCGGTGACTGATTCCATGTGAGCGCGTATCCATATTTGATTAGCCTACTTAGCGCCATCCTCATCATGTGACATCAGCGAGGACGCGGCACGTCAGCGGCCCGAACAAACAGGAAGGGACAGTTCTCTGCAGGACACCCCTTCCTCCCACCGCTCCGCCATGGCCATACTTCAGCCATGTGTCCATCAACGCCGTCGGGAGGCGTCCATTTCATGTCCTGCGTCCCCCGTCTGAGGCACCCCTGTCTCTTCGGCAAACGGGGTGACCTTTTCCCCACGTCACATGTCGCGGTCGGTTACGTCAGGACGGCGGCTAAGTGTCAAAATGCGGCGGTGTTTGTGTCTGTACGCTCCCTTAATGGTTTTACCCAAAGAGCACTGCTTTGGAGTGAAACGGCATCTGATAGGAGATGACGGGGGCGACACCGACGGGGCGGCCGACAAGGTGGTTCTCGTGTCGCCCGGACGCCATTCCTATTAGGAAGGGATTACTTGGAGTTCAAGATGCATCAAAATCCTCCATTTTGTGTGTGTGTTTGTCGAGATAGCTATCATAAGGTGTCGGCGCTACAATGGAGCACATGCTGACCTTGTACCCCCCCACGCCCCCAACCCCCCAACCCCAGGAGCTTTAATTTACTGGCACTGTCTTGTCTTGTAAACCCTTTTATTCTCCTTCATGACTTTTTTTACAGCGGACAAAGAACACTTGCGCTCGCACCATCGCCTTATCACGTTGGAGTGGACTATGACACCAAAGCATGTGGGGCGCACCCCCCGCCCCCTCCCCTTGGGGTGCATGATTACCCCCCCATCGCCAGTCCAAGCAACCCTTTTGACTCGGACACACACGCCAAATTTCCCTCGACATTAAACACACCAGGGCATTGTCCACGAACAGTAAAAGCTGATCTTTAGAGGTGTGCCAACTGCGGCCCGGGGACCATTTGCGGCCTGCGGCTAATTTCTTGACGGACCGTAGCACATTGTAAAATTATTACTCGAAAACAACAAAAAAAAAAATTATAAAATTGCAGTGAATTTTTAAGCACATGGTCAAAATATTCTGAGAGTAGAAGGTTTTTAAAAATAAATTTTTAACCCTAACTTTAACCCTAAAAAAAAAAAAAAATTTAATTTAAATTTTTGTTGCAATATTAAGAGAATCAAACAAAACAAAATAGTTGAACTTTTTGGAAGATTAGGTTTTTATGTTATGAGAATAAAGCAAAAAATAATTTTTTTTTTTTTTAATAGTTACGAAAATATTTAAAATTTTTTAAAGTTTAAATATTTTGAAATTAAACAGCAAAATTTTAAAAATCCCCAATTTTATCAGAGTAAAGTAAAAAAAATTATAGAAAATGCGTAAAATTTGAAACATTTACAAGCATAATGTTGTAATATGAAGAGTAACATTTAGTAACAAAGTTCAAATATATTTAAAAAATAAATATTACTAGAAAAAAATGAATTTCTCACAAGTTGTAATTTTTGCAAAATTATTTTGTGGATAAAGTCAAAATATTACGGGAATAAAGTCATAACGACAAAACAACTTTCAAGAAAAAAGTTGGAAATATATACATTTAAAAAATATTTTTGAGAATAAAGCAAAAATAAATAAAATAAAAATAATTGTTAAAATTTGTGAAAGTTTGAGGAGAAAGTTTGAATATTTTGAAATGAAACAACTTTCAAGAAAAAAGTTGGAAATTATACAAATTAAAAAAAACAGCAAACATGAAAAAACAGCTGTATTTTTTTTTCTGAATAAAGTCAAAATATTAAGACAATTTTTTTTTGGATTCTAACAAGGAAAAGTCTCAGAAGACCCAGAAATATTTTTTGAAAAGTTACAATATTTGAAGACACAAATCAAAGTCAAGTTATATTTTTTGGAATATTAAGTTGCAGAAGTTATAATACGGAAATAATCTACAAATATTTTTTAAAATTCCAAAATTTCAGAAAAAAGTTGGAAAGTTTGAAATTTAAAAAACAGCAAAAATGGTGGAAAATATTGGAAAATTGTATTAATGGTATTAATGGATTTTTTTTAACGTATATCACAAAATGATATTTTTTGATGATAGAAGTGGTTTGCTTTAAAAAGTATCCCTTTACTCTCTGCGTTATGGATTACAATAAAGTCATAACTACAAAAAAACAGCAAACATGAAAAAAAACATCTGTAATTTTTTTCCCGAATAAAGTCAAAATATCAAGACAAAAATTTTTTTGGATTCTAACAAGGAAAAGTCTCAATATTAAGAGGAAAAAAATGTCCCTGAAGACCCAGAAATATTTTTTGAAAAGTTACAATATTTGAAGACACAAATCAAAGTCAAGTTATATTTTTTGGAATATTAAGTTGCAGATGTTATAATACGGAAATAATCTACAAATATTTAAAAAAAATTCCAAAATTTGAGAAAAAAGTTGGAAAGTTTGAAATTTAAAAAAACAGCAAAAATGGTGGAAAATATTGGAAAATTGTAAAAAAATTTTTACAACGTGGCTCTCACTGTATCAGACATCTAGTGAGTCAGTCTCCAGTCGTTTTTTCGTGAAAAGACGACGATATTGACGGCATTCCACCTTAAAATGGCGCCTTTATCAGCTCTCTGCGTTATGGATTACAATAAAGTCATAACTACAAAAAAACAGCAAACATTAAAAAAAATTATCTGTAATTTTTTTCCCGAATAAAGTCAAAATATCAAGACAAAAATTTTTTGAGATTCTAACAAGGAAAAGTCTCAACATTAAGAGGAAAAAAATGTCCCTGAAGACCCAGAAATATTTTTTGAAAAGTTACAATATTTGAAGACACAAATCAAAGTCATGTTATATTTTTTGGAATATTAGTTTGCAGAAATTATAATACGGAAATAATCTACAAATATTTTAAAAAATTCCAAAATTTCAGAAAAAAGTTGGAAAGTTTGAAATTTAAAAAACAGCAAAAATGGTGGAAAATATTGGAAAATTGTATTAATGGTATTAATGGATTTTTTTAACGTATATCACAAAATGATATTTTTTGATGATAGAAGTGGTTTGCTTTAAAAACTATCCCTTTACTCTCTGCGTTATGGATTACAATAAAGTCATAACTACAAAAAAACAGCAAGCATAAAAAAAACATCTGTAATTTTTTTCCCGAATAAAGTCAAAATATCAAGACAAAAATTTTTTGGATTCTAACAAGGAAAAGTCTCAACATTAAGAGGAAAAAAATGTCCCTGAAGACCCAGAAATATTTTTTGAAAAGTTACAATATTTGAAGACACAAATCAAAGTCATGTTATATTTTTTGGAATATTAGTTTGCAGAAATTATAATACGGAAATAATCTACAAATATTTTTAAAAATTCCCAAATTTCAGAAAAAAGTTGGAAAGTTTGAAATTTAAAAAACAGCAAAAATGGTGGAAAATATTGGAAAATTGTATTAATGGTATTAATGGGGTTTTTTTAACGTATATCACAAAATGATATTTTTTGATGATAGAAGTGGTTTGCTTTAAAAACTATCCCTTTACTCTCTGCGTTATGGATTACAATAAAGTCATAACTACAAAAAAACAGCAAACATGAAAAAAAACATCTGTAATTTTTTTCCCAAATAAAGTCAAAATATCAAGACAAAAAAGTTTTTGGATTCTAACAAGGAAAAGTCTCAATATTAAGAGGAAAAAAATGTCCCTGAAGACCCAGAAATATTTTTTGAAAAGTTACAATATTTGAAGACACAAATCAAAGTCATGTTATATTTTTTGGAATATTAGTTTGCAGAAATTATAATACGGAAATAATCTACAAATATTTTTAAAAATTCCAAAATTTGAGAAAAAAGTTGGAAAGTTTGAAATTTAAAAAACAGCAAAAATGGTAACTACAAAAAAACAGCAAACATGAAAAGAAAATCTGTAATTTTTTTCCCGAATAAAGTCAAAATATCAAGACAAAAATTTTTTGGATTCTAACAAGGAAAAGTCTCAATATTAAGTCTCAGACATCTAGTGAGTCAGTCTCCAGTTGTTTTTTCGTGAAAAGGCGCCGATATTGACGGCATTCCACCTTAAAAATGGCGCCTTTATCAGCTCTCTGCGTTATGGATTACAATAAAGTCATAACTACAAAAAAACAGCAAACATGAAAAAAAACATCTGTAATTTTTTCCCCGAATAAAGTCAAAATATCAAGACAAAAATTTTTTTGGATTCTAATAAGGAAAAGTCTCAACATTAAGAGGAAAAAATGTCCCTGAAGACCCAGAAATATTTTTTGAAAAGTTACAATATTTGAAGACACAAATCAAAGTCATGTTATATTTTTTGGAATATTAGTTTGCAGAAATTATAATACGGAAATAATCTACAAATATTTTAAAAAATTCCAAAATTTCAGAAAAAAAGTTGGAAAGTTTGAAATTTAAAAAACAGCAAAAATGGTGGAAAATATTGGAAAATTGTATTAATGGTATTAATGGATTTTTTTAACGTATATCACAAAATGATATTTTTTGATGATAGAAGTGGTTTGCTTTAAAAAGTATCCCTTTACTCTCTGCGTTATGGATTACAATAAGTCCTAACTACAAAAAAACAGCAAACATGAAAAAAAACATCTGTAATTTTTTTCCCGAATAAAGTCAAAATATCAAGACAAAAATTTTTTGGATTCTAACAAGGAAAAGTCTCAATATTAAGAGGAAAAAAATGTCCCTGAAGACCCAGAAATATTTTTTGAAAAGTTACAATATTTGAAGACACAAATCAAAGTCATGTTATATTTTTTGGAATATTAGTTTGCAGAAATTATAATACGGAAATAATCTACAAATATTTTTAAAAATTCCAAAATTTGAGAAAAAAGTTGGAAAGTTTGAAATTTAAAAAAGAGCAAAAATGGTAACTACAAAAAAACAGCAAACATGAAAAAAAACATCTGTAATTTTTTTCCCGAATAAAGTCAAAATATCAAGACAAAAATTTTTTGGATTCTAACAAGGAAAAGTCTCAATATTAAGTCTCAGACATCTAGTGAGTCAGTCTCCAGTTGTTTTTTCGTGAAAAGGCGCCGATATTGACGGCATTCCACCTTAAAATGGCGCCTTTATCAGCTCTCTGCGTTATGGATTACAATAAAGTCCTAACTACAAAAAAACAGCAAACATGAAAAAAAACATCTGTAATTTTTTCCCCGAATAAAGTCAAAATATCAAGAAAAATTTTTTTTTGGATTCTAACAAGGAAAAGTCTCAACATTAAGAGGAAAAAAATGTCCCTGAAGACCCAGAAATATTTTTTGAAAAGTTACAATATTTGAAGACACAAATCAAAGTCATGTTATATTTTTTGGAATATTAGTTTGCAGAAATTATAATACGGAAATAATCTACAAATATTTTTAAAAATTCCAAAATTTCAGAAAAAAGTTGGAAAGTTTGAAATTTAAAAAACAGCAAAAATGGTGGAAAATATTGGAAAATTGTATTAATGGTATTATTGGATTTTTTTAACGTATATCACAAAATGATATTTTTTGATGATAGAAGTGGTTTGCTTTAAAAAGTATCCCTTTACTCTCTGCGTTATGGATTACAATAAAGTCATAACTACAAAAAAACAGCAAACATGAAAAAAACATCTGTAATTTTTTTCCCGAATAAAGTCAAAATATCAAGACAAAATTTTTTTTGGATTCTAACAAGGAAAAGTCTCAATATTAAGAGGAAAAAAATGTCCCTGAAGACCCAGAAATATTTTTTGAAAAGTTACAATATTTGAAGACACAAATCAAAGTCATGTTATATTTTTTGGAATATTAGTTTGCAGAAATTATAATACGGAAATAATCTACAAATATTTTTAAAAATTCCAAAATTTGAGAAAAAAGTTGGAAAGTTTGAAATTTAAAAAACAGCAAAAATGGTAACTACAAAAAAACAGCAAACATGAAAAAAAAACATCTGTAATTTTTTTCCCGAATAAAGTCAAAATATCAAGACAAAAATTTTTTGGATTCTAACAAGGAAAAGTCTCAACATTAAGAGGAAAAAAATGTCCCTGAAGACCCAGAAATATTTTTTGAAAAGTTACAATATTTGAAGACACAAATCAAAGTCATGTTATATTTTTTGGAATATTAGTTTGCAGAAATTATAATACGGAAATAATCTACAAATATTTTAAAAAATTCCAAAATTTCAGAAAAAAATTGGAAAGTTTGAAATTTAAAAAACAGCAAAAATGGTAACTACAAAAAAACAGCAAACATGAAAAAAAACATCTGTAATTTTTTTCCCGAATAAAGTCAAAATATCAAGACAAACATTTTTTTGGATTCTAACAAGGAAAAGTCTCAATATTAAGTCTCAGACATCTAGTGAGTCAGTCTCCAGTTGTTTTTTCGTGAAAAGGCGCCGATATTGACGGCATTCCACCTTAAAAATGGCACCTTTATCAGCTCTCTGCGTTATGGATTACAATAAAGTCATAACTACAAAAAAACAGCAAACATTAAAAAAAATTATCTGTAATTTTTTTCCCGAATAAAGTCAAAATATCAAGACAAAAATTTTTTTGGATTCTAACAAGGAAAAGTCTCAACATTAAGAGGAAAAAAATGTCCCTGAAGACCCAGAAATATTTTTTGAAAAGTTACAATATTTGAAGACACAAATCAAAGTCATGTTATATTTTTTGGAATATTAGTTTGCAGAAATTATAATACGGAAATAATCTACAAATATTTTTAAAAATTCCAAAATTTGAGAAAAAAGTTGGAAAGTTTGAAATTTAAAAAACAGCAAAAATGGTAACTACAAAAAAACAGCAAACATGAAAAAAAAACATCTGTAATTTTTTTCCCGAATAAAGTCAAAATATCAAGACAAAAATTTTTTGGATTCTAACAAGGAAAAGTCTCAACATTAAGAGGAAAAAAATGTCCCTGAAGACCCAGAAATATTTTTTGAAAAGTTACAATATTTGAAGACACAAATCAAAGTCATGTTATATTTTTTGGAATATTAGTTTGCAGAAATTATAATACGGAAATAATCTACAAATATTTTTAAAAATTCCAAAATTTGAGAAAAAAGTTGGAAAGTTTGAAATTTAAAAAACAGCAAAAATGGTAACTACAAAAAAACAGCAAACATGAAAAAAAACATCTGTAATTTTTTTCCCGAATAAAGTCAAAATATCAAGACAAAAATTTTTTTGGATTCTAACAAGGAAAAGTCTCAATATTAAGTCTCAGACATCTAGTGAGTCAGTCTCCAGTTGTTTTTTCGTGAAAAGGCGCCGATATTGACGGCATTCCACCTTAAAAATGGCGCCTTTATCAGCTCTCTGCGTTATGGATAACACCGCCGGAATGAAAGCTCCCATCATAACTCTTTTTAATAGTTATGTTTCCCATGTGAAACGCGGTTTTAAGTGCTGCTTTCTGTTCTCGCGTCGAAACTTGTTTGAGGCGTAGAAGCGTTGCCGTTAATAGGGCAGAACGGCATGGGGTTGTATTTGATAACCGCGGCGGCTCCAGTATGACATCCACGGCCAAAACGATGGCTCCCAGCTCTGCAAACAACCACCACACCCTCGATCCATTTTTATTGTATTTGAGCAGCAGTGTTATATTTCCTGGCCTCCCCCTTAGCACCACACACACAGGGCACTCCAAACAAAAAATCCATACTATCGACCCGCCAGTGTCACCACAATTACTCTTCCCAAACAGCCATTGAGGACAAATTACATCTGCACTGCCTTTTCACCCGGTCACTATGGCTGAGGAGTCGCTCCCCCACACAACCGCCGCCGGTGCCGCCTCCTCTCTCCGTCCCTCTATTTGCCACCTAAGTGGAGCTATGAATAGGGCCCTCCAACTGGGGATTGGTGCTAAAAAGTGTCCGTATTTAAGCATAGCATTGGCACTTTTCCTGAACTTTACTTTTGTGTGCATTTTCTTCACTTTGTGCAACTGATGCTAAACACGAAACGGCTGCGGTAGAACCCGAAAAAAAAATTCTAGACGACAATTGGAAATGCATATAAATGAGGAACGAAGAGATAAATGGACATTTAGCAAACACGCCTACCTGGATTCAAGACGTCCAAAGACGGTCTTTGACATCGGTAGCACATCAACACTCCGGTTTCAGGTGGGTCCGTGACCGATGACCGCCGGTACAAGAGCCCGAAGCATTCCTGTCCGGACATACCGCCTCCTTTCATGGATAAAGTTTTGTTTCTTGCACCGAGTTCTCATTCGCAAGCTGTCCCGTTCAGTCTGACTGGTGTGTGTCCCACTTTGTCTTTGGGCATGAACTAATGACGTCTTCAAAGACAACGGCGTTAGTCATTTAGCCTCGAATAAACAAGGAACAGACACTCTGGTTTCAGGTGGGTCCGTGACGGATGACCGCCGGTTCATCCTAACGAAAGAGCCAAACCATTCCTGTCCGGATATACCCGTCTCCTTTCATGGATAAATGTTTTGTTTCTTGCACCGAGTTCCCATTCACAAGCTGTCTTTTCATCTGGTTTCAGGTGGGTCCGTGACCGATGACCGTTGGTGCATCCTAAAGATAGTCAATCGACACCACGGAAGAGCCGAACCATTCCTGTCCGGATATACTCGTCTCCTTTCATGGATAAATGTTTTGTTTCTTGCACCGAGTTCTCATTCGCAAGCTGTCTTTTCATCTGGTTTCAGGTGGATCCGTGACCGATGACCGTTGGTGCATCCTAAAGATAGTCAATCGACACCACGGAAGAGCCAAACCATTCCTATCCGGACATACCGCCTCCTTTCATGGATAAATGTTTTGTTTCTTGCACCGAGTTCCCATTCGCAAGCTGTCTTTTCATCTGGTTTCAGGTGGTTCCGTGACCGATGACCGTTGGTGCATCCTAAAGATAGTCAATCGACACCACGGAAGAGCCGAACCATTCCTGTCCGGATATACCCGTCTTCTTTCATGGATAAATGTTTTATTCCTTGCACCGAGTTCTCATTCGCAAGCTGTCCTGTCCAGTCTGATTGGTGTGAGTCCCACTTTGAAGACATCATTAGTTTGTGCCCAAAGACAAAGACAACGGTGTTGTGTATGCAAATGTATGCAAACCGAGGAAAAATGTTGACGCCAATTTTTGATAACTAGACCAGGTTTCTATTTTCAGAGAAAAATAATGTAAATAACAAATCTTTTGGGTTCCACCAAAGATCCTCGGCTTGTGTGTCCCACTTTGTCTTTGGGCACGAACTTATGATGTCTTCAAAGACAACGGTGTTAGCAAAGAACTATAGAGTCGACCCCTGGTGACATAGCCTAGCCAAGGAGCTAACTCCCGGTTCCTGTTTCCATGTATTAGTAAGCTGCTAAAAAAGACATTTTGTGACACAAAAACTTTTATTAAGAACACAGTGAATTTTGTAGTGTGCCGTCTTGTACTCTAACCGCAAAATTGTATACAAAGCAAGGAAAAATGTTGACGTCAATTTTTGATCACTAGACCAGGTTTCTATTTTCAGAGAAAAATAATGTAAATAACAAATCTTTTGGGTTCCACCAAAGATCCTCGGCTTGTGTGTCCCACTTTGTCTTTGGGCACGAACTTATGATGTCTTCAAAGACAACGGTGTTAGCAAAGAACTATAGAGTTGACCCCTGGTGACATAGCCTAGCCAAGGAGCTAACTCCCGGTTCCTGTTTCCATGTATTAGTAAGCTGCTAAAATATATTGTGATATTTTGTGACAAAAACATTCAGAGCGACATGTCCACTCGCGGTTAGAAGGGGGCCCCGAACGGAGGATCTTTGGTGGAACCCAAAGATTTGTTATTTACATTATTTTTCTCTGAAAATAGAAACCTGGTCTAGTTATAAAAAATTGACGACAGGAAGGCGCACTTCCTGTCGTGTTACTAAATTCACTGTTTTCTTAAATCTACTTTTTTGTCACAAAATGTCTTCTTTAGCCGCTTACTAATACATGGAAACAGGAACCGGGAGTTAGCTCCTTGGCTAGGCTATGTCACCAGTTGTTTGCTAACACCGTTGTCTTTGAAGACGTCATTAGTTTGTGCCCAAAGACAAAGTGGGACACACAAGCCGAGGATCTTTGGTGGATGCCCAAAGATTTGTTATTTACATTATTTTTCTCTGAAAATAGAAACCTGCTCTAGTTATCAAAAATTGGCGTCAACATTTTTCCTCGGTTTGCGGTTAGAATACAAGATGGCGCACTTCCTGTCGTGTTACTAAATTCACTGTGTTCTTAAATCTACTTTTTTGTCACAAAATGTCTTCTTTAGCGGCTTACTAATATATGGAAACAGGAACCGGGAGTTAGCTCCTTGGCTAGGCTATGTCACCAGGGGTTAACTCTATAGTTCTTTGCTAGCATTGTTGTCTTTGAAGACGTCATAAGTTCGTGCCCAAAGACAAAGTGGGACACACAAGCCGAGGATCTTTGGTGGAACCCAAAAGATTTGTTATTTACATTATTTTTCTCTGAAAATAGAAACCTGGTCTAGTTATCAAAAATTGCCGTCAACATTTTTCCTCGTTTTGCATACATTTTGCGGTTAGAATACAAGACGGCGCACTTCCTGTCGTGTTACTAAATTCACTGTGTTCTTAAATCTACTTTTTTGTCACAAAATGTGACAGTTTACTAATACATGGAAACAGGAACCGGGAGTTAGCTCCTTTGCTAGGCTATGTCACCAGGGATTAACTCTAGTATAGTTGTTTGCTAACATTGTTGTCTTTGAAGACGTAATTAGTTTGTGCCCAAAGACAAAGTGGGACACACAAGCCGAGGATCTTTGGTGGAACCCAAAAGATTTGTTATTTACATTATTTTTCTCTGAAAATAGAAACCTTTTTCCTCGGTTTGCATACATTTTGCGGTTAGAGAAAATCTTGTACTCTGACCACAAACCAACGAAAAATGTTGACGTCAATTTTTGATAACTAGACCAGGTTTCTATTTTCAGAGAAAAATAATGTGAATAAAAAATATTTGGGGTTCCACCAAAGATACTCGTTTTGGGGCCGCCCTCTAATCGCGAGTGGACATGTCGCTCTGAGGTGTGAAGAAAAGCGTGTTTACATGCACACGGAAGGCCGACACCGCAGAAAAAAAACCCTCGGCTATCGATTTTCCAGTCTGTATACACTGCCAAAATCATTTATTCACTATTGGCAGTGGTGCTAGCAACAACCGGCATTTAATGCTCTTAGCTATTAAGTTTCTTTGCAAGTAATCTCCGGGAACGCTCTACCCCCCCCCCACACACACACACCCACAAACCCCCCCACACACATCAGACAGCGTGATTACATTTTCCTGATGTTATGATGGCCCAGGAGGACATTTAAATGATTTCTGGTGCAGGTGGTGTATACCGGCTTGTCGGCACTTGATTCCTTTTTTTTTTTTTTCAAGATGGTGTGTGGGTCCCCTTTCTGAACCGGGATCATCAGTCACCACCCACACACACACACACACACACACACACAAATACACAAACACTTAGACACACACTGCCTTTATAAAGGATGACGGGGTCTTACACTCTTTTAACCGTAATAGCCGCAGTGCCGTTTACGGTGCATTTCTCTTCTCGGCAAGAAAAGACATTTCAAACACATTTGTGAACAATCCATATATGCAAGATTTAAAAAAAAAAAAAGTAAAAAAAAAAAAAAATTTTTTTTGGACGTTAATGTGAATTCCACCAATACAAAAAAAGTCAAAATAAAAATGCTAGCCGACTAGCAAAAAGCTTCTGGAACAAAATTAGCCATATTTTTCTTGCTTTAGTTCACTAATAATTATATTTTTATTTTAATACAGTTATTTTATTTTAATACAATTTAGGGCCAAAACAGGAAATGTATGCAAAATAAGGTAATTACTAATTTATGGGTTCCAGTACTTTCATTTGAACATTATTATTATTATTATTATTATTGAAATAGCCTTTTCCATCAAGTTCTTGGAAACAATGCTGATAATTATAAGCAGCTGGTGGCAAATCTGCTAAAGTCCTACATTAATTTCAGCCTGGTGTTTGCATCTTCTCCTTTTATGTGTTCATATTCCAGAAATATGCACACTAGATGAATTGACTCTAAATCAGAGGTGTCCAAATTGCAGCCCGAGGACCATTTGGGGCCCACGCTTGTTTCTTGAAACACAATTAAACAAGAAAACAACAGCAAAGAGATTTGATAAATAATGAAGTTCAACATTAAGACAGAGAAGAGAGAATAAGAAAAATAATTCTTAATTTTAAAAGAATAAAATCAAAATACATGGAAAATAACATGAATTTGAAATATTAAATAAAATTAATTTAAAAATATTTTTGTAATTGTGAGAATAATTACATAAAATTGATAAAATCAAGTCAATTATGATAAAAGAAAAAAAGTTGTATTCTTATGAGGGGAAAACATTTTCATTTTATGAGAATAAAATTTTATATGAAGAAACTATTTATTTTAATTTATAAATTATTTATTTATGGACAATAATTTTTAAAATAAAAAAGAAAAACTATCATTTAGAATAGTAATATAATTACATAATATTGTCCAAATAGAATTAAACAAGGAAATTACTAAAAACAACAATGGAAAAAATCTGCAGAAATCAAGTAAAATGATTTTAAAACAATATTGCAATATTTGTATTAATTGACAATATAATGGGAATAAAGTCCAAATATTATGGGGATTGTCAAAATATTATTAAAAAAATTCCCAAGTTGAAGAAAGTTATTTAGCAAATCAAAAACCAAAAGAATAAAATGAAAAAAATGTGGAAACTGTGGAAAAAAACATAAAATTGAAATATTAAATAAAATTAATTTTAAAATATTATAGTAATTGTAAGAATTACATAAAATTGATCAAATCAAGTCAATTATGATAAAAGAATTTTTTTTTTACTCTCAAAAATTTTATGAGAAAAAAAATATATGAAGAAACTCAATTTCAGAAGAAATTTGTTTATTGAAAATTATTTATTAAAATTAAAAAAATTATAATTTAGAATTGGAACATAATTACATAATATTGTCTAAATACAATTAAACAAAAAAAACAAAAAAACAAAAATCTGCAGAAATCAAGTAAAATGATTTAAAAACATTATTGAAATATTTGTATTAATTAACAATATTATGGGAATAAAGTCCAAATATTATTTGGATAATGTCAAAATATTAAAAAAAAAAAATTCCCAAGTTGAAGAAAGTTATGAGCCGAGACTGAAGTTCTTTTTTAACGGACATGCCAAGTGTTTATTGAACAATATATCATTTTCATATCATCTTATCTACATCTGTTGCTTTACAAAATGTCAACATGGCCGCTGCATTGAATTGGACCAGGTCCAGAGAGATCCACAAAGGTACATAAATCCGAACACGTGCACACACACACACACACATGCGACACCACAGGCGTAGCCCAGCAAAAGCACGCCATATTCGGTTAGGAGGTGACATCAGAATATGCAAAAAAAGACTTTGCCGCGGGGCCAAAGATTTTTAATGATGAATCCATTCATTATAGAATAAGGTCATTATGCTTTTGTTGTCATGAAATGTACACATTCATCATCAGTGCAGCCGGGGCCCGGTCCATTGTCCCCCCCCCTTTCTGCCGTCGACCTTGGATAGGGAATGTATCAAAGAAAAAACCTAACCTTCAAACAAACAAACACAAAACAAGTGTGGAAGTGGTGTTCATCATTAACATCCCCAAGGATAACAAACATGGCGGATTTTTATAAATTGCTCCATTTTTTTTTTTTTTTCCACGTTTTATTGTTTCCGAAACGGAAAAAACACGCCTGTAATGAAACAGTTTCTGATAATTGTATTTATTTATGAGAAAATGAATTGGAGGCGGCTGCACGGTGGTTGAGTGGTTAGCGCGTAGATGTCACAGCTGGGAGACGTGGGTTCAGTTCCACTCTCGGCCATCTCTGAGTTTGCATGTTCTCCCCGTGCATGCATGGGTTTTCTCCGGGTACTCCGGTTTCCTCCCAAAATCATTCCAAAAACATGCTAGGTTAATTAGCGACTCCAAATTGTAAAATAATATATTTTATCCAAATAATAAAAAAAAATGATGGCTTTATTTTTGTTTTGTTTCTCATAAAATTATGATACATTTTTTAAAGTTTTTTTAAAAATATATTATTTAATATTTTGACTTTATTTTCATAGAATTTGAGCACTTTTCTTTCATTTCTGCTGTGTAATTTTTCAATAATATTCTGCAAGTATTTATTGTTTTGTTTTTCCATACTTTCCATAAAATGATACAAAATGATGTTATATTTCCTCATAATATTACAACATTATTGTATGATGACTTGTTGTTTTTATGTTAATTTTTTTACTTTATTCTAATGGTAAAAAAAATAATTTTAAGGTTTTTTTTAATATTATTTAATATTTTGACTTTATTCTCATAGAATTGGAGCATTTTTCTTTCATTTCTGCTGTCATTATTAAACTATTTCAATTTTTTTTGTCATCTCATCTGACATATGATGACTTCATTTCAATAATATTTCGCAACATTATTTTCCAAAAATTACAAATTTATTATTGTTTTGTTTTTCTATACTTTCCATAAAATGATACAAATTATTTTATATTTTTTCCTAATATTACAACATTATTGTATGATGACTTGTTTGTTTTTTTTGTTTTTTTGATTATTTTATTAATTATTATTTTATTTTATTATTTTATATATTTTTTATTATTTTTATTTTATGTTTTTTTCTTGTAAATTTTTTTTTTTTTATTTTAAGTCTGTGCTACTAAAATGACCTTATTTTTACTCACTTCATTGTCATAAAATTGTTGTTTTTAGCTGTTATCTGTTAGGTTAACTGTTGTTTTTGTTCATATTTTGACTTTGGAGCATTTTTCTTCTGTAATTTTTAAATTATTTGTTTTATTTTAAATTTTTATGTTGATTTTTTTTACGTTATTCTAATTGTATTATGATGATTTTTTTTTCCATTTTTGCTGTTTTTTATTTTTTAAATGGTTTAGGTGCCAATAAAAAATAGCTGCGGGCAGGGTGTACCCCGCCTCTTGCCCGAAGACAGCTGGGATAGGCTCCAGCAAATTGACTTTTTCTCCTTAGGATAAAGCTGTTTTTTTTAATATTTTGACTTTATTCTCATAGAATTGGAGCATTTTTCTTCTGTAATTTTTAAACTATTTTTTTTTCATCTTGTTTTTTTTTACTTTATTTTAATTGGATTTTTTTTCAATTTTTGCTGGGTTATATTTTTAAAATGGCCAATAAAGACAGCTGGGATAGGCTCCAAATTGCCCATAGGTATGAATGTGAGTGTGAATGGTTGTTTGTCTATATGTGCCCTGTGATTGGCTGGCCACCATTCCAGGATGTAGTAAATGTTTTTTCTGAATATAATTTAAAAAAATCTTTTTTTTTTTAGATTTTTTTTTTTGAATTTTTTTTTTGAAGTTTTTTTTTGAAATTTTTTTTTTGAATTTTTTTTTGAATTTTTTAGAAAATTTTAAAAATAAAAAATAGCTGCGGGCAGAGTGTACCCCGCCTTTTGCCCGAAGACAGCTGGGATAGGCTCCAGCACCCTAATGCGACCCTCGTAGAAAACAAATAAATGGGAATAAAATGGACGCGCTCACACACACAACATGATGGCGTTCCTGACGAATCCATTAACCGTCCGCAGGTAATTAAACAAACATCACAAGATCTCCTCTCTCAGCTTCACCTCTTGGCGGCAATAATAAAAACCGGAAGCGATTTAAAGGAGATTTGGATGTGTCTCGTCCTTGTTGGTGATCTTACCCCCCCCCCCCTGCAGTCACAAATCCTTCATCCCGAGCACGGACGCAATGTGATATGTGCAGAGGTGGCATATTGGTGCACCCGAGATACAATTGAGACAATGCAGGAGCGATAAATCAGAAAGCTCTACCCCCCCCCCCCCCCCATGCTTGATATAGACAGAGCTGCATCAAGCGACGGCGGTTAGCATAGCAGGCCTGCATTATGCACACACGGGGAGTAATGAATGTAAAAAAAAAAAATGTCGCCGACGTTCGTTCAGCCGTGCATATTCTGCAAAAAAAAAAAAAAAAAAAAAAAAAAAAAAATCAAACGCTCATGTGTGCGGCAGGAGCTGTAACACGCGGAGTAAAACCTGCTGATTATCTCCGCTGTAATAACCAAGCAGCCTCCTCTCCTGTGTAATTGGTCTGCAGTGGATCTGCAGCCAAAGCTCGTTAGTGTCACGGCAGAAATAATCACGCAGTAAAAACCCCTCCTGTGACTGATCACCATATATCATACAAGTACACACTCGCCGATGCATGAATGATTCACTCGTACACTCGCCGTCCTGATAGGTGGGGCCGTGCACGTTTCGGCATTAATGTGGGAGTCAAACAGGGAATGGGATAGCTTGTCATGTGAAGAAAAATGACATATTTTTATTGCTATTTTGCCTTAAAAGCCCAAAAAATGGACTTAATGCAGGGGCCATTTTGATATCTGACATTTCGTAACCGACCCATGAAGACGACGAAAGCGTTATACTTCCCTGTAAACGTTCTTGTCTTAATATCGCGACTTTGTTCATTTCAGTTAGTGACCTACAATAGGTGAATTATTATTATTATTATTATTATTATTATTATTATTATTATTATTATTATTATTATTATTATTATTATTATTATTATTATTATTATTATTATTATTATTATTATTATTATTGGCTTCCTTGGTTTTTCTTTTACATTTTTAAAATACTTTTTTTTCATTTTTTTTGACTTATTATTTTTTAATTTTTTTTAATGTATAATATATTTTCAATTAATTGCAGCTTGTTTAATTTAAACAATCATTTCCTTCCTTTGTGTTTTGATAATGTTTTTTTTTACTTTATTTTTGTCAGGTCACTGCTGTTTTTGTCCATTTTTATTTTATTTTATTTTATTTTATTTTATTTTATTTTATTTTATTTTATTTTATTTTATTTTATTTTATTTTATTTTATTTTATTTATTTATTTTATTTTATTTTATAAAATCCTTAAATACTAGCAACTACTAGAAGGTCACTGTAGGTGAAAAAGTGCATTATTATTATTATTATTATTATTATTATTATTATTATTATTATTATTATTATTATTATTATTATTATTATTGGCTTCCTTGGTTTTTCTTTTACATTTTTAAAATACTTTTTTTCATTTTTTTTAACTTATTATTTTTTTATTTTTTTTAATGTATTTTATATTTTCAATTAATTGCAGCTTGTTTAATTTAAACAATGATTTCCTTCCTTTGTGTTTTAATAATGTCTTTTTTTTTTACTTTATTTTTGCCAGGTCACTGCTGTTTTTGTCCATTTTTATTTTATTTTATTTTATTTTATTTTATTTTATTTTATTTTATTTTATTTTATTTTATTTTATTTTATTTTATTTTATTTTATTTTATTTTATTTTATTTTATTTTATTTTATTTTATTTTATTTTATTTTATTTTATTTTATTTTGATTGTATGAAATCCTTAAATACTAGCAACTACTAGAAGGTCACTGTAGGTGAAAAAGTGCATTATTATTATTATTATTATTATTATTATTATTATTATTATTATTATTATTATTATTATTATTATTATTATTGGCTTCCTTGGTTTTTCTTTTACATTTTTAAAATACTTTTTTTTCATTTTTTTTAACTTATTATTTTTAAAAAAATTTTAATTTATTTTATATTTTCAATTAATTGCAGCTTGTTTAATTTAAACAATCATTTCCTTCCTTTGTGTTTTAATAATGTCTTTTTTTTACTTTATTTTTGTCAGGTCACTGCTGTTTTTGTCCATTTTTATTTTATTTTATTTTATTTTATTTTATTTTATTTTATTTTATTTTATTTTATTTTATTTTATTTTATTTTATTTTATTTTATTTTATTTTATTTTATTTTATTTTATTTTGATTGTATAAAATCCTTAAATACTAGCAACTACTAGAAGGTCACTGTAGGTGAAAAAGTGCATTATTATTATTATTATTATTATTATTATTATTATTATTATTATTATTATTATTATTATTGGCTTCCTTGGTTTTTCTTTTACATTTTCAAAATACTTTATTTTTCATTTTTTTAAACTTACCATTATTTTTTTATTTTTTTAATGTATTTTAGTAATGTAATTTTGCCCTAACTTAATTTTCAATTAATTGCAGCTTGTTTTATTTAAACAATCATTTCCTTCCTCTGTGTTTTGATAATGTTTTTTTCTTTATTTTTGTCAAGTCACTGCTGTTTTTGTTTATTTTATTTTATTTTATTTTATTTTATTTTATTTTATTTTATTTTATTTTATTTCATTTCATTTCATTTCATTTCATTTCATTTCATTTCATTTCATTTTATTTTATTTTATTTTATTTTATTTTATTTTATTTTATTTTATTTTATTTTATTTTATTTTATTTTATTTTATTTTATTTTATTTTATTTTTGTTTAATTGCATAAAATCCTTAAATACCAGCAACTACAAGAAGGTCGTAATCAATCACAAATCAGCCTGATTTATTCATCAATATATTTTTTTAAAAACATGCTAGAGCGAAGCCGCGAACTTTGGCGCTCCGGCGCAGCGAGGAACGACTCCACTTAATTTTAATGGCTGCACAACCCCCCCCCCAGATGGATTGACAGTGGTCAATTATTGGAGCCCCTCTGTGCTTTATTGATCGGCGGACAAGATTGGTATCTTTGTGCGGCATGGCGTCCTGCAGGTCATGTGACATTCTGTAACCCCGCCATGGATACAAATGGCACATACATCTACTCAAATGTCACCCGTCAGACAGCAAAACATCAAGTCAGGGGGGGGGGGGGGTCACTCTGTGGTTTAGGGTGAACATACACACTTGCCGTTGTCCTTTTCCCGACTTGCGCCCCACAGGTTTGGAACCACTGAAACGCAGCAGGTCTTCACAAAGCAAACATTCACTTGGAAAATCCTCACGATGCAACTATCACGCGGGAACGGGAACGGCGAGTTCGCCCTCGTCTCTGCAGTCATCCGCGATGACGGGAGATGGCCGCCGGGGTGGCTCGCCGGCGCCCCTGACAGCCCGTCACGGGGAGATCACCGCCACATGCTTGTCTGTCCGTAGCGTTGACGGCTGACCCATCAACGCAACCCCCTTCGCCGGTCGTGCCATCGCTGTCTGCTGTCCACGTTTCTGACAGGTGACAAGACACCTGGGACCCGGTTGGTGGGGGCCACAGCTCCGCTACCTGTACCTGTTATGACTGCTGTTTGCAAAACATAAAAACCTGATCAAAACCGGTTTTAATCGGTTTTGCACAATGTACTTGTTCACGGAAGTGGTCCCCATAGAGGGGGGCGGGGGTGGCGGCAGGGGGGGGGGGCAAGCACTGAACATATGGACCCTGTCGTTTATCATGTCTGCCGCCGAAGAAATAAGAGGCCGTCAGTGGCCTGGCATTGATCCGTGCACGGGGGCCGCCATTGTTCCCAGTAGCACCTGGTGGACTTCAAATGGGCGACGTGCCGCCTATTGGGAGGCGTTAGCTTACATTTTTTATGCGTGTATACAACATTAGCTGCACCTGCCAAAGATCCTACGCATGAGAGATGATGCTGGAGATGGACCGGAAGAAAAAATTTAAAATTGCAAAACATACTCGACATTGGCCGCTAGCTGTAATCTTCAATAAGATACACAAGCACCAGAGTTTACCGCCCAAACAGGCATTTGTTGCTGGTTTGAATGATCGCCCAACAGACACACCAACAATAATAACAATAATAATAATAATAATAAGTCTTATCATGCGGCCTATATTAATATACAATATTACGTCTTTTTAAAAAAGGAAAAAAGGCTTTTTTCTTTCAAATTCTAAATTCATACTAAAATATTACAAAAATAGTATTTAGTATTAAAATATTACTAAAATAATACTAACATTTTCTCTCCTAATATTATTTTTTATTATTATTATTAACAATATATTATTATTTAATATTATTTCATTATTTTTTTCCCTTTTTCTCTCTTCTTTTAAAATTACTGGAATTTTTATTTTATTTTGTTGTCATTTTAGTTATTTTGTTAAATAATATTTTATAATGTATCATAAATAGGTATTTTTACAACAATAAAGACAAAATATTAAGATAAAAAAGTTATGTTTTAATTAGAAAAGAAAATAAACTTGGAATATGAGGAAAAATATCAATTTAGTAGAACTTTTATGAGACATAAACTAATTATATATATTATATATATTATTATATTTTTTTATTATTTGTAATAATTATTGTTATTATTTTATTTACATTATTTACATTATTTGGGGAAAATCAAGTTGTGTTTATGCTACATAAAAATTACAAATAAGAAAATGAAAGAAAGCTAAAACAGTTGCAAAATGTTATTAAAAAAAACACAGATATAAAAAAAAATATATAAAAAGTTTTACAAAAATAAAGTCAAAATATTAAGATAAAAAAAGTGATATTTTAATTAGAAAAGAGAATAAACTTGGAATATGAGGAAAAATGTCAATGTAATAGAACTTTTATGAGACATAAACTAATAATATATATACTACATATTATATTATATATATTATTATATATTTTTTTAGCATTTTTAATAATTATTATTATTTTATTTACATAATTTGGGGAAAATCAAGTTGTGGAAAAAAGTTTAGCATGCTACGCAAAAATTACAAAAAGCTACTACTGTTGCAAAAAAAAACAGATTTAAAAAAAACACTGTAGTTTTACAATAATAAAGTCAAAATATTAAGATAAAAAATTAGAAAAGCTGAAAGAGTTGCAAAATGTTATTAAAAAACCAACAGATATAAAAAAAATAATATAAAAAGTTTTACAAAAATAGTTTAGCATGCTACACAAAAATTACAAAAAGCTAAAACTGTTGCAAAAAAAACAGATCTAAAAAAAACACTGTAGTTTTACAATAATAAAGTCAAAATATTAAGATAAAAAATTAGAAAAGCTGAAAGAGTTGCAAAATGTTATTAAAAAACCAACAGATATAAAAAAATAATATAAAAAGTTTTACAAAAATAGTTTAGCATGCTACACAAAAATTACAAAAAGCTAAAACTGTTGCAAAAAAAACAGATCTAAAAAAAACACTGTAGTTTTACAATAATAAAGTCAAAATATTAAGATAAAAAATTAGAAAAGCTGAAAGAGTTGCAAAATGTTATTAAAAAACCAACAGATATAAAAAAAATAATATAAAAAGTTTTACAAAAATAGTTTAGCATGCTACACAAAAATTACAAAAAGCTAAAACTGTTGCAAAAAAAACAGATCTAAAAAAAACACTGTAGTTTTACAATAATAAAGTCAAAATATTAAGATAAAAAATTAGAAAAGCTGAAAGAGTTGCAAAATGTTATTAAAAAACCAACAGATATAAAAAAAATAATATAAAAAGTTTTACAAAAGTTTAGCATGCTACACAAAAATTACAAAAATTAAAGAAAGTTGCAAAATGTTATAAAAAAAACAACAGTGTATTAAAAAAAACGCTGTAGTTTTACAAAAATAAAGTCAAAATATTAAGATAAAAAAAAGTGATATTTTAATTATATTCAGGAAAAATGTCACATGACTGCGCTAGCTGCTTTTGACCCCCGCGCAATAGTTTTTTAGCCATAAGTCCAACAACCCGTCCAAGATGGTACTTACCGATAAGCGGAACCAAAAGAGGCCCGAATAAAGAAGGCCTTCCCGGACCGTCCAATCAAATTGACGCATTCGCACAAGGAACTTGTGTTTTATTGTGCGCTGCCGTGAAAGCGGCCATATTTTCACCTGGCTTTGTTAAAAACACATTTGCTCACTCAGCATTGTCCGTCTGCAGTAATTCATCACCGCGGCTTTGGGCTATTGATGGCGCCGGCATCCGTTAGCAGGCCCCCCTGTCAATGATTCACTCACTAAGCCCATCTGTCAGGCGCCCTCTCCGCTTCCTCGCCCAACGCTATTTTGTTCAAGCCCTCCTCTTCCTCGGTGATGGATGGATCAAGTCGCTGACAGCCTGAAATGGCCGCCATCAACATAAAAAACACCTCACGGATTGTGTGGCGTTTGCGTAATTCCCTTGCAAATATCGTTTTTATTTTGTACCAAAGTCACCCGCAGCGTTTATAGCTTCGAAAAAAAAAAAAAAAAAAAAAAAGGGGGGGGGTGTCGTGTAGCAAGGTGATTTCTGGAGGTAACTGTTTGAGTATTCACAGCTTAGCCAAGGGGACTGATCGATAAATCAACGGTTCGCAGAATCCATCTCGATTGTGCCATTAAATGCTCCCAATACAGTCAATGATGGAGTGAATGGGGGGGTCGTGTTGTGGGGGGGGCGTCGGAGCACAATGAAGAACTGGCAAAATGGGGGGGATCAAGTGGAGACAAAGCCGGAGGTCCTGATGTTGGGCGCTGATGGGTCCAAGAGTTCAGGTGTGGCCAACAGTGCCACCTGTAGGTGGAAACAGGAAGTGCTGGATGACTCGGCTATAAAAAATACATTCTGTTAAGAAGTTGCCGGTTCTAATCTCTTCTGTAGTTTGTCTTGCACTTTCACAACATTGGTACACTTCTTAATCACAACTAATAAAAATTATTTTACCTTTTGTGAAGATATTATTCATTGAAATGTCTAATAATAATAATAATCATAATCATATTTATCATTGTGATTTACTCTTTTTTAATTTTTTCTCTCTTTTTTTCTTATTTTTCTTAATTTCTTTTATGGGGATAGGTTCCTAAAATATCCCCCAATAATTATTATTAATTATATAATTATAATAATTGTATAATTATACAATTATTATATATGTTTAAAGGCTGTAAAAATATCGCCATACTCTTTTCTAGCGCATTAATATTTTCTCACATTTTTTAAACACTCTCAAAAATCAAATTTTTCGAGTTTTAATGAACAAACTACAAGGTTTGAGACAATAATTAAAATTAGTCATTGTTCGGCTGTAGCGTTTTTGTATCCTCGTTAAAGCATATTATATCTATTTTCTTCCTTTTTCTGTTTTTTTCTTTCATATCTCAATTTTGTTTAAAAAAAATGTTAAATGTTAAAATGTTATTTTTCTTTCCTAATATTGCATTATTATACTTTTTCTCTGCTCTTTTAAAATTACTGGAATTTTTATTTTTATTTTATTAATTTTTTGTTATTTTTTCGTTATTTTTTAAAATAATATTTCTATAATGTATCATGGGTCAATAAAAAAATAGGCATTTTAATTACAAGAAACAGAAAAAAATATATAAAAATATATATATATATAGCAAAAAAAAGTGGCACACTAGCATCCTTTTAGTGTGGCCCTCTCTGGAAAACAGTTGCGAAATGGTATAAAAAAAACAGCAGATATACTATATATTATATATATTATTATATATTTTTTAATTATATTATATTATAATATTATAAATAAATATATTATAAATTATATTTTTACTATATATTTTAATTTTATTATATTATTATATATATACTATATATATAGCAAAAAAAAGTGGCACACTAGCATCCTTTTAGTGTGGCCCTCTCTGGAAAACCTTTCTAAATGCTAACCCTTGCTAGCGGCTGTTTCAAAACCGCTTCTAAACAGCCACCCAAGACCAGGACCCCGCCCCCGTCCCCCCCCCCCCCCCCCCTTGTCACAACTGTATTCCATCCCCATCCTGAGCCCGATGAAGGCTAGCAAACAAACAAATAAAGGTGACAGGAACAAGCCAAACGAAGCGCTCGCGCTTCCTGTTCCGAGAGGCCGCTCCCGTCGAGTGACCTCGTCCCATCAGAACGAACGCGAACGCGAATGCGAACGCGAACGTCGCGGATGCTGCGTTGCTCTGTCACAAGACATGTCCCACATTTGCCGTCGCCGTCGTCGGCCAACAGGATGAGAGTGTCTGTCAGGCGAGCTGACACGCACGCCACTTCACCGGGCCGCTGACAGAGGGCCACGCCACGCTGTCACTTCTCCCACATCCATCGCCGGAGGACAAACATGACCACACGCACACACACACACACACACACACACACGGGCCGTCACGCGCGCTCATACGTTAATAACGCCAGCGTAAACAGAGCCGGAATCAGTGAAGGGACGTGACTGACGGTCTGGGTTTGATGGCTGACGAGGCCGTGGAGCTCCGTGTCAGGCCTCATTCTTACAATCTCCAGCTGTCACATCAAACCCTCTGATGCTGATGCTGCCCCCGCCGCCGTGGCACCCCCGTGCAGCCCCACCAGGGCCCCGTCATCAGTGGATAAATATCACCTTGGCCTCAGAAAAAAAAAAGGCCTTCTCGACCATTGGTTGGAAACCAAAAGGAATCGAACCATCCACTCTTGTCAAATGTTGGTAGTTGTCTTGTTCTAACAGCTAAGCTCTTCCAAGCTATCATGTTTGTAGCTGGGAATGAACTCGACGTGCAGAAATGAAATAGGAATGTAAAAAAACTTGTTAAAAAAATGTAACAAAAAACTTTTTAAAAAACTTTTTAAAAAACTTTTTAAAAACTTTTTAAAAAACTTTTTAAAAAACTTTTTAAAAAACTTTTTAAAAAACTTGTTAAAAAACTTGTTAAAAAACTTGTTAAAATTTTTTTTTTTAAAAAGTTTTTTAAAAAGTTTTTAAAAAAGTTTTTAAAAAACTTGTTAAAAACTTGTTAAAAAACTTGTTAAAAAACTTGTTAAAAAATAAAAAAAACTTTTTAAAAAACTTTTAAAAACTTGTTAAAAAACTTGTTAAAAAATAAAAAAAAACTTTTTAAAAAGCTTTTTAAAAAGCTTTTTAAAAAACTTTTTAAAAAATATGTTAAAAACTTGTTAAAAAACTTGTTAAAAAACTTGTTAAAAATTTTTTTTTTAAAAAGTTTTTAAAAAAGTTTTTAAAAAAGTTTTTAAAAAAGTTTTTAAAAAACTTGTTAAAAACTTGTTAAAAAACTTGTTAAAAAACTTGTTAAAAAAATAAAAAAAACTTTTTAAAAAACTTTTAAAAACTTGTTAAAAAACTTGTTAAAAAATAAAAAAAAACTTTTTAAAAAGCTTTTTAAAAAGCTTTTTAAAAAACTTTTTAAAAAATATGTTAAAAACTTGTTAAAAGACTTGTTAAAAAACTTGTTAAAAAACTTGTTAAAAAATAAAAAAAACTTTTTAAAAAACATGTTAAAAACTTGTTAAAAAACTTGTTAAAAACTTGTTAAAAGACTTGTTAAAAAACTTGTTAAAAAACTTGTTAAAAAATAAAAAAAACTTTTTAAAAAACATGTTAAAAACTTGTTAAAAAACTTGTTAAAAACTTGTTTAAAAACTTTTTTAAAAACTTGTTAAAAAACTTGTTAAAAAATAAAAAAACTTTTAAAAAAACTTTTAAAAAAACTTTTAAAAAAACTTGTTAAAAACTTGTTTAAAAACTTGTTAAAAGACTTGTTAAAAAACTTGTTAAAAAACTTGTTAAAAAACTTGTAAAAAAAAAAAAAACTATTAAAAAACTTGTTAAATAATAAAAAAAACTATTAAAAAACTTGTTAAAAAACTTGTTAAAAATATTTAAAAAACATTAGCATCTCCATCACTCGCTCTTGTCCTCGGTTTTTGGTAATATAGGGTAATATGTCGGGTTAAATATCCTGATTAATAATAATTATTATTATTAGTAGTAATCACCCTCATCAAAGGTAAAGTTTGCTCAACTTTGGGTTTTACATGATTATTAATAAATATCTGAAAAAATGTTGCACTTATGGTTCAATGTATGTTTTTTATATTTTTTTATGTATATATATATTTTATATGTTTTTTTTAAATGATTCAGCCCGTGAAATTTATTATTATTATTATTGTTATTATTATTATTATTATTATTATTATTATTATTATTATTATTATTATTATTATTATTATTATTATTATTATTATTATTATTATTATTATTATTATTATTATTATTATTATTATTATTATTATGGTCATTTGAGTGCAGTTTTTCCTTCTATTGGCTCATGTCGCCCTCTAGTGGCTAACATCCAATCCCACAGTATTGTGTTGTACTCCAATCACTCCCAAAGCACATGTGGTTGCATAATCCCTCCACCAGGGGGCAGTGTACTCCCATAAACATTCATGTCGGAGACTCAGACTGTTAGGAGTATTAATAGGAGGCAGATGTACTGCGGCATTAATCTGCAGTTACTTATGCGTTCCAGACTTATTAATATCAAAATGAATCAAATAAATGTAAAACTACTTCAAATGTTCAGGGAGTTAAAAGCCATCAATTTAGCTTCTGCTGTTCCTCATCGTGATGCATTATTGAGACGTCTGGGAGATCACATGACCCATCAGCGGCGTGGAGGAACTCCGTTGGACTCGTCCTGTGTGCCTCATGTCAGTATTGCTTAACTTCTGCAAGGGCGGCCATTAAATGACACTTAGGCCCATAAGGGCATGCCCATAATGCATCAGAATCTTGACAGTTCCAGGATTTTAACTTAGTAGAACATCTTGTTGGTTAACCGGGAATATTCTTCACGTTGTCATTCCGGGCGATCCCAGCAAGGAAGGGAGACAGATTAACCGGAGAGGATTATGTACTACTTTCCGTCTGGGAAGCATTTCGGAAGAAAGCAGGAAAAAGCTTGTTGGTGATGTAAACACTGGAAGTACGATCAACGCTTGGGTTTTATTTCCAAGGAAAATTGATACGGGAAATGAAGGAAATAATCCATCATATTAATGATTCCATCCGTCACAGAAAATATTTGATGATTTTCCACGGATTTGATCCGGGAAGTGCCATCGGAAATATGAAAAGCTGGAGGATCTACCGAATGCCAACACGACTCATTCATCTTCTGTCATGGAGACAGAAGCCGAAGCAAGGGGGGGTTCAGACTTCCCTCTCCCCCGCTACGTGGTCCAGATCTTCCCGGTCAATCCCTAGGCTGGTCCTGGGTCTTACCCAAAGCCTCCAACCGGTCGAACATGCCCTACAGGCCGGTCCTACAGGCTGGTCCTACGCCCGGACCTACGGCCGGTCCTACAGGCCGGTTCTACAGGTCGGTCCTACAAGCCTGTCCTACAGGCCGGTCCTACGGCCGGTCCTACAGGCCGGTCCTACAGGCTGGTCCTACAGGTCGGTTCTACGGCCGGTCCTACTGGCCGCTCCTATGGCCGATCCTATAGGCCGGTCCTACAGCCAATCCTTACGGCCGGTACTACGGCCGGTCCTACGGCCGGTCCTACAGACTGGTCCTACGGCCGGTCCCATTGCCGGTCTTACAGGCCGGTCTTACAGGCTGGTCTTACAGGCCGGTCCAACAGCCGGTCCTACAGCCGGTTCTACAGGCCGGTCCTTACAGCCGGTCCTTACAGCCGGTACTACGGCTGGTCCTACAGGCCGGTCCTACAGGTCGGTCCTACAGCTGGTCCTATGGCCAGTCCTATGGCCGGTCCAATGGCTGGTCCGACAGGCCGGTCCTACGGCCAGTCCTTACGGTCGATCCTATGGCCGGTTCTACAGGCCGGTCCTTACAGCCGGTCCTTACAGCCGGTACTACGGCTGGTCCTACAGGCCGGTCCTACAGGTCGGTCCTACGGCTGGTCCTATGGCCAGTCCTATGGCCGGTCCTATGGCTGGTCCTACAGGCCGGTCCTACGGCCAGTCCTTACGGTCGGTCCTATGGCCGGTTCTACAGGCCGGTCCTTACAGCCGGTACTACGGCTGGTCCTACAGGCCGGTCCTACAGGTCGGTCCTACGGCTGGTCCTATGGCCAGTCCTATGGCCGGTCCTATGGCTGGTCCTACGACCAGTCCTTACGGTCGGTCCTATGGCCGGTCCTTCAGGCCGGTCCTTACAGCCGGTCCTTACAGTCGGTCCTACGGCCAATCCTATAGGCCGGTCCTTACGGTCGGTCCTAAGGCCGGGCCTTATGGTCGGTCCTATGGCCGGTCCTACGGCCAGTCCTACACGCCGGTCCTACGGCCGGTCCTACTGGTTGTCCCTACGGCCGGTTCTACAGGCCGGTCCTTACAGTTGGTCCTACGGCAGTTACTTACAAGCAGTTACTTAGAAGAATATATTAATATTTTCAGGAAAAATAAATAACATTTTAGTAGCATAAAGTTGAAATACGTTCCGGGCCTGGGAACGCCTTGGTGTGCCCCTGGCGGAACTGGAGGAGGTGGCCGGGGGCCGGGAAGTCTGGGCTTCCTTACTGAGACTGCTGGAATGGATGGATGAAAGTTGAAATATTACTATTAAGTCTAAATATTCATAGCAAAAAGTCAAAATTATGAGAAGAAAACTGAAAAAAAAATTGCTTCGGTTTTTGTCAGAGATTTTATTAATACGAATAAACAAATAACAAAAACCAAGGCTGTGCTGTATTTCCATTCCGATGTATGGAGCCGTCCAGGACCCACTTCCGGGTTGCGGCGCATTATTCCGAGGTCAGTCCAAGGTATGACCGACATTTGCGTCATGACGCCTTGAAACGGAGCTCATCAGGTTACGGTGTCGTACCGACAACCTCCGTCCCGCCGTGAATGAATGACCCTGCGTCTTGGATGGATTACTATTCTATTCCCAAACACTCACATTCCGGATATGGAAGTTTTGTGTCCGCATGAATGATTCGAAAAGTCTGGACTGTACAGTGGCATTGACTCCGACAGGGAATCCTCCCCAGCCTGGGAATTCTTCCCAGTTCAGCGTGGACCCCTGTTCTCCTGGTGTGTGTCTCTGTGGTTCTCAGAAGGCTTAGGGTCCCCCCTCAGGTCGCCCACAACAGCTCGAAGGGTTCTGAACTTGTCCGTTCTGGTACTCGGGGGCCCCTGATGCCTGATATCCGAACCCTGAGATGCACTGAGGGAGCGCACCGCCGCGAGGCCGCGCTCCTTCCTGGAAGGACGGCGCGGTGTGGTCCTGGTACCGAGGTCCTCCGGGTGTTCCATGTCTCGGATGACCTCGCACAGATAGCGGGCCAGGTCCTGGCTGGAGAAGGAGAGGGGCTTCTTGGAGCGGCGAAGCGTCAAAGGAGACGAGAGGGTCTCCGTCTCTGATGGGGGGACGGCGAGGCGCAGGGCGATGATGGCGCTGCCGTTCCCGTTAGACAGTCCCGTCCGTTTCTCCTCGTGGGGGGGCTTGTTCTCCGGGCAGGAAACAAGGCTTTGTGGGTAGCTGTAGCGGAGGGATTGCGCCGGGCTCGGTTGGAGGGATCGCTGCAGCTCCACCATGTTGAAAGCGTTCTGGGACACGACACAGAGAAGATCGAATTAATAAAAACGATATTTTTAGGAATATTAGGCTAATTGACTTAAACTTCTGCATCCCCGGGAAGACGATCGTTTGCTTGCACACAATTCCCACTGATGGCGTGCGTGGCATTTTATTATGTCTTATTATGTCTAAAATGTTGTATTTTCTTATGTCTAATTATGTCTAAAATGTTGTATTTTCTTATGTCTAATTATGTCTAAAATGTTGTATTTTCTTATGTCTTATGTATGTCTAAAATTTTGTATTTTCTTATGTCTTATTATGTCTTATGTATGTCTAAAATATCGTACTTTCTTATCTCTTATTATGTCTTATGTATGTCTAAAATGTTGTATTTTCTTGTCTTATTATGTCTTATGAATGTCTAAAATGTTGTATTTTCTTATGTCTTATGTATGTCTAAAATGTCGTACTTTCTTATCTCTTATTATGTCTTATGTATGTCTAAAATGTTGTATTTTCTTGTCTTATTATGTCTTATGTATGTCTAAAATGTTGTATTTTCTTATGTCTTATGTATGTCTAAAATGTCGTACTTTCTTATCTCTTATTATGTCTTATGTATGTCTAAAATGTCGTATTTTCTTATGTATGTTTAAAATGTTGCATTTTCTTATGTCTTATGTATGTCTAAAATTTTGTATTTTCTTATGTCTTAGATATGTCCAAAATGTCGTATTTTCTTATCTCTTATTATGTCTTATGTATGTCAAAAATTTTGTATTTCTTATGTCTTATTATGTCTTATGTATGTGTAAAATGTCGTATTTTCTTATGTCTTATGTATGTGTAAAAAGTCGTATTTTCTTATGTCTTATGTATGTCTAAAATTTTTTATTTTTTGTCTTATTATGTCATATGTATGTTTAAAATGTAATATTTTCTTATGTCTTATGTATGTCCAAAATTTTGCATTTTCTTATGTCTTATTATGTCTTATGTATGTCTAAAATGTCATATTTTCTTATGTCTTATTATGTCTTATGTATGTTAAAATGTTGTATTTTCTAATATCTTTTTATGTCTTATGTATGTCTGAAATGTATTTTCTTATGTCTTATGTATGTCTAAAATGTTGTATTTTCTCATTTCTTATTATGTCTTATGTATGTCTAAAATGTTGTATTTTCTTATGTCTTGTCTTAGTATGTATGTCATATACAGTCTATGATAAATGCCTAAAAATATCCACATCATACTCTTTTAATACAGTATCATGGAACGAAGTATCACGATATATCGCCGAAACGATATTTTCTTACACCGCTACAACAGAGCTGAGTTTAAAATTGGTGTTTTATGTATTATATTTATTTATTACTGATTGATTGATTTTCTTTATTCTTGATTTATTTATTTTTCATCTTATTTTGTGCAGAAAAATAAAAAGTAAGATATTTGAGAACAGTGGAATGTTTTATTAGAGCTTTTATTGTAGAAAATCAGAACCAAAGCAACGTTTATTAATTTTTTTTGTTGGTTTTTTGTTGGTTTTGTTTTGGAAAAACTGATGCGGCCCAGCCTCGCCCAGACCCTAGCTCCAGTGGCCCCCAGGTAAATTGAGTTTGAAACCCCTGGACTAAACCCTTGCCTGATTCTGCTGATATATTACACATTATATCATATATGCTGATTATATATATATATATATATATATATATATACACATTCATAACGCATATGAATGTGTCTGCAAAAAAGTCCTTTCTGTCTCCACTTCAGACAGAGTTGTAATGCTCCACTTTTTTGTGCGAGGCCGTCAACTCTGCTTCACTTCCACTCACATTCAGGACCTCAGCATAATTTCGCCCGGCGGCGTTCTGCAAATCAAAGGCAAGCAAGGCCGCTCTTGATAGACGGCAGCTTGGAAAATAAATCAGACATTTCATCATTCAACAGGTCTGAGTCAGAGCTGACATTGCAGGTATGCGTCAACGTGGCGGCCGCCAGTGGCCACGATGCCGATAAGTCGGAATAAACATATCAAAGGGAATTCTGCTGCCGGGATTCATAACTGATTTTTACACTTGCAGAGTTAGACAAAAATGTCGAAATCAAAAACAACATGATGGGGCATGGTTTTTTGAGGATTTAGTCGGAATGGAATATTTTCTCAACCCCAATATGCGGTTAGATGGAACGTTCCTGGTCATCATGGATGGAACAGATCGCTTGGATCGCTGGATATTGGCTGGGGGGCTGATTGAATAAAATTAAATTAAATAAAAATTAAAACAAAAAAAATAAACTATATTCGGAAAGCAGGAAGTGAACTAAAAATAAAATAAAATTAAAGTAAATAAAAATAAAAATTAAAACAAAAAACTAAAATCCAAAATAAACAAAAAAATTAAATAAAATTAAATAAAAATTAAAACAAAAAAACTTAAAACTATATTAGGAAAGCAGGAAGTGAACAAACAAAAAATAAAATAAAATAAAAAATAAAAACAAAAAAAACTTAAACAATATTAGGAAAGCAGGAAGTGAACAAAAAAATAAAATAAAATTAAAGTAAATAAAAATAAAAATTAAAACAAAAAAACTAAAATCCAAAATAAAAAAAATGAAATAAAATTAAATAAAAATTAAAACAAAAAAACTTAAAACTATATTAGGAAAGCAGGAAGTGAACAAGCAAAAAAATAAAATAAAATAAAAAATTAAAACAAAAAAACTTAAACTATATTAGGAAAGCAGGAAGTGAACAAATGTAACAGTTGTTGATTGTAAAAGTACCAGATGGAGGGGTAGGATGGGGGGTTTTGGTTTGGTGGCTGCTGGATTGGGTCTCTTGCTTGAGGCTGCTGGGTTCAGAGGTCCAAAACCAAAAATTAAATTAAATTAAATTAAATTAAATTAAATTAAATTAAATTAAATTAAATTAAATTAAATTAAATTAAATTAAATTAAATTAAATTAAATTAAATTAAATTAAATTAAATTAAATTAAAACTATATTAGGAAAGCAGGAAGTGAACAAACAAAAATAAAATAAAATAAAAATTTAAATAAAAAATTAAAACAAAAAAAACTTAAAACTATATTAGGAAAGCAGGAAGTGAACAAACAAAAAATAAAAATAAAAAATTAAAACAAAAAAACTCCAGTGCTGGCATTATAATTGCTTCTATTCGAAAAAAAGTCCTGCCCTGTTAAAAGAACCCAACACTTAATAATAATATAATTCAATAATAGCGCTAACATTTTGTTCGCTAGGACTGTATTCCAACCCTAACCCTAATGCTACCCCAAAAAACTGTAAGAACCCATTTCAGTAATAATTGGTAGCTGCTAAGACTCCATATGCCGCAATTTATTTGAGACAATATTCATATTCTAAGGTAGGTGCTGCTGTTTTGGGTAGCAAAATTGCTTGGTTTTTGTTTTAAGTGAAAAAAGGCACCCAGAAGTTGACTGAAATATCTTATATGGACTTAAGTATCATAGGCATACCTGGTCCTGCTCCCCTCCTCCTTCCTCGTCGTAGTTGAGCACGTTCTCTCGGATGTCCTCCCACTCGCCGTGTTGCGCCGACACATGGTACACGCCCTCTTTCAGGCCCTTGTGTCTCCTCCAGCAGGAATACAGAAAGAGGCCCAGCATCAACACTGAGGGGGTGCCAGAGAGAAGGTTAACTTCAGCTCGGTGTGGGGGGGTTCGCCGTCACACACACAATCAACATGGCGGTCATCATCACGTCGGGCGGCATTTTAATTTGAAGCTAACGCTACCAATGATGATTCCTTTGGTTTGATTCCGGTTCTTAGTGATTCTTGATTCCGGTGCGTTTGTTGATCTGTATTTTTTAAAATTATCCTTATTATTATTATTATTTGTTATGTCTGCAGTTCTTGTAATGTTTATACAAAGTTGACATGGAACGCAAACTCAATTTTTTTTTATTTTCGTTCTTCATAGAAAAATACATATATCAAAATAAATAATAAATAATAAATAATAAATAATAAATAATAAATAATAAATAATAAATAATAAATAATAAATAATAAATAATAAATAATAAATAATAAATAATAAATAATAAATAATGATGTGGAGAATAAATAGATTACATCAAATATTTAATTTAATAGTTTAATATTTAAATATTTAATGTTGTATTTATTATGACTTTTCATGTCGTTGCCTGGCTCCCGTGAAATAAATAATAAATAATAAATAATAAATAATAAATAATAAATAATAAATAATAAATAATAAATAATAAATAATAAATAATAAATAATAAATAATAAATAATAAATAATAAATAATAAATAATAAATAATGATGTGGAGAATAAATAGATTACATCAAATATTTAATTTAATAGTTTAATATTTAAATATTTAATATTGTATATAATATAATATAATATAATATTGTATATTTATTATGACTTTTCATGTCGTTGCCTGGCTCCCGTGTAATAATAAATAATAAATAATAAATAATAAATAATAAATAATAAATAATAAATAATAAATAATAAATAATAAATAATAAATAATAAATAATAAATAATAAATAATAAATAATAAATAATGTGGAGAATAAATAGATTACATCAAATATTTAATTTAATAGTTCAATATTTTAATATTTAATATCTTATTTATTATAATTGAATAAATAGATTACATCAAATATTTAATTTTTATTTTCGTTCTTCATAGAAAAATATATGCATTCAATATTATATAGTTTATTTTTCATGTCGTTGTCTGGCTCCTGTGTAATAATAAATAATAAATAATAATGTGGTGAATAAATAGATTACATCAAATATTTGATTTAATAATTTAATATTTTAATAATTAATATTCCAATATTTAAATATTTAATATTAAATTTATTATAATTTAATTTAATAAATAGATTACATCAAATATTTAATATTTTTTTATTTTCGTTCTTCATAGAAAAAATATATGCATTCAATATATACATAGTTTATTTTTCATGTCATTGCCTGGCTCCCGTGTAATAATAAATAATAAATAATAAATAATAAATAATAAATAATAAATAATAAATAATAAATAATAAATAATAAATAATAAATAATAAATAATAAATAATAAATAATAAATAATGTGGAGAATGAATAGATTACATCAAATATTTATTTTAATATTTAATTTATTATAATTTAATTTAATAAATAGATTACATCAAATATTTAATAATAATTATTTTCGTTCTTCTATTTGCCAGACTTTTGCAGCAACGTATCACAACCTTCCTCGGGAGTAAAGGCTCCAAGTATTTAGTATTCAGCTAGAAAGTAAGAACGCAAATATTTTAAATATTCCGAACTTCAAAAATAAACACAAAACGTGACATAAACGCGATGCAGTATGTGAGCATTAAAGACTAAAACTGACAGTTTGTTCTGTATTACTCATCCGATGATACCACTTCCAAAAATAAGACGTAAATTAGTCCTGGAAGACGTCTCCGTTTCCCTGATTGTCCGGGTAGGACATAGTAATGGTAGCCATCGCTATTTCGCCGAAACCGGAATCCCGCTAAAGGTCCTGAAGCATACATATCAATCAAAGCAATTGCGTGCTGAATTATCCAACATGGCGGACTGACCTTTACGGTCAATTCATCTCAAATATTTTTTTTCCTTCCTTTTACTTTTCTCGCTTGTTAACACTGACATTTTTTTTTCCATTGCAGCCCTCATTACTCTTTAAGTTTGTCAGTACTCTTGTTTTTTAGTACTTCCTTGGCCTCTACCTGGCCTCCTTTTTTCCTTCCTTTACGCCGCATGGGAAGAATTCCCACTGTGATGCATTCAAGGTATCAATTTAATTGGAATGTACGGTATTTGCATTTAGTTTGTTTGTAGTGTTGTAGTGTAATAGCTATTACAAAGGACAACAAGAAAGTGGTAAGGTATATCCGTAATGACAAGCGTGTGTTTAAACAAAAGCATATGCAAAAATGTTGTTATTTTGACTTTATTGTTGTTTATGTTTTTTTTTATTTTAGCTTTTAGTGTCATCGACCAATAAAAACCCGGCGTTATAAAGACATAATCGTTGCCCCACCCCCCCGCCCCAGCGAGCATCGCAGATGCTCACAGCATGATGAATAACCACTGGGGGGGGCGGGTGTAGGGGGGGGGGGGCACAAACACCACAGCCACCCATTCATCCATTATGCCGCTGCCTGCTTGCCCTCAAAGTGGGAGCATGCGGGTCTATACTGCTTTGTGAATTATAGATGAGCGGCGGGGGGCGGGGGTGGGGGTGAGGGGGGCGCACAACCACAACGTCTTGATCAAAACTGGTGGCTGGGACTGCGTGAATGAGGAGAAGAGAGCAGTGAGACAGCATGATGTATTAGAGGATGGATGGATGGATGGATGGATGGACGAAAGAGAAGTGATGAACAAAAGGAAGGAAATGAGACCGGTGAGAGATGGGAATGGGTAAACAAATCGTCTTTTATTTTCAGGGAATAAAAACAGGCACTTTCAACAATTAACAGTCCATATTTATATTATGGAAAGCAGGAAGTGAACAAATGTAACAGTTACTGATTGCAAAAGTACCAGATAGAGGGGTAGGATTTAATAAGCTTAAAATAAGCTTAAAATTAAATTAAATGAAATAAATAATAAAAATGAAAACAAAAAAACCTTAAACTATATTGGGAAAGCAGGAAGTGAACAAATTTAACAGTTACTGATTGTAAAAGTACCAGATGGAGGGGTAGGATTTAATAAGATTAAAATAAGCTTAAAATTAAATAAAATTAAATTGAATGAAATTAAATAAATAATAATAAAAAAAAACTTAAACTATATTAGGAAAGCAGGAAGTGAACAAATGTAACAGTTATTGATTGTAAAAGTACCAGATGGAGGGGTAGGATTTAATAAGCTTAAAATAAGCTTAAAATAAAATTAAATAAAAAATAAAAATGAAAACTAAAAAACCTTAAACTATATTGGGAAAGCAGGAAGTGAACAAATTTAACAGTTACTGATTGTAAAAGTACCAGATGGAGGGGTAGGATTTAACAAGCTTAAAATAAGTTTAAAAATAAGCTTAAAATAAGCTTAAAATAAAATAAAATTAAATAAAATTAAAAATAAAAATTAAAACAAAAAAACTTAAACTATATGAGGAAAGCAGGAAGTGAACAACTGTAACAGTTAGTGATTGTAAAAGTACCAGATGGAGGGGTAGGATTTAATAAGCTTAAAATAAGCTTAAAATAAGCTTAAAATAAGCTTAAAATTAAATAAAATTAAATAAAATTTAATAAAATTAAATAAAATTAAATAAAATTAAATAAAATTAAATAAAATTAAATAAATTAAATAGAATTAAATTAAATAAATAATAAAAATTAAAACAAAAAAAACCTTAAACTATATTAGGAAAGCAGGAAGTGAACAAATGTAACAGTTACTGATTGTAAAAGTACCAGATGGAGGGGTAGGATTTAATAAGCTTTGCTTCTTCCTACTCCTTTTTGGACATGTGGAACTGGGAACTGATTATGGGATGCACTCAATTGGAATCTGATGCATGTTCAAATGTAATTAATTACCATTATTAAATTACCATTACCATTACCATATAGCATACTCGCTAGCCAACATCAAGTATCAAGTCATCAAGTATCAACTACTCTTCTGGTTCTACAAGATAGAAAGTAGCCAGTCTTATAGTACATAGCATGCACTACAGACATGCACAAGCACTCTAGCAGTACCAGATCGTGTCGGTATCAAACTTCAAACTCTGGTCCGTCTGTGACGCCTCATGTAAACGTGAATAATGGATGATCCTTTTAACTTTTAATGCAAGCCGAGGCGGAGCAGGAGTCCCCGTTTTTAATTTAGCACCCGGTTAGTCGCCAGCCTTGCTGGTGTGAGAGCGTATATTTACAGCTTGTACTTCCTGCACAGACGAGGGTACTCATGAAACAAGTACATACAGTACAAGCAGTACATCGTTAGAGCCATTTTATGGACTTGTCACGAGGTGAAACCAGGACGATTTTTATTGAACTTGCTTTATTAAAAGGTGAGGCGCAGTAATGACTCACCAAAGACTCCTCGTTTCTTTGTGAATTTATGATATTTATATTTCATGTCCCGACAACATTGAACACAAACTTAGACTCCTACCTTTTACGTTTTTTGGTCAGAATACTTCTGCAATACTAATCGAGACATTTCCATAGTGGATCAATAAAGCTCGGCTCGGTTTCAGAAGACACACAGACCATCTTAACACTTCAAAATAGAAGTTTTTCCTCTGGGCATTTCGAAAAGAGTCGTGTTAAATAAATCAATCAATTGTATACCAACAGTAGAACCAAACCACAAACTCTTCATGTACAGCGGAACCTCCGTTAGCATCCGCCGCGATTAGCATGTTTTTCGGTTAACGCCTCAGTTTGAGTACATTTTTTTGGTTAACACACAACATGGCATCACAGTAGATTGTTTACGAGGAAAGATGCTCACTCTAATGATCGTCACAAAATCTTTGGTCAGAATACTTCTGCAATACTAATCGAGACATTTCCATAGTGGATCAATAATGTTCGGCTCGGTTTCAGAAGACACACAGACCATCTTAACACTTCAAAATCAAAGTTTTTCCTCTGGGCATTTCGAAAAGAGTCGTGCTAAATAAATCAATCAATTGTATACCAACAGTACAAACCAAACCACAAACTCTTCATGTACAGCGGAACCTCCGTTAGCATCCGCCGCGATTAGCATGTTTTTCGGTTAATGCCTCAGTTTGAGTACATTTTTTTGGTTAACACACAACATGGCATCACAGTAGATTGTTTACGAGGAAAGATGCTCACTCTAATGATCGTCATAAAATCATTGGTCAGAATACTTCTGCAATACTAATCGAGACATTTCCATAGTGGATTAATAAAGTTCGGCTCGGTTTCAGAAGACACACAGACCATCTTAACACTTCAAAATAGAAGTTTTTTCTCTGGGCATTTCAAAAAGAGTCGTGTTAAATAAATCAATCAATTGTATACCAACAGTAGAACCAAACCACAAACTCTTCATGTACAGCGGAACCTCCGTTAGCATCCGCCGCGATTAGCATGTTTTTCAGTTAATGCCTCAGTTTGAGTACATTTTTTTGGTTAACACACAACATGGCATCACAGTAGATTGTTTTTACGAGGAAAGATGCTCACTCTAATGATCGTCACAAAATCTTTGGTCAGAATACTTCTGCAATACTAATCGAGGCATTTCCATAGTGGATCAATAAAGTCCGGCTCGGTTTCAGAAGACACACAGACCATCTTAACACTTCAAAATCAAAGTTTTTCCTCTGGGTAGTTCAAAAAGAGTCGTGTTAAATAAATCAATCAATTGTATACCAACAGTACAAACCAAACCACAAACTCTTCATGTACAGCGGAACCTCCGTTAGCATCCGCCGCGATTAGCATGTTTTTCGGTTAATGCCTCAGTTTGAGTACATTTTTTTGGTTAACACACAACATGGCATCACAGTAGATTGTTTACGAGGAAAGATGCTCACTCTAATGATCGTCATAAAATCATTGGTCAGAATACTTCTGCAATACTAATCGAGACATTTCCATAGTGGATCAATAAAGTTCGGCTCGGTTTCAGAAGACACACAGACCATCTTAACACTTCAAAATAGAAGTTTTTCCTCTGGGCATTTCGAAAAGAGTTGTGTTAAATAAATCAATCAATTGTATACCAACAGTAGAACAAAACCACAAACTCTTCATGTACAGCGGAACCTCCGTTAGCATCCGCCGCGATTAGCATGTTTTTCAGTTAACGCCTCAGTTTGAGTACATTTTTTTGGTTAACACACAACATGGCATCACAGTAGATTGTTTACGAGGAAAGATGCTCACTCTAATGATCGTCATAAAATCATTGGTCAGAATACTTCTGCAATACTAATCGAGACATTTCCATAGTGGATCAATAAAGTTCGGCTCGGTTTCAGAAGACACACAGACCATCTTAACACTTCAAAATAGAAGTTTTTCCTCTGGGCATTTCGAAAAGAGTCGTGTTAAATAAATCAATCAATTGTATACCAACAGTAGAACCAAACCACAAACTCTTCATGTACACCGGAACCTCCGTTAGCATCCACAGCGATGTTTTTCGGTTAATGCCTCAGTTTGAGTACATTTTTTTGGTTAACACACAACATGGCGCACCTCTTGAGGTGTTATTAATATTAATATTTTTTTTTCACAAAATGTCGTTTGCTTTGCTTGCTAACAAAGTCGGCTACGTTGCCGGTCAGCGGTTGACTCAAAAATTTATTTTTTATAATATAATAATTATAGTTTTACATGCATAAAACTATCCCAAATGTCGAGAAAATGAAAAATGAAAAATTATTTGACCTTCATTGATATGGTGACTATTCCCAAAGACACAATATGGCAGCCATTTTGGGTTACTGATGTGAGTAAAAATAATGTTTAATAAATTTATGGATTTTTTTTTTCAAAATAACTTGAAAAGTTGCGAATGTATTTGGATGAAATAAAGGATTCGTTAACATTGCCTAATCGGACTCCATAAAAAGGTCCCAAAATAGCAAAGTCTGATCCAAAAAAAATGAGGATTATTGTTTTGCTTTGGATCAATTCCTGATACCGATATCTCATTTTTACGGCCATTTTTTATCGGGCGTCCGTCGTAATAAGCTACTCCAGTTATTCTTCACAATACAATCCAAGTTAGGTTGGCTCGGGACAAAACAAACGTACAAATAAACAAAGACAGAAAGACAAAAAACACACCAGCAGGGAATGACCGTGGGAATATTGTTGGGATATAAAATCACTTGGACGGATGAAGGGTAAGGCTGAAAGTGGAATTGACTTTTGAAGCCAGAGTGTAACATTGGAAGCGACGGGGGACACAAAAGAGATGAGAAATATAGAAAAACACATAAAGAAGCCACCCTGATTTTCCGGGGGCCTTTTAGTGCTTCCCTGTCGTTCCCAAATGAAGACATAGAGTACAATGTTCCTCTATTGCACCGCGGAAAATCCCATCTTGGCACAAGAGGTCGATACAAAGTATGACAAAAGTGAAGATGAAGAGTCACCACAGGTAGAAAAGCACATAGTCAACATAGCTACCTAGAAACGCCATCACACAGATGCTGATGGCAAACATGGAGCTCAGGCTGAGGCTGGTGCCGTCTTCGTTATGGAACATGGCGAGCGTCACCTCGCAGTGGCGTCCTCGGTAGCCCTCGCTGCAGTGGCACGTGTAGCGGGAGGGCGAGTGAGCCACGCAGGTGCCGTGGCGACACGGACGGCTGGCGCACAGCGTGTAGACGCACGACTTGCCTGTGGAGATCTCCCTGGTGATGTGGCCTTGGGGGCACCTGCTTGGACAGCGTAGGGAAACTTCGGTTAGTTTTAGTTTTAGTCTGGTGGTTTGGTCCACTTTGATTTGAGCATGCGGGTTACGATGGCATACATCACACCATCATCACACTTCGCCATCCCAGAGGAGGAGGAGGAAGCTGGGCTTATTTCATCAGACCCCCATCTGTTTCATTCACTTCCTATGTGGTCGTATATACCAGACTTGTATACTACTTGTATACCAGACTTGTATACCACTTATATACCAGACTTGTATACTAGACCTGTATACCAGACTTGTATACTAGACCTGTATACCAGACTTGTATACCGCTTATATACCACACTTGTATACCAGACTTATACGCCAGACTTGTATACCACTTGTATACCAGACTTGTATACGACTTGTATACCAGACTTGTATACTACTTATATACCAGACTTGTATACCACTTGTATACCAGACTTGTATACCACTTGTATACTACTTGTATACCAGACTCGTATACCACTTGTATACCACTTATATACCAGACTCATATACCACTTGTATACCACTTATATACCAGACTTGTATACCAGACTTGTATACCACTTATATACCAGACTTGTATACCACTTGTATACCAGACTTGTATACCACTTGTATACCAGACTTGCATACCACTTATATACCAGATTTGTATACCAGACTTGTATACCACTTGAATACCAGACTTGTATACCAGACTTGTATACCAGACTTGTATACCACTTAGTATATACCAGAATTGTATACCACTTGTATACCAGACTTGTATACCACTTGTATACCAGACTTGTATACCACTTATATACCAGATTTGTATACCAGACTTGTATACCAGACTTGTATACCAGACTTGTATACTACTTATATGCCAGACTTGTATACCACTTGTATACAGACTTGTATACTACTTGTATATCAGACTTGTATACCACTTATATACCAGAATTGTATACCACTTATATACCAGACTTGTATACCACTTATATACCAGACTTGTATACCAGACTTGTATACCAGACTTGTATACCACTTATATACCAGACTTGTATACCAGACTTGTACACCACTTTTATACCAGACTTGTATACCAGACTTGTATACCACTTATATACCAGACTTGTATACCAGACTTGTATACCACTTGTATACTACTTATATACCAGACCTGTATACCAGACTTGTATACCACTTGTATACTACTTATATATCAGACTTGTATACCACTTATATACCAGACTTGTATACCAAACTTGTATACCACTTATATACCAGACTTGTATACCAGACTTGTATACCACTTATATACCAGATTAGTATACCACTTATATACCAGATTTGTATACCAGATTTGTATACCACTTATATACCAGACTTGTATACCAGAGGCGTATACCACTTATATACCAGACGTGTATACCAGACTTGTATACCGCTTGTATACCAGACTTGTAGACCGCTTGTATACCAAACTTGTATACCGCTTGTATACCAATCTTGTATACCACTTGTAACCATACTTGTATACCACTTATATACTAGACTTGTATACCAGACTTGTATACCAGACTTGTACACCAGACTTGTATACCACTTGTATACCAGTCTTGTATACCACTTATATACCAGACTTGTATACCACTTATATACCAGACTTGTATACCACTTATATACCAGCCTTGTATACCAGACTTGTATACCAGTCTTGTATACCACTTGTATACCAGACTTGTATACCAGACTTGTATACCAGCCTTGTATACCACTTGTATACCAGCCTTGTATACCACTTATATACCAGCCTTGTATACCACTTATATACCAGACTTGTATACCAGACTTGTATACCAGACTTGTATACCAGACTTGTATACCACTTATATACCAGACTTGTATACCACTTATATACCAGCCTTGTATACCAGACTTGTATACCAGCCTTGTATACCACTTGTATACCAGACTTGTATACCAGACTTGTATACCAGCCTTGTATACCACTTGTATACCAGCCTTGTATACCACTTGTATACCAGCCTTGTATACCACTTATATACCAGCCTTGTATCCCAGACCTAGTGGGCATTAAACTGACACGTGGGCTACTTTGTGGTGTCATGGCTGAAATGAAGCATTAGCATGAGCTAACTGTCCATGGAGACCATCAGCATGCAGCCGGTATACGAGTCTGGTATATAAGTGGTATACAAGTCTGGTTAGCATGAGCTAACTGTCCATGGAGACCATCAGCATGCAGCCGGTATACGAGTCTGGTATATAAGTGGCATACAAGGCTGGTACACAAGTGGTATACAAGTCTGGTTAGCATGAGCTAACTGTCCATGGAGACCATCAGCATGCAGCCGGTATACGAGTCTGGTATATAAGTGGCATACAAGGCTGGTATACAAGTGGTATACAAGTCTGGTTAGCATGAGCTAACTGTCCATGGAGACCATCAGCATGCAGCCTACGGAGGTGAGAGGACGTGACAAGATGATGAAGAAGGAAATCACGAGACAGGAAAAGAACAGGCGGAGACATTTTGAATACATTAAATGCACCACCAAGTTTCACCAGCAAATAAAATGCATGGTATACCCCCCCGCCCCCCACACCCCCTACCTGCCCCCCCCCCTCTTTGGTGAATAAACAACATCTAGTCAGTTCAAGAGCGATCTTAAAGAGGTACATGCATCATTGTCAAAGTCGGTAATGGAGAGAGCCTTCATGAATGTAAATACAGAAGGTGCAAAACCCTGGTCAGACTCAAGAAGAGAAACGAGAGATTAGAATGAAATAACGGAAACGAAAGCCGCTTCATGCTAAAGTCTGTTAGCCGACTCCTGGATCTGGTACTTTTACAATCACTAACTGTTACATTTGTTCACTTCCTGCTTTCCTCCTATATGTTTAAGGTTTTTTATTTTTATTTTTATTACTTATTTAATTTTATTTAATTTTATTTAATTTTAAGCTTATTTTAAGCTTATTAAATCCTACCCCTCCATCTGGTACTTTTACAATCAGTAACTGTTACATTTGTTCACTTCCTGCTTTCCTAATATAGTTTAAGGTTTTTTTGTTTTAATTTTATTATTTATTTAATTTTATTTAATTTTAAGCTTATTTTAAGCTTATTTTTAAGCTTATTAAATCCTACCCCTCCATCTGGTACTTTTACAATCAGTAACTGTTACATTTGTTCACTTCCTGCTTTCCTAATATAGTTAAAGTTTTTTTTTTTTTAATTTTCATTATTTAATTTAATTTTATTTTATTTTAAGCTTATTTTAAGCTTATTTTAAGCTTATTTTAAGCTTATTAAATCCTACCCCTCCATCTGGTACTTTTACAATCACTAACTGTTACATTTGTCCACTTCCTGCTTTCCTAATATAGTTTAAGTTTTTTTGTTTTAATTTTCATTTTTTATTTTATTTAATTTTATTTTATTTTAAGCTTATTTTAAGCTTATTTTTAAGCTTATTAAATCCTACCCCTCCATCTGGTACTTTTACAATCACTAACTGTTACATTTGTTCACTTCCTGCTTTCCTAATATAGTTTAAGGTTTTTTGTTTAAATTTTTATTATTTATTTAATTTTATTTTATCTTAAGCTTATTTTAAGCTTATTTTAAGCTTATTAAATCCTACCCCTCCATCTGGTACTTTTACAATCACTAACTGTTACATTTGTTCACTTCCTGCTTTCCTAATATAGTTTAAGGTTTTTTTTGTTTTAATTTTTATTATTTATTTAATTTTATTTAATTTTAAGCTTATTTTAAGCTTACTTTTGTCACGCCCTGTGCGGTTTTGTGCGTGACAGTTTGTTTGGTTTCTGTATTGGACTTCCTCTTTTGCCTCGTTTGCCTTTGTTGCCATGGATACCCACACCTGTCCCTAATTTGTCATTGTATTTAGTTCAGGTGTGTGCATCTCCCCTTTGTGGGATCATTGTGGTTTGTCCTATTGCTGCCTGAGTTGCCTTTTTCATGCTGCCGCATTTATTTCAAAAAATAAATATTTGTACCTGCATTCGGTCCTGCTCTCTGCATCCTGGGGTCGCACCGCAACATAGACATGCCGAACCGTGACAATTTTAAGCTTATTAAATCCTACCCCTCCATCTGGTACTTTTACAATCAGTAACTGCTACATTTGTTCACTTCCTGCTTTCCTAATATAGTTTAAGGTTTTTTTTAAAAATTTTATTATTTATTGAATTTTATTGAATTTTATTTTATCTTAAGCTTATTTTAAGCTTATTAAATCCTACCCCTCCATCTGGTACTTTTACAAGCAGTAACTGTTACATTTGTTCACTTCCTGCTTTCCTAATATAGTTTAAGTATTTTTTTTTTAATTTTTATTATTTATTTAATTTTATTTAATTTTATTTAATTTTATTTTATCTTAAGCTTATTTTAAACTTACAATCAGTAACTGTTACATTTGTTCACTTCCTGCTTTCCTAATATAGTTTAAGTTTGTTTTTTTTAATTTTTATTATTTATTTAATTTTATTTAATTTTATTTCATTTTATTTCATCTTAAGCTTATTTTAAGCTTATTTTAAGATTATTAAATTCTACCCCTCCATCTGGTACTTTTACAATCACTAACTGTTACATCTGTTCACTTCCTGCTTTCCTAATATAGTTTAAGGTTTTTTTCGTTTTTATTATTTTATTATTTTTATTATTTATTTAATTTTATTTTATCTTAAGCTTATTTTAAGCTTATTTTAAACTTATTTAAACTTATTACATTTGTTCACTTCCTGCTTTCCTAATATAGTTTTATATATTTTTTTAGTTTTAATTGTCATTTTTAAATTAAATTAAATTAAATTAAATTAAATTAAATTAAATTAAATTAAATTAAATTAAATTAAATTAAATTAAATTAAATTAAATTAAATTAAATTAAATTAAAACTGGTTCAAGACTTTTTTTGCAGTACATTTAGCCAGTGAAGATTGCGATTGTTCTGATTGAGAACAAATTTTGCTTTGTTGTTTATGTTATTAATTATTAGGTTATGTGGTTAAAGATACATTATTTCATTTATTTTTATTTATTTTTTAATATATTTGGCCTTGGCAAAGGTTTCTTATTCATGTCTGAGATGTTCAGATGAGAAGAATGGGGGGGGGGGGGGCTGTTGGTGTGCACCATCGTACCAAAGGAGTGTTATTGAAATATACTGCACCTGCACTCGTGTTGCCTCCACAGGTCCACGCAGACAAGCGGGGGGGGGCAATGGTGTTTGCTGCAGGCTTCTGAAGAGCAGCCGCGGGACACGCCCTGAGAAGAGACCACTTGAAGCCCATCAGAAGCCTGCTCCCCATCCAGGGGGATGGGGCGACCATTAAATCTCAGATCTCGAATGCAGCCTTTCGGAGGGAGACGAGGAGAAACACAATGAGACCGGCCAAATCCTTTTCATGCACCGGTTTGAATCCCTGACAGGGACGTAGCTTCAAAAGGAGTCACAAATTTCATGTAGAGCTAACTCAGGGGTCTCAAACACGCGGCCCGCGGGCCAATATATTATTGATAAATCATGTTGAATACGACCCATTATTACCGGTAATTATTACTATTATTTTTCTTATTTTTTTGGCTCGCAAAAATAACTAAAATATCAATACTGTGTAAGGCAGGGTCTCAAACATGTGGCCCGCGGGCCAATATATTATTGATAAATCATGTTGAATACGACCCATTATTACCGGTAATTATTAGTATTATTTTTCTTATTTTTTTGGCTCGCAAAAATAACTAAAATATCAATACTGTGTAAGGCAGGGTCTCAAACACGTGGCCCGCGGGCCAATATATTATTGATAAATCATGTTGAATACAACCCATTATTACCGGTAATTATTACTATTATTTTTCTTATTTTTTTGGCTCGCAAAAATAACTAAAATATCAATACTGTGTAAGGCAGGGTCTCAAACACGTGGCCCGCGGGCCAATATATTATTGATAAATCATGTTGAATACGACCCATTATTACCGGTAATTATTACTATTATTTTTCTTATTTTTTTGGCTCGCAAAAATAACTAAAATATCAATACTGTGTAAGGCAGGGTCTGAAACACGTGGCCCGCGGGCCAATATATTATTAATAAATCATGTTGAATACGACCCATTATTACCGGTAATTATTAGTATTATTTTTCTTATTTTTTTGGCTCGCAAAAATAACTAAAATATCAATACTGTGTAAGGCAGGGTCTCAAACACGTGGCCCGCGGGCCAATATATTATTGATAAATCATGTTGAATACGACCCATTATTACCGGTAATTATTACTATTATTTTTCTTATTTTTTTGGCTCGCAAAAATAACTAAAATATCAATACTGTGTAAGGCAGGGTCTGAAACACGTGGCCCGCGGGCCAATATATTATTGATAAATCATGTTGAATACGACCCATTATTACCGGTAATTATTACTATTATTTTTCTTATTTTTTTGGCTCGCAAAAATAACTAAAATATCAATACTGTGTAAGGCAGGGGTCTCAAACGCGCGGCCCGCGGGCCAAATGTGGCCCGCAGGACACTACTTTGAGGCCCCTCGCCTTGATATGAAAGTTTAATGTTAGCGCGATGCTGGATGCTGTATGGTATCATGTACCCAGAAAAAAATTATTACGTTTGATTCATGTTCATGTTAAAGGTTAAATAACTGTTAATAGTTATCCTCACTATCCGTGTGGAAGTGGTAAGTTTTTGGCAATTTAAGTTGAAAGGAAACAACTTGAAGGCTACCGTTTAGGTCGCTAGCTGTCTAGTTTGCGAGTTAGCATGTGGCTAAAGACCCTGCAGTTGCGCAATAATAAATGCGGTTTTTGGGAAAACCTGATGCGGCCCAGCCTTGCCCAGACCCGAGCTCCAGTGGCCCCCAAATAAATTGAGTTTGAGACCCCTAAGCTAACTCCTCTGGGGTACTTGTGTTTGCAAGTTAGCCACGAATCTATGCACAATTAACTTGTTAGCTAAGCTATCGATTAGCTTAATTTAGCCACTAATTAGCTCGCACAAAATGACTTCACTAAAGTTTCAACTCTAACCAAAACGAGCCCACCTACCAAGGAAACTTCGATTGAGTCCCGACGGGAAAGAGTTCCCGAGCATGACAGCGGAGGCGTCGATAATGATCTCCTGACTCCGCCCAGTTGAGGCTGTTATCTCTCGCCGACCTCCGCCGCCATCCAAGCGAAGGGTGAACTCTCGGCCAAAGCGATCCAGGTCCACTTGGTGCCATTCGCCGTCATCGAGGTGATGGAAAGGCAGCGTCAAGTTGTAGTCGCCGTCTCCGAGGTTGTAGAAAACGGTCAGTAAACCCCGGACCACCTGAGTCAATACCGAAAAAGGAAGTGAACAATTAAAAAACACTCGGGGTGGACTCTAGACCAGTTGGCTCCAAACTGGTTTGGGAAGCTTGAGTCGGATTCCGACAATATCTGATGTACCTTATAATCTGCTAGAAATACTACAGTACTGTCAAAAATCAGTTTTGTACCATTCGGTTTTTGACAAAAAAATATCGAAAAAAATACGTTTCGGTTTTCATACCCTACGGGAAAATTAGAGTTGGGCCACAAATTTTTTGTCATGTATTTTGTGTGTAGTTTATTTATCCATTGAAAACATACACCGATGAACAACTCCGTGTCGAACTCCTTTCTCCTTTCCGCCCATGTGCAATACATATTTCGGTCTGCGCTAGTTTCATTGAAGCGACTATGGCAGTTTCGAGGATGAAATAAAGAGTATTGAATTAAGGGTAAAATAAACTAAAATAAACTAAAATAAACTAAACTAAAATAAACTAAAATAAACTAAAATAAACTAAAATAAACTAAACTAAAATAAACTAAAATAAACTAAAATAAACTAAAATAAAATAAAATAAACTAAACTAAAATAAACTAAAATAAACTAAAATAAACTAAAATAAAATAAAATAAAATTACATAAAATTACATAAAATTAAATAAAATTAAATAAAATTAAATAAAATTAAATAAAATTAAATAAATACATGTGAGTTGGTTAGCGCGCAGACCTCACACCTAGGACACCAGGGTTCAATTCCACCCTCGGCCATCTCTGTGTGGAGTTTGCATGTTCTCCCCGTGCATGCATGTTTTTTTTTTCCGGGTACTCCGGTTTCCTCCCACATTCCAAAAAAAAAACATGCTAGGTTAATTAGCCACTCCAAATTAATTGTCCATAGGTATGAATGTGAGTGTGAATGGTTGTTTGTCTATATGTGCGCTGTGATTGATTGGCTGGCCACCATTCCATTCCGGGTGTACCCCGCCTCTTGCTCATAGACAGCTGGGATAGGCTCCAGCACCCCCGCGACCCTCATGAGGAAAAACGGTAGAAAATGAATGAATGAATGAAAATAAAATAAAATAAAATAAAATAAAATAAAATAAAATAAAATAAAATAAAATAAAATAAAATAAAATAAAATATCTATATGTGCCCTGTGATTGGCTGGCGACCAGTCCAGGGTGTACCCCGCCTCTCGCCCAAAGACAGCTGGGGTAGGCTCCAGCACCCTCCGCAACCCTCGTGAGGAAAAGCGGTAGAAAATAAAATAAAATAAAATAAAATAAAATAAAATAAAATAAAATAATACCCCGCCTCTCGCTCATAGACAGCTGGGATAGGCTCCAGCACCCCCGCGACCCTCATGAGGAAAAACGGTAGAAAATGAATGAATTAATGAATGAAAATAAAATAACATAAAATAAAATAAAATAAAATAAAATAAAATATCTATATGTGCCCTGTGATTGGCTGGCGACCAGTCCAGGGTGTACCCCGCTTCTCGCCCAAAGACAGCTGGGGTAGGCTCCAGCACCCTCCGCAACCCTCGTGAGGAAAAGCGGTAGAAAATAAAAATAAAATAAAATAAAATAAAATAAAATAAAATAAAATAAAATAAAATAAAATAATACCCCGCCTCTCGCTCATAGACAGCTGGGATAGGCTCTAGCAGAAAATGAATGAATGAGTTAATTAAGGGTAGGAACTTAGCAATGCCGGAAGCTAGCGTATAGCAATGTCATGTGGGGGAATGTTTTAATGGTGACACATAACAAAAAGTGTGTAATGACGATTGTACCTGCAGTTTTTCAGTCTAACTACTGCAGTTCTCTATAAAATGTAAATTTTGTTATATTTCCAGGTACAGGGAACGTTATTAATTCTACTTCCATTGTTTCTTGGGGAAATAAATGCTTGGGTTTTTGTACGCTTCGGTTGTCGTGTGACCTTTTGTAACTAAAAAAAAACCGAGGTTCCAGTCTGTCTGTGTGCATAAAAATGAAAAATGGGTGACACAAATTCTCCACTGATTTGGACATCCGCCAACAGAATTTGATCATGACAACATATTAAGAAATAGGCCAGGTCCCATGGAGGAAAAAACAAAAAGGTCGAGGGCTAAGTAGTTAAAAAAAAAATAATAAAAAATCAAACTTTCAGTGGCAAAAATGAATGTCGTAATTTTACCCGCTCGAATGCTTTGCAAAGTTGGTTACTGCGGAGCAGAAGTAGAAGTCATCCCAAAGGGAACGTATACAAGAGCCAACAATTATCTTCAACAGTTAAGGCTGAGTGAACCCGACGGACTCGACCAATCAGGGGCTCCAATAACTGCAGCTCCTGCGTGTCCAAATCTTAATTAGAAACAGTCGGGCGAGATCATTCGAATTTAGCTTGGCCTGCATTAACTATTGCTCAGTCAGCAGGACATCTCAAATGCCTCTTGCCGTGAAACCGAAATAAAACTAAAAAAAAGAAACACTCACTCAAATTATGACTTCAGTCACAGATGATTTATATTTAAATTATATTTATATTTAATTGTTATATTTATATTTAAAATAATTATTAAATATTTATTCTCGTAAAAGTGTGATTTTTCTCATTAATATTTCATTTCTGCTGTTTTTTTTAATTTTCCGACTACTTAAATTTTCTTCTTCCAAATTCTGACATAAGAATTATTATTGATTCTTGTAAAATTGCCACTTTTTCTGCTTTTTGTTTTTCATGATATTATGACTTCAAAAAAAATATTGTATTATTTTAAAATAATATTTTAACTCTACATCACTAATATTTCCTCATAATATTACAAGTTTATTCTCATTAAAAAATTTTAAAATTTAAAAAAAGACTTCAAAAAATTTTTAATAATTTTTCTTGTACAAATTTGACTATTCTCGCGAAATTACAGCCATTTTTTTTAAATTTTCCAACCATTTCAACTTCCTTTTTGTCAATCCTTCACATAATTATAACTTTATTCCCATAATAATTCCCAACCTAATTTTCCAAAGATCGCAACCTTATTTTTTTTTTATTTTTTTTTATTTTTTTATGACATTTTGAATTTAAAAAAGAATTTTTTTCTTAAATATTGCAACTGTAATGCTAATAAAATGACATGATTGTCCCTCATCATATTTATGAAGATGTATATTTAAATTATATTTATATTTAATTGCTTTATTAAATAGTAAATATTAATTTAAATAATTAATCTTTAATTGTAATAATTAATTTTTAATTTTAATAATTAATATTTAATTGTAATAATTAAATATTTAAAATATTTAAACTCATAAAAACTCACCTCTAAACGAAGGTATTCGTTCTGCTCCTTTGTCAGCAGGCTGAGGATGACACCAGAAGCGACACGTGTTCGAATCCCTGCCTGGACTCTTATCTGTCTTGCAGGCAGCGACCACAGCAGCTGGAACTGAACGTGGCTGCGTCCATCAAAGGAGAACTCTGGAAGCGCTTGTCCATCACAAAGCATGTTCAATTAATTCAGCTGTCGGCTGACAAAACGCGTGACAAGCTTCATTCTACCCGAGATCTTTTGAGCAAAGCTTCTAAGATCAAATTGTTGTGATTGTGAGGTTGAAAACTGAACCAAATTGACCACAAAACGACTGAAACCTTCACCAAAGATCTCCAAAAAACGTGTACTACCACGGTATTTGAAAGTACTTACGTTGGTCACATTGCGGCCCGGTAAAGCCTGGAACGCAGCGGCAGCTCGGAGAACTCGGCTCCGCTTGTTGTTGTTCCGTGTCGGTGCAGAGGTCATCGCTAAAAGAGCAGCCCGGCACGCTGTTGGCACACTGGGCTGGAGATCCCAGGTCCAAGAGCTGAGCACAAGAAGATGGCACACCATAGACCTTTAGGTAGGTATAGGTTTAGGTATATTACCGATGTACACAAATTACCTTGGTAGATAAAATTGGTATATTACCTTGGTAGATAAAATGGGTGTATTACCTTGGTAGATAAAATGGGTGTATTACCTTGGTAGATAAAATGGGTATATTACCTTGGTAGATAAAATGGGTATATTACCTTGGTAGATAAAATTGGTATATTACCTTGGTAGATAAAATGGGTATATTACCTTGGTAGATAAAATAGGTATATTACCTTGGTAGATAAAATAGGTATATTACCTTGGTAGATAAAATGGGTATATTACCTTGGTAGATAAAATAGGTATATTACCTTGGTAGATAAAATAGGTATATTACCTTGGTAGATAAAATGGGTATATTACCTTGGTAGATAAAATAGGTATATTACCTTGGTAGATAAAATAGGTATATTACCTTGGTAGATAAAATAGGTATATTACCGATGTACACGAATTACCTTGGTAGATAAAATAGGTATATTACCTTGGTAGATAAAATAGGTATATTACCTTGGTAGATAAAATAGGTATATTACCGATGTACACAAATTACCTTGGTAGATAAAATTGGTATATTACCCTGGTAGATAAAATGGGTGTATTACCTTGGTAGATAAAATGGGTATATTACCTTGGTAGATAAAATAGGTATATTACCTTGGTAGATAAAATGGGTATATTACCGATGTACACGAATTATTTTGGTCAATAAAATGGGTATAATACCCTTGGTAGATAAAATGGGTGTATTACCTTGGTAGATAAAATAGGTATATTACCGATGTACACGAATTACCTTGGTAAATAAAATAGGTATATTACCTTGGTAGATAAAATGGGTATATTACCGATGTACACAAATTACCTTGGTAGATAAAATAGGTATATTACCTTGGTAGATAAAATGGGTATATTACCGATGTACACGAATTACCTTGGTAGATAAAATGGGTATATTACCAATGTACACGAATTATCTTGGTAGATAAAATTGATAAAATGGGTATATTACCGATGTACACGAATTACCTTGGTAGATAAAATGGGTATATTACCAATGTACACGAATTACCTTGGTAGATAAAATGGGTATATTACCTTGGTAGATAAAATGGGTATATTACCGATGTAAACAAATTACCTTGGTAGATAAAATGGGTATATTACCAATGTACACAAATTTCCTTGGTAGATAAAATAGGTATATTACCAATGTACACAAATTACCTTAGTAGATAAAATGGGTATATTACCTTGGTAGATAAAATTGATAAAATGGGTATATTATTGATATACACAAATTACCTTGGTAGATAAAATAAATAAAATGGGTATATTAGAGATGTACACAAATTACCTTGGTAGATAAAATTGGTATATTACCTTCGTAAATACAATGGGTACATTACCAATGTACACAAATTACCTTGGTAGATAAAATGGGTATATTACCAATGTACACAAATTACCTTGGTAGATAAAATAGGTATATTACCTTGGTAGATAAAATGGGTATATTACCTTGGTAGATAAAATAGGTATATTACCTTGGTAGATAAAATGAGTATAATACCGATGTACACGAATTACCTTGGTAGATAAAATGGGTATATTACCTTGGTAGATAAAATAGGTATATTACCTTGGTAGATAAAATGGGTGTATTACCTTGGTAGATAAAATAGGTATATTACCTTGGTAGATAAAATAGGTATATTACCTTGGTAGATAAAATAGGTATATTACCGATGTACAAGAATTACCTTGGTAGATGAAATAATTAAAATGGGTATATTACCAATGTACATGAATGACCTTGGTAGATAAAATAGGTATATTACCTTGGTAGATAAAATAGGTATATTACCTTGGTAGATAAAATGGGTGTATTACCTTGGTAGATAAAATAGGTATATTACCTTGGTAGATAAAATAGGTATATTACCTTGGTAGATAAAATAGGTATATTACCTTGGTAGATAAAATAGGTATATTACCGATGTACACAAATTACCTTGGTAGATAAAATTGGTATATTACCTTGGTAGATAAAATGGGTGTATTACCTTGGTAGATAAAATGGGTATATTACCTTGGTAGATAAAATAGGTATATTACCTTGGTAGATAAAATGGGTATATTACCGATGTACACGAATTATTTTGGTCAATAAAATGGGTATAATACCCTTGGTAGATAAAATGGGTGTATTACCTTGGTAGATAAAATAGGTATATTACCGATGTACACGAATTACCTTGGTAAATAAAATAGGTATATTACCTTGGTAGATAAAATGGGTATATTACCGATGTACACAAATTACCTTGGTAGATAAAATAGGTATATTACCTTGGTAGATAAAATGGGTATATTACCGATGTACACGAATTACCTTGGTAGATAAAATGGGTATATTACCAATGTACACGAATTATCTTGGTAGATAAAATTGATAAAATGGGTATATTACCGATGTACACGAATTACCTTGGTAGATAAAATGGGTATATTACCAATGTACACGAATTACCTTGGTAGATAAAATGGGTATATTACCTTGGTAGATAAAATGGGTATATTACCGATGTAAACAAATTACCTTGGTAGATAAAATGGGTATATTACCAATGTACACAAATTTCCTTGGTAGATAAAATAGGTATATTACCAATGTACACAAATTACCTTAGTAGATAAAATGGGTATATTACCTTGGTAGATAAAATTGATAAAATGGGTATATTATTGATATACACAAATTACCTTGGTAGATAAAATAAATAAAATGGGTATATTAGAGATGTACACAAATTACCTTGGTAGATAAAATTGGTATATTACCTTCGTAAATACAATGGGTACATTACCAATGTACACAAATTACCTTGGTAGATAAAATGGGTATATTACCAATGTACACAAATTACCTTGGTAGATAAAATAGGTATATTACCTTGGTAGATAAAATGGGTATATTACCTTGGTAGATAAAATAGGTATATTACCTTGGTAGATAAAATGAGTATAATACCGATGTACACGAATTACCTTGGTAGATAAAATGGGTATATTACCTTGGTAGATAAAATAGGTATATTACCTTGGTAGATAAAATGGGTGTATTACCTTGGTAGATAAAATAGGTATATTACCTTGGTAGATAAAATAGGTATATTACCTTGGTAGATAAAATAGGTATATTACCGATGTACAAGAATTACCTTGGTAGATGAAATAATTAAAATGGGTATATTACCAATGTACATGAATGACCTTGGTAGATAAAATAGGTATATTACCTTGGTAGATAAAATAGGTATATTACCTTGGTAGATAAAATGGGTGTATTACCTTGGTAGATAAAATAGGTATATTACCTTGGTAAATAAAATAGGTATATTACCTTGGTAGATAAAATAGGTATATTACCTTGGTAGATAAAATGGGTGTATTACCTTGGTAGATAAAATAGGTATATTACCTTGGTAGATAAAATGGGTGTATTACCTTGGTAGATAAAATAGGTATATTACCGATGTACACGAATTACCTTGGTCAATAAAATGGGTATATTACCTTGGTAGATAAAATGGGTGTATTACCTTGGTAGATAAAATAGTTATATTACCGATGTACACGAATTACCTTGGTCAATAAAATGGGTATATTACCTTGGTAGATAAAATGGGTGTATTACCTTGGTAGATAAAATAGGTATATTACCGATGTACACGAATTACCTTGGTGTCCAGTCGTAGGTTCTTTATGCAGCCGGTATAGTGTTTGTGTTGGAGCTGAGGGTATTCATACGACGTGTTCACATTGACCCCCCCGAGCTGCAACACGTGGCTTCCGTTGAGAAACCTGGAACATCAGACAAAACAACAACAACAACAACGCATGAGAAGCGAACAACGAGAGGCTGTCAAGGTCGCGACGTATGATTTCTTTTCTTCTGTGGCTGAGCTTCCCGACAGCAGAGGTCACGTATTATTCCTGGTCGGTTCCGTTGAAAAATGGCGGTGTTTTGATGACATTACCCCCCCCCCCCCCCCCACGGAGAAACGGAACACTGCGCCTCAGTCTGGAACTGATTTGATTTAATGAGTCAGTGAAGTTCTAAACATCCTTTTCGATTATTTTTAATGGAGACTGATTTTTAAGGTTGGATTATTCCGGTTAATGTGTGAAACTGCAGTACAATTTTCCGAGGATATTTGGGTAATGTACTTCCAATTTGCATAACTCTTTTAATTAGGAGGAAGTTATAGTTTTACTCTTTTACATCACAGGAAAATATATTTGAAGCGGCAAACAAAAAGGCTTTAATCACACGGAAAATCATAAACAATTAATAATTCATATTTTTACAGCACAAATACAATAAATAAGAGCAGATTTTTATAAGTAATGCAGAACAATTTACTTGTCACGATTGGGTGTTACTCCTCGAATTTCACAAGATGAGCGATCCTCCGTCATTGCCCAGGATTCCACACCTTCTGTCTCCATGACGATGGCAGTGGAACATCGATCCAGAGTAAATCGCACTTCCTTCAAAACAGGGAGAGAAAAATCACAGTTCCCAATCCCAAAATATATTATTGATAAATCATATTGAATACGACTCATTATTACCGGTAATTATTATTATTATTTTTCTTATTTTTTTGGCCTGCAAAAATAACAAAAATATAAATACTGTGTAAGGCAAAGGTCTCAAACACGTGACCCGCGGGCCAAATGTGGCCCGCAGGACACTAGTTTGAGGCCCCCGCCAAGTTTGATACGGATGCTGTATGGTATCATGTACCCAGAAAAAATTATTACGTTTTAATTAATGTTCATGTTAAAGGTTAAATAACTGTTAATAGTTATCCTCGCTATCCATGTGGAAGTGGTATTTTTTGGGCTATTTAAGTTCAAAGGAAATAACTTGAAGGCTACCATTTAGGTCGCTAGCGGTCTAGTTTGCGAGTTAGCATGTGTCTCAAGACCCTGCAGTTGCAATAAATATGTTGTAAATAAAAAAAAGTATAAATGTGACTATAGTCGTGTTTTGTCATGTCTACAGGGCTCTAATAATGCTTTGTTCATTTTAATCTGAAAAAAAAAATAATTTGTTACTGTAATATTCGAGCAAGATTTGATTGCCGGAACAACAGGCTTTTATTGCAGGTTTGAATTATCTCGCAAAAAAACTTCCGACGTCCCTCCCTGTACATCTGCCACAAATTTCCCGAGCAACACAGCAACACACGAGGCTTATTTACTTTTACTATTTCTAAATACCAGTGTACAAGTGACTGTAGGGGTGTTAGTCGATGTCTGAAGAGCTCCAATAAGGTCAAAAAATTATTTAGAAGTTGTCTTTAATGATGTAAATAATTCATTTCTAATTAAAAATTGTTATACATTGTGTAAGCAAAAGCAAACCAATTGGCGTTCTTCCTTCTCTTTTACTTTTACTGACCATTCACACAATGCAGCCATAATAGAAATCATATTAGAAATGATGATGTATGTAATACCGTCTAACCAAAAACATGCTGACTGTGTGTATGTTTAGTTTCTTCTCTTTTTTGGCCTACTTTACGAGACACAGTCATTCTAACACATGATTACCCCCCCCCCCTCTTCTTCGGGGTCCTTAAACCCCCGAAACAATTGGTTGATTGATGTCAAAGACACAATGACACATTCTATGCTAAATTTAGTGGATAATATTTTCTTCTGCTAAATTCTCACAAAATGAGGCTGACTCGGCTGACGTGGAGCCGAGCAACGTCCTGTAAGCTTTTGTTATTTTGTACGAGGAGACGAGCAGGTGTGATGTCTTGTGATGGCAAGCAGGAAGGTAATTGGCTTACTTTACTGTTACTCCTCACATCAAGGCGATGCCAGCGTCTGTCGGCCAAGCCGATGCTGTTTATTAGGTGGAGAACTAGCGTACCAGAACCATGGTTGATTTTCAGACTGGGTGTGCCACCAATAAGCTCTGTATGAAAAGAAAAATTATGACATTATTACACATGAATGGAAAAAATAATGAAAGTCAAAACAAGACAGGTCAAGTCAAGTCTCAAGTCAAGACAAGACAGGTCAAGTCAGGTCTCAAGTCAAGACAAGACAGGTCAAGTCAGGTCTCAAGCCAAGACAAGACAGGTCCACTCAAGTCTCAAGTCAAAACAAGACAGGTCAAGTCAAGTCTCAAGTAAAGACAAAACAGGTCAAGTCAAAACAAAACAAGACAGGTCCAGTCAAGTCTCAAGTAAAGACAAAACAGGTCAAGTCAAAACAAAACAAGACAGGTCCAGTCAAGTCTCAAGTCAATACAAGCAAGACAGCTCAAGTCAGGTCTCAAGTCAAGACAAGACAGGTCAAATCAAGTCTCAAGTCAACACAAGACAGGTCAAATCAAGATCAAGTCTCATGTCAAGACAGGTTAAGCCAAGTCTCAAGTCAAGACAAGTCCAGTCAAGTCTCAAGTCAAGACAGGTCAAGTCAAGTCTCAAGTCAAGACAAGACAAGACAGGTCAAGTCAAGACAGGTCCACTCAAATCTCAAGTCAAAACAGGTCCAGTCAAGTCTCAAGTCAAGACAAGATAGGTCAAGTCAAGACAGGTCCAGTCAAGTCTCAAGTCAAGACAGGTCCAGTCAAGTCTCAAGTCAAAACAAGATAGGTCAAGTCAAGACAAGACAGGTCAAATCAAATCTCAAGTCAAGTCAGGTCAAGACAGGTCCAGTCAAGTCTCAAGTCAAAACAAGACAGGTCCAGTCAGATCTCAAGTCAAGACAAGACAAGACAGGTCAAGTCGAGTCAAGACAGGTCCAGTCAAGTCTCAATTCAAAACAAGACAGGTCCAGTCTAGTCTCAACTCAAGACAAGACAGGTCAAGTCGAGTCAAGACAGGTCCAGTCAAGTCTCAAGTCAAGACAAGACAGGTCCAGTCAAGTCTCAAGTCAAAACAAGACAGGTCCAGTCTAGTCTCAAGTCAAGACAAGTCAAGACAAGACAAGACAGGTCAAGTCAAGTCTCAAGTCAAAACAAGACAGGTCCAGTCTAGTCTCAAGTCAAGACAAGTCAAGACAAGACAGGTCAAATCAAGTCTTAAGTCAAGACAAGACGAGACAGGTCTTGTAGCATAGAGAGTAGTAGAAACCAAGCTCACTCCACAAGTTCAAGGTCTCAGGTTCTAATCCCGTGTAATCATCCCGACCCTTTTTCTTTACCTATGGCCATGAAGTCTTCAACATCTCCAGGCAGCTGAGCGGTCAAAGGGCCGGCATATAGAAGCAGTCCGTCATCTTCTTCTGTCATAAACTCCAGGGAAAGATGGCTATCAAAGCACGGCTTTATGGGGGGAAACCAGGCGTAGCCGTTGCCAAGGAAACTACGTCTTGGCTGCTGGCAGTCTGGCCCGTCGTGCTGAGGAGGGCATTGGCACCTGTAGCACCATGGGAAAAAAAAAAGACACAACGGAATAAAACGGTGTTGAAATCCTCACAAAAATGTCATCTTTTCTTCAGCAGGCGAAGGCAACCTTGGAATTCCAGCATGTTGACGGTCGATAGGTGGCGCTATAAAGCCGTCACATCCAGCAGACGGAATTCTTACCGAGCTGACTAAACGAGCTGCAGTACATCCGGAATGCTGCTGCTCGAGTCCCGACGAGAACAAGGAAATACGATATTAGTCCAGTCCTCAGGTCTCTGCACTGGCCTGTCACTCAGAGAATAGCTCTGCTTCATGGTCTCAAGGTCTTCATGGTCATGGAGTCAAGGCTCCATTTTATGCTGCCAAAATCTTCAATGTTCAAACTTTTATTCAATAATTTATGGAATTGTATGTTATGATTTTAGAATGATTTCATGTTTATATGAAGTCATTTTACCATTAATGTCTGTAAAGACGTGTCTTTAATCCCAAGTCTGGGCTCAAGTCTTAAGTCAAGATGTGCAACTTCAAGTCAAGTCTCAAGTCAAAACAAGACAGGTCCAGTCAAGTCTCAAGTCAAAACAAGACAGCTCCAGTCAAGTCTCAAGTCAAGTCAGGTCTCAAGTCAAGACAAGGCAGGTCAAATCAAGTCTCAAATGAAGACAAGACAGGTCAAGTCAAGACAGGTCAAGTCATGTTTCAAGTCAAGTCAAGACAGGTCAAGTCATGTTTCAAGTCAAACCAAGACAGGTCCAGTCATGTTTCAAGTCAAACCAAGACAGGTCAATTCAAGTCTCAAGTCAAGACAAGACAGGTCAAGTCTCAAGTCAAGGCAAGACAGGTCAAGTCTCAAGTCAAGGCAAGACAGGTCAAGTCAAGTCAAGACAAGACAGGTCCAGTCAAGTCTCAAGTCAAGACAGGTGAAGTCATGTTTCAAGTCAAGACAAGACAGGTCAAGTCAAGTCTCAAGTCAAACCAAGACAGGTCCAGTCAAGTCTCAAGTCAATACAAGACAGGTCAAGTCAAGTCTCAAGTCAAGACAAGACAGGTCAAGTCTCAAGTCAAGACAAGACAGGTCCAATCTCAAGCCAAGACAAGACAGGTCAAGTCAAATCTCAAGTTAAGACAAGACAGGTCCAGTCAAGTCTCAAGTCAAAATAAGAGAGGTCAAATCAAGTCTCATGTCAAGACAAGACAGGTCAAGTCAAGTCTCAAGTCAAGACAAGACAGGTCAATTCAAGTCTCAAGTCAAGACAAGACAGGTCAAGTCTCAAGTCAAGACAAGACAGGTCCAGTCAAGTCTCAAGTCAAGACAGGTCAAGTCATGTTTCAAGTCAAGACAGGTCAAGTCATGTTTCAAGTCAAGACAGGTCAAGTCTCAAGTCAAGACAGGTCAAGTCATGTTTCAAGTCAAGACAAGACAGGTCAAGTCATGTTTCAAGTCAAGACAAGACAGGTCAAGTCAAATCAAGACAAGACAGGTCAAATCAAGTCTCAAGTCAAGTCAAACCAAGACAGGTCCAGTCAAGTCTCAAGTCAAGACAAGACAGGTCCAGTCAAGTCTCAAGTCAATACAAGACAGGTCAAGTCTCAAGTCAAGACAAGAGAGGTCCAATCTCAAGCCAAGACAAGACAGGTCAAGTCAAATCTCAAGTTAAGACAAGACAGGTCCAGTCAAGTCTCAAGTCAAAATAAGAGAGGTCAAATCAAGTCTCATGTCAAGACAAGACAGGTCAAGTCTCAAGTCAAGACAAGACAAGACAAGTCAAATCTCAAGTCAAGTCAAGACAAGACAGGTCCAGTCAAGACAGGTTGTGTGAGACTCGGATCATAATTGTACAAATCTATGCTTTACCTCCATGAGAGCCATTGAGGCCCTTTTAGGATGCCGTAAAAGGATGCTTTCATGACCTTGATGGGAAATGACCTCCACCGCATCAAACAGCTGGAATGATCCACATCACAGACTGAGAGGCAGAGCTTGCACTTCAACATCAGCAACCTCCGACCCAACAATGGAGGTCACCATACTGTGTTCCTTTTCCAGTTCCTACAGACGCTCATAGCGTTCCGTTGGAGGCCATTTTTTATTGCTGAATAACTGCGTCGTTAAAAGGACTAAAACCTCTGAAGAAGAGAAGCAAATGCATCAATGACAAACACTTCATTCCACCCCCGTGATGGAGGAGATGGACCGGCTGATCTCTTCTTGTCTCGGGCTCTGCGGACTGTGAGACAAGGTGGCTTTGCTGATAACGTCAGGACCATCTAGAAGAGTTGTGTGTACTGAGGCCGTTTGGGGCCCGTTCTGTTTACTCTGCAGGGGGGGGGGGAACCACATGTCAGGAATACTGATCTCCACTCGGTATATGGAGGACTTATGTAGAGTGAAGTCTGATGCTACGTATCTACGTACGTACGTATGACGTATGACAATGACAAGACAGGTCCAGTCTAGTCTCAATTCAAAACAAGACAGGTCAAGTCTCAAGCCAAGACAAGACAGGTCAGGTCAAGTCTCAAGTCAAGACAAGACAAGTCAAGTCTCAAGCCAAGACAGGTCCAGTCAAGTCTCAAGTCAAGACAAGACAGGTCCAGTCAAGTCTCAAGTCAAGACAGGTCCAGTCAAGTCTCAAGTCAAGACAAGACAGCTCAAGTCAAGTCAAGACAAGACAGGTCAAATCAAGCCAAGACAAGACAGGTCAAGTCAAGTCTCAAGTCAAGACAAGACAAGTCAAGTCTCAAGCCAAGACAGGTCCAGTCAAGTCTCAAGTCAAGACAAGACAGGTCCAGTCAAGTCTCAAGTCAAGACAGGTCCAGTCAAGTCTCAAGTCAAGACAAGACAGCTCAAGTCAAGTCAAGACAAGACAGGTCAAATCAAGTCAAGACAGGACAGGTCAAATCAAGTCTGAAGTCAAGACAAGACAGGTCCAGTCAAGTCTGAAGTCAAGACAGGTCAAGTCTCAAGTCTCAAGACAAGACAGGTCAAGTCTCAAGTCTCAAGTCTCAAGTCAACACAAGACAGGTCAAATCATGTCTCAAGTCAACACAAGACAGCTCAAATCATGTCTCAAGTCAAGACAGGTCAAGTCAAGTCTCAATTCAAGACAGGTCCAGCCAAGTCTCAAGTCAAGACAAGACAGATCAAATCAAGTCTCAAGTCAAGACAAGACAGGTCAAATCAAGTCTCAAGTCAAGACAAGACAGGTCAAGTCAAATCTCAAGTCTCAAGTCAAGACAGGTCAAGTCAAGTCTCAATTCAAGACAGGTCCAGCCAAGTCTCAAGTCAAGACAGGTCAAATCAAGTCTCAAGTCAACACAAGACAGATCAAGCCAAATCTCAAGTCAAGACAGGTCAAATCAAGTCTCAAGTCAAGACAAGACAGGTCAAGTCTCAAGTCTCAAGTCAAGACAAGACAGGTCAAATCAAGTCTCAAGTCAAGACAGGTCAAGTCTCAATTCAAGACAGATCCAGCCAAGTCTCAAGTCAAGACAGGTCCAGTCAAGTCTCAAGACAAGACAAGTCAAGTCAAGTCTCAAGTCAAGACAAGACAGGTCCAGTCAAGTCTCAAGTCAAGACAAGACAGGTCCAGTCAAGTCTCAAGTCAAGACAAGACAGGTCCAGTCAAGTCAAGTCTCAAGTCAAGACAAGGCAAGACAGGTCCAGTCAAGTCTCAAGTCAAGACAAGACAGGTCCAGTCAAGTCAAGTCTCAAGTCAAGACAAGGCAAGACAGGTCCAGTCAAGTCTCACCAAGTCAAGAAGTCAACGAATTCAGTCACTCCGTCCACACCAAGTAGTACTTTGACCTTTACTGCATTCATATCAGAACACATGCAGCTAATACGCAGCGTTTCATACATCCCATAACAGGACTCGTCACAGCAGAGTAACCAACTTAAAAGGCGGAAAAGGCTGGTGTGCATCCTGGCTTTGAAGACCATGCTGACCAACTTGTATGTTCATGTAAATGGAATTAAATGAGATTTTCAGAAGTTGCGCGCATAGAGGGGTGCCCCAGTTGGACTAATCCCCCCTGCCCTATATTTATTTAATCTGGGCATTAATGTTAGCATGGATGTACTCCACGCTGACTGCACCATGGAGTCCCATGGAAGCCGATTCATTTGGAAGACATTTCCATCATTTATGTTAATGGACGGGATGTCCGGGTTATGCTTTTTCTTTGTTTTAAACAAGCAAACATTGCAGTAATTAATTTATGGAATTGTATGTTTTGATTTTATGATTATTGTATGATTTCATGTTTATATGAAGTCATTTTACCATTAATGTCTGTAAAGCCGTGTCTTTAATCCCAAGTCTGGGCTCAAGTCTCAAGTCAAGATGTGCAACTTCAAGTCAAGTCAAGTCTCAAGTCAAGACAGGTCCAGTCAAGTCTCAATTCAAAACAAGACAGTTCCAGTCTAGTCTCAAGTCAAAACAAGACAGGTCAAGACAAGACAAGTCCAGTCAAGTCTCAATGCAAAACAAGACAGGTCAAGTCAAGTCTCAAGGCAAGACAAGACAGGTCAAGTCAAGTCTCAAGCCAAGACAAGACAGGTCAAGCCAAGTCTCAAGTCAAGACAAGACAGGTCCAGTCAAGTCTCAAGGCAAGACAAGACAGGTCCAGTCAAGTCTCAAGTCAATCCAAGACAGGTCAAGTCAGGTCTCAATGTCAAATCAAGTCTCAAGTCAAGACAGGTCCAGTCAAGTCTCAAGTCAAGACAAGCCAGGTTCAGTCAAGTCTCAAGTCAATCCAAAACAGGTCAAGTCAGGTCTCAAGTCAATCCAAGACAAGTCAAATCAAGTCTCAAGTCAAAACAGGGCAAATCAAGTCTCAAGTCAAGACAATTCAAATCAAGTCTCAAGTCAAGCCAGGTCAAATCAAGTCTCAAGTCAAGACAAGCCAGGTCCAGTCAGTCCTCAAGTCAAGACAAGTCAAATCAAGTCTCAAGTCAAGACAATTCAAATCAAGTCTCAAGTCAAGACAGGTCAAATCAAGTCTCAAGTCAAGACAAGCCAGGTCCAGTCAAGTCTCAAGTCAATCCAAGACAGGTCAAGTCAGTCCTCAAGTCAAGACAGGTCAAGTCAGTCCTCAAGTCAAGACAAGACAAGTCAAATCAAGTCTCAAGTCAAGACAGGTCAAATCAAGTCTCAAGTCAAGACAAGCCAGGTCCAGTCAAATCTCAAGTCAATCCAAGACAGGTCAAGTCAGTCCTCAAGTCAAATCAAGTCTCAAGTCAAGACAAGTCAAATCAAGTCTCAAGTCAAGACAGGTCAAATCAAGTCTCAAGTCAAGACAAGCCAGGTCCAGTCAAGTCTCAAGTCAATCCAAGACAGGTCAAATCAGGTCTCAAGTCAAGATAAGACAAGTCAAATCAAGTCTCAAGTCAAGACAGGTCAAATCAAGTCTCAAGTCAAGACAGGTCCAGTCAAGTCTCAAGTCAAGACAAGCCAGGTCCAGTCAAGTCTCAAGTCAAGTCTCAAGTCAAGTCATGTCAAATCAAGTCTCAAGTCAAGACAAGACAAGACAGGTGCAGTCAAGTCTCAAGTCAAGTCTCAAGTCAAGTCAAGTCAAGTCTCAAGTCAAGCCAAGTCTCAAGTCAAGTCATGTCAAGTCAAGTCTCAAGTCATGTCATGTCAAGTCTCAAGTCAAGACAAGACAAGACAGGTGCAGTCTCAAGTCAAGTTTCAAGTCAAGTCTCAAGTCAAGTCTCAAGTCAAGACAAGCCAGGTCAAATCAAGTCTCAAGTCAAGACAAGACAAGTCAAATCAAGTCTCAAGTCAAGACTCAAGACAAGACGAGACTGCTTGGATTGCTTAAACTACAGCAAAGTCTAAAAGTTGGGAAATCAGGTGAAAGAGATTCCGGCCCCGAGTAGACCCCGGACGCTACAAGGGGTTTTTTGGTCTCACCTGTACCCATCGTGAGCATCCACGCAGGTTCCCCCATTGAGGCAGGGGTTATCGGGGTAGGAAGAGCAGCTTCGGTGAATCATATCCCTGGCGCTGCACCCACACACGGCCGATGTGCTCACCATCACCGACACCAGGGATAAAACGTCAGAGTCCACAAGAGTGGGCGAATCACCGATGCCGAGCTGTGTGGAGCATCCGCCCGATGCCTTGCAGTCGGCGTGCACGCACTCGTCCACTCGTACTTGGCTCACATTGACGCGCAGCAGCGACTGCAGCTGGGGACGTAAACGTTAATTGTCAGTAAAGATACAAGTATCGGTATCGCCGGAGTTGACAGTGATGTGTGAAGTACTACTGCAATGAATACCAGGATGGTAAACCGACTTGGCAGCACTTCGAGATAACAACGCAAAGATACTCTAATCTACATCCAGTATATACGTTCAGTGTTCTGTAAAGGATCGCTGAAGCAGTGGTGCATGTTTTCATTTGACAGGATAATTAAAGAACGCGGAACCAAACACGGGGGATGAAAGGCAGTTCGGGAGATAAAAATAAGACAAGTGGAAGAACAAAGAGAAAATAAAAAGACAAAGTTGCTGCGAAATAAGACGGGGAGGTAAAATAGCCTTTTATCTCCCTTTAATGCAGGGGTCTCAAACATGCGGCCCGCGGGCCAAATGTGGTCCGCAGGACACTACTTTGAGGCCCCCGTCTTGATATGAAAGTTTAATGTTAGTGCGGCCCGCGCAAGTTTGATACGGATGCTGTATGGTATCATGTACCCAGAAAAAATTATTACGTTTGATGTTAAAGGTTAAATAACTGTTAATAGTTATCCTCACTATCTGTGTGGAAGCGGTAAGTAGTAAAAAATAAAAATTTATTTGAAAACAGTGGAATGTTTTATCAGAGCTTTTGTGGTAGAAAATTGGTTTTTGTAATTTTTTTGTTTTTAATAAATGCGTTTTTTTGGGGGGGGGAAACCTGATGCGGCCCAGTCTCACCCAGACCCTAGCTCCAGTGGCCCCCAGGTAAATTGAGTTTGAGACCCCTGCTGTATGGTATCATGTACCCGGAAAAAATTACGTTTGATAATGTTCATGTTAAAGGTTAAATAACTGTTAATAGTTATCCTCACTATCCGTGTGGAAGTGGTAAGTAGTAAAAAATAAACATTAATTTGAAAACAGTGGAATGTTTTATCAGAGCTTTTGTGGTAGAAAATTGGAACCAAAGTTTTTGTAATTTTTTTGTTTTTAATAAATGCGTTTTTTTTTGGGGGGGGGGGGACCTGATGTGGCCCAGTCTCACCCAGACCCTAGCTCCAGTGGCCCCCAGGTAAACTGAGTTTGAGACCACTGCTGTATGGTATCATGTACCCGGAAAAAATTATTATGTTTGATTAATGTTCATGTTAAAGGTTAAATAACTGTTAATAGTTATCCTCACTATCCGTGTGGAAGTGGTAAGTAGTAAAAATAAAAATTAAGATATTTGAGAACAGTGGAATGTTTTATCAGAGCTTTTATTGTAGAAAATTGGAACCAAAGCAAAGTTTTTGAATTTTTTTTGTTTTTAATAAATGCGTTTTTTTGGGGGGGGGAAACCTGATGCGGCCCAGTCTCACCCAGACCCTAGCTCCAGTGGCCCCCAGGTAAATTGAGTTTGAGACCCCTGCTGTATGGTATCATGTACCCGGAAAAAATTATTACTTTTGATAATGTTCATGTTAAAGGTTAAATAACTGTTAATAGTTATCCTCACTATCCGTGTGGAAGTGGTAAGTAGTAAAAATAAAAATTAAGATATTTGAGAACAGTGGAATGTTTTATAAGAGCTTTTATTGTAGAAAATTGGAACCAAAGCAAAGTTTTTTTAATTTTTTTGTTTTTAATAATTTTTTGGGAAAACCTGATGCGGCCCAGACCCTAGCTCCAGTGGCCCCCAGGTAAATTGAGTTTGAGACCCCTGCTGTATGGTATCATGTACCCAGAAAAAATTATTACGTTTGATTAATGTTCATGTTAAAGGTTAAATAACTGTTAATAGTTATCCTCACTATCCGTGTGGAAGTGGTAAGTAGTAAAAAATAAAAATTAAGATATTTGAGAACAGTGGAATGTTTTATCAGAGCTTTTATTGTAGAAAATCGGAACCAAAGCACTGAAAAATTTTGTATATTTTTCTGTTTTTAATAAATGCGTTTTTTTTTTTACCTTCTTCTTCTTTGCAGCCAGAAACCCATGCAGCTTCTCTGAATGCATGTATCCCGAATCGGACAGCACGTAGAAATGGACGTCCACTGTTTCCTCCCCCCTGTTGGCTATGCTGAAAATGTTAATGCTGCCAGGTCTGACGGACAGCGTCTCAGACAAGAAGTCCCAAAGCGTCTCCAGCCGACTCTTCGTCTCCGTGTGAGAGTCGATAAAATCTCGTGTGGTTATGCCTTTGGGAGACAAAGAGAAGATGGTTCATGCCACGGGAACGAAGAACTCGTCAATGATAGCTACTGCGTTGATCAAAGTCTGCATAGTGGATGATTCCACAACTGGGGGTCCCGCTATTGATTCGATTCCATCCTAAAATGTCCTGATTTGTATGTGTCTTTGATTGTTTGGCTTGTTGGTGGAGTCAACAATGGATTTCTATTAAGTTAAAAAATTAATCATATCTGTGCGGCCATCTTTCAATAATATATGGAGAATATATCATCTTCAATCTCCAAAAAACGACAGAGTCTCAAAGCCGCCTTAATAGACTTCGACTGGTCTCAGAATGGCTTTTAAATGTCAAGGATTTTACCTGACACATGAAATTTGACCTTTATTACTCTGATTTGGACGCTGAGTGGTTAGCGCGCAGGCCTCACAGCAAAAGGACCCGAGTTCAATACCACCCTCGGTTACAATTGAGTGCATGCCATAATCAGTTCCCAGTTCAAAAGGAGTAGGAAGAAGCAAAGTTGATTAAATCCTACCCCTCCATCTGGTACTTTTACAATCACTAACTGTTACATTTGTTCACTTCCTGCTTTCATAATATAGTTTTATAGTTTTTTTTGGTTTAATTTAATTTAATTTTATTTTTATTTTGTTGTTTTGGACCTCTGAACCCAGCAGCCTCAACATTTGTTCATTTGTTGTTACATTTGTTCACTTCCTGCTTTCATAATTTAATTTAATTTAATTTAATTTAATTTAATTTAATTTAATTTAATTTAATTTAATTTAATTTAATTTTTTTTTTTGTTTTGGACATCTGAACCCAGCAGCCTCAACATTTGTTCATTTGTTGTTACATTTGTTCACTTCCTGCTTTCATAATTTAATTTAATTTAATATAATTTTTTTGTTTTGGACCTCTGAACCCAGCAGCCTCAATATTTGTTCATTTGTTGTTACACTTGTTCACTTCCTGCTTTCATAATTTAATTTAATTTAATTTAATTTAATTTAATTTAATTTAATTTAATTTAATTTAATTTAATTTAATTTAATTTAATTTAATTTTGTTTTGGACCTCTGACCCCAGCAGTCTCCACATTTGTTCATTTGTTGTTACATTTGTTCACTTCCTGCTTTCTTAATTTAATTTAATTTAATTTAATTTAATTTAATTTAATTTAATTTAATTTAATTTAATTTAATTTAATTTAATTTATTGCGTGTCAGAGCCGCCTTAATAGTCTGAGTGGTTAGCACACAGGCCTCACAGCAAAAGGACCCGAGTTCAATTCCACCCTCGGCCATCTCTGCATGGAGTTTGCATGTTCTCCGCGTGTGTGGGTTTAACACAACAAATAAACTCAAACTGTTACGGTAAAATCTCAAAAGCACATTTTCTGCTTTGTGTCCCATGGAAAAATAAAATAAAAAGAATCAATTTCAAAACCAACAGCAACAGAGAGCTCAGACGTTACCTGTCAAACGCAGCGAAGCGGATGACAGAACAGCCTTGTCCTCTAGATCTCTCACATGAACTCTGACCCCGGATATCACGTCGGGCCACACGTCGTCTGACACCCCAACCCTCATCCAGTAACTCCCTGCCGGAGTGTTCTGTCGGATGCTCAGCACGCCGGAGCTCCGATTCACACTGAAGTATCTGTTGAATGAGAGAACATGAAGTCCTCGGTTGGTTGGTTGGTTGGTTGGTTGGGTGGTTGGATGGTTGGGTGGTTGGTTGGGTGGTTGGGTGGTTGGATGGTTGGTTAGTTGTTTGGTTGGGTGATTGGTTGGTTGGGTGGTTGGTTGGTTGGTTGGTTGGTTGGGTGATTGGGTGGTTGGTTGGTTGGTTGGTTGGTTGGTTGGGTGGTTGGGTGGGTGGTTGGTTGTTTGGTTGGGTGATTGGTTGGTTGGGTGGTTGGTTGGTTGGTTGGTTGGTTGGTTGGTTGGTTGGTTGGTTGGGTGGTTGGATGGTTGGTTAGTTGTTTGGTTGGGTGATTGGTTGGTTGGGTGGTTGGTTGGTTGGTTGGTTGGGTGATTGGGTGGTTGGTTGGTTGGTTGGTTGGTTGGTTGGGTGGTTGGGTGGTTGGGTGGGTGGTTGGTTGGTTGGTTAGTTGTTTGGTTGGGTGATTGGGTGGTTGGTTGGTTGGTTAGTTGTTTGGTTGGGTGATTGGGTGGTTGGTTGGTTGGTTGGTTGGGTGATTGGGTGGTTGGATGGTTGGGTGGTTGGTTGGGTGGTTGGGTGGTTGGGTGGTTGGTTAGTTGTTTGGTTGGGTGATTGGTTGGTTGGGTGGTTGGTTGGTTGGTTGGGTGATTGGGTGGTTGGTTGGTTGGTTGGTTGGTTGGTTGGGTGATTGGGTGGTTGGTTGGTTAGTTGTTTGGTTGGGTGATTGGGTGGTTGGTTGGTTAGTTGTTTGGTTGGGTGATTGGGTGGTTGGTTGATTGGTTGGGTGGTTGGTTGGTTGTTTGGTTGGGGGATTGGGTGGTTGGTTGGTTGGTTGGGTGGTTGGTTGGTTGGTTGGTTGGTTGGTTGGGTGATTGGGTGGTTGGTTGGTTGGTTAGTTGTTTGGTTGGGTGATTGGGTGGTTGGTTGGTTGGTTAGTTGTTTAGTTGGGTGATTGGGTGGTTGGGTGGTTGGTTGGTTGGTTGGGTGGTTGGTTGGTTGTTTGGTTGGGTGATTGGGTGGTTGGTTGGTTGGTTGGTTGGGTGGGTGATTGGGTGGTTGGTTGGGTGGTTGGGTGGTTGGTTGGTTGGGTGGTTGGTTGGTTGGTTGGTTGGGTGGTTGGTTGGTTGTTTGGTTGGGTGGTTGGTTGGTTGGGTGGTTGGTTGGTTGGGTGATTGGGTGGTTGGTTGGTTGGTTGGGTGGTTGGGTGGTTGGTTGGTTGGTTGGTTGGTTGGGCGGTTGGATGGTTGGTTGATTGGTTGGTTGGGTGGTTGGTTGGTTGGGTGGTTGGTGGGTTGGGTGGTTGGGTGGTTGGTGGGTTGGGTGGTTGGTTGGTTGGGCGGTTGGATGGTTGGTTGATTGGGCGGTTGATTGGTTGGTTGGGTGGTTGGTTGGTTGGGTGGTTGGTTGATTGGGTGGTTGGTTAGGTGGTTGGTTGTAATACAAGGTCAAAATATTATGAAAGAGAGAATATTATCAAAACCTCATAATTTTACAAGAAATTTTTTTAGCAGCATAAAATTGAACTATTAAAGGGGATAATTTTTTTTAAACGTCAGAATCCCCTAAGAAACAAACAAAACTTTACAAAAATGTCATTTTGATAGCATAGAGTTGAAATATCTAAAAAAAAAAAGAAATAATAAAACTCAACAAAATAAAGTTGTAATTTAAAAAAAAATTGCCTGTTTTAAATGTACAATATTATGGGAATAAAGTCAAAATATTTGGGGAATAAATATTATGGAAAACAAAATTTACAAGGATTATTTAAGAAGAAAGTTGAACTATTTGCAAAATTAAAAAAAACTGCAAAATTTGAAAAAAGTTGATGTTAATAATGTGATTTTCCTTCCTTCCACTTAAATCGAAAAGCTGAGATGCTTTTACTTGAAATATATAATTAAACTCCAAAATTGCATCCTTTCATGTTGATTTTCATATGCATTAAAGTCGGACACCCCGATTTACTGCCATGGTACATGTTCCTAATGTTTTGTCCTTGGTGGAAGCCTGTGCTCTGCTCAATGCCATTCTACTTTTGTCTCATTTCTTAATTAATTTCTAGTCCAGATGGAAAATACCTGACAGATGGCTCACTGACAGGTAGGAATTTCAGCAGCACGACTTGGACTTTTTCCAGAAGGGAGCGTATGCAAATTGGGTGAAAAAACTCAATAATAATAATAATAATAATAATAATCAAAGAAAAAAAGCAAACTCTTGAGCTTCAAAAAGCTCCCCTAAAAGAGCTTAATGGTTGTTATGGTAACTGTCAGACGTTTTTAGATGAATAAAACAAATATGCAATTGGTATTTCTTATCGGATCTTGCTGGTTTATGAATACTAAGTAGTTGTATAATCGTGCATGTATGGCTGTTTATGTCTGAATGTCATTGAGCATCGCTGGATCTTCATGGATGGAAGTCGGCGCTTACGTATATAGTATATATATATATATATATATATATTTAATTTAATTTAATTTAATTTAATTTTATCCCAGCTGTCTTTGTGTGAGAGGCGGGGTACACCCTGGACTGGCTGGCTTGCGTATATATATATATATATATACTATATATATATATATTCTCTGACTGAAATTTTTATTTTATTTTATTTTATTTTATTTTATTTTATTTTATTTTATTTTATTTTATTTTATTTTATTTTATTTTATTTTATTTTATTTTATTTTATTTTATTTTATTTTATTTTATTTTATTTTATTTTATTTTATTTTATTTTATTTTATTTTATTTTATTTTATTTTATTGTCCCGTCCAGCCATTGGGGCAGATTACACACTAAACAAATTTGCTCTGTGTCAGGAAAAGTTTTGTCTACAACTTCCCTGTACCATGAAATTTTATTTTCCGTTATTTGATGTTTATTTTATTTTATTTATTTTTTTTTTTGTCCCGTCCAGCCATTGGAGCAGATTACACGCTAAACAAATTTGCTCTGTGTCAGGAAAAGTTTTGGCTACAACTTCCCTGTACCATGAAATTTTATTTGCCGTTATTTGATGTTTATTTTATTTTATTTTATCTTATTTTATTTTATTTTTTTGTCCCGTCCAGCCATTGGGGCAGATTACACACTAAACAAATTTGCTCTGTGTCAGGAAAAGTTTTGTCTACAACTTCCCTGTACAATGAAATTTAATTTGCTGTTATTTGATGTTTTTGTTATGCGCATTTTGAGTAATAATTTTTGTTATGTGAATTTTGTTTTGAAAACAAACAAGCAATGTGGTTAGTTTGGAGCTGTTTTTTGTCCACATTGATATGACATCTTTTTTTTTTTAGTGTCTATTTTACGTCCTGTCCTCCGAACACGATTTGCGTCTTGATGTTCCAGTGATCAAGTGATCCAGTAATGGAATAAAGAATAATGATAATAAAATAAAATATTCTTTATGATAAAGAATAATAATGAATAAAGAATACAAAAAGTGGAAAAAAAATAACAGCACAATGATAAGAGGAAATTAAATACGCCGCTTACTTGGCGGCACTCGTCTCCAGAGTGTAGGTCTTGTTGTCCCAGTCATCGGGATCGGGCGCATACACCTTCCCCAGTTCTGCATTTGCCATCCTTCCTGTTGGAGGTAAACACACACACACACACACACACACACACACGTTCTTTAGGGACAAGTTCTGCTGATGCCAACACTTATCTCCTTATCTTGCATTCTTTGCGTCGGTGTCTACTTATTATGCTCATAACTGCGGAGCCCACTGCTAGATGAATAGGCTCCCAGCGCTCCACTTCAGAGATTGTAGAGCTGCAGGAAGCTGGTCTATCTGAGTATGGATTATGTTATTATCAGCACGCAGTGCCGGAGAACTGGAGCTGGGTAAACAACGGCGGCCCGGATGAGTCACAGCGCTCCTGTTTTCCACTATTAGCAGTACGCTACTTTGATGCAGATGTGTGTGCAGTTAAAGACTAACGAGTTTAGAGCATAAAACAAAACATATACGAACATTGTAATGTGATATGCAGAGGAGCCTTGGTAATGGTTTTATTTCATTTGAACATGCATCAGATTACAATTGAGTGCATCCCATAATAAGTTCCCAGTTCCACATGTCCGAAAGGAGTAGGAAGAAGCAGAGCTTATTAAATCCTACCCCTCCATCTGGTATTTTTACAATCAGTAACTGTTACATTTGTTCACTTCCTGCTTTCCTAATATAGTTTAAGGTTTTTTTGTTTTAATTTAATTTAATTTAATTTAATTTAATTTAATTTAATTTAATTTAATTTAATTTAATTTAATTTAATTTAATTTAATTTAATTTAATTTAATTTAATTTAATTTAATTTAATTTAATTTAAAGCTTATTTTAAGCTTATTAAATCCTACCCCTCCATCTGGTACTTTTGTTCACTTCCTGCTTTCCTAATATAGTTTAAGGTTTTTTTTGTTTTAATTTTTATTATTTATTTAATTTTATTTAAAGCTTATTTAAAGCTTATTTAAAGCTTATTTAAAGCTTATTAAATCCTACCCCTCCATCTGGTACTTTTGTTCACTTCCTGCTTTCCTAATAGTTTTTTTTGTTTAAATTAAATTAAATTAAATTAAATTAAATTAAATTAAATTAAATTAAATTAAATTAAATTAAATTCCATAATAAGCAAAGCTTATTAAATCTTACCCCTCCATCTCCATCTTTTACAATCACTAACTGTTACATTTGTTCACTTCCTGCTTTCCTAATATAGTTCAAGTTTTTTTTTTGTTTTCATTTAATTTAATTTAATTTCTTCGACTGGTCTCAGAATGGCTTTTAAATGTCAAGGACTTTACCCGAGACATGCAATTTGACCTTTATTACTCTGATTTGGACTCTGAGTGGTTAGCGCGCAGGCCTCACAGCAAAAGGACCCGAGTTCCATTCCACCCTCGGTTACAATTGAGTGCATGCCATAATCAGTTGTAGGAAGAAGCAAAGCTTATTAAATCCTAAACCCTCCATCTGGTACTTTTACAATCAGTAACTGTTACATTTGTTCACTTCCTGCTTTCCTAATTTTTAATTTAATTTAATTTAATTTAATTTAATTTTTTTGTTTGACCTCTGAACCCAATGAAGGAAGTGAGCAACTCACCCTTGCGCCGATACACGTAGACGTCTTTCTCCCCTGCCTGATGGGCGTTATCGTTTTGGTCACCTATGGTTACAGTGAGCGTGCTCGTGGCCGTCATTGGTGGATATCCGCTGTCAATCATAACCACCGGCAGAAGAAAGATGCTTTGCCTTTCCCTGTCGAATCTGCGCAAGGCCGTGAGCGATGCTGATCCGTTCCCGTGATCCTGGAGGTGAAAGTCAGCCGAGTAAACCGAAGGAACCGAGACCGAGAAAGGAGGCCCGTGCTCCGGGGAATCTCGATCCACGACATGAAGCAGCGTTGAGCTCACGTTGAGCCAGACCACTTGAGGCGCTGGACTGTTTTCCCAAACCACCGGAGCGTAAGGTTCCTCCAGTTCCGGACTGTTGTCGTTTACGTCTAACAATGGCAAGGAGACCACGACACTGCCAGTCAGCGCTGGTTTACCTCGGTCTGTCGCTGTGACAACCAAGTCATAACCACTCACGGTTTCTCGATCCAGTGGCTTAGCGACTGTAACAACTCCGGATCGGCTAACTGTGAACTGTCCGAAGGGATCCGACTGGGGAAGAATGCGGTACAAAAGCTCCCCGTTTGGACCAGAGTCAGCGTCGGTGGCCGAGACCTGGATAACAGTGGTTCCTACTTCTACGTCCTCGTTCAAAGCGGAGAGACGATAAGAGTTCTGGGCGAACCCAGGAGCATTATCGTTCTCATCCTCGACTAGAACCAGACACTGAATCAAACTGGAGAACTCAGAGTCTTGAACCTTCAAAGTAAGGTTGAACATTTGCTCTCCTGGTCTTTCAAAGTCTAGTTTCCTCTTTAATCTGAGAACCCCCTTCTGTTCCAGTCTGTGGCTGACCATGTAGAACTGTTGATCTGGGTCCCCGTCCAAAACACTAAAGGCCAGTTGTCCGAATACTCCGGAATCAGGGTCCGTTGCATCCAACTCCAGAACAATGGAGTCCACATCGGAATTCTCAGGCACACGGGCGCTACAAATCTTGTCTTGGAACTTCGGTACGTGGTCATTAACGTCCGTTAAGACAATAGTAGCGGTTGCAGTACTCGTCATTCCCCCGCCGTCCCGGGCCTCAACGACTAAACGGTGACTCGCAACCGATTCCCGATCCAGCCCATCGGCCGCCACCGATATTGAACCGGTGCTGGAATCAATCGCGAAAAGGACTTCGTTGTTTTGGTTCCGCACGTTCTCGGTGATCTGGTACGTGAGAATTGCGTTCTGGCCGACGGCGGCGTCGTCGAGGTCGACAGCCGTCATTTCCACAACAAAAGTTCCAGGAAGTGAGCTTTCCGCTACGCTACTGAGGCAATTATCGGGCAGGCATGAAAACGCGGGCGCGTTGTCGTTGATGTCCCGAACGTTGATTATAACATCGGTGAAACCGGTTAATCCCTCGCCGCTTTCATCTGTCGCCATGACGACAAAGCGCCACACGGCCCGATCCTCTCGGTCCATAGTGCGTTGGGCATACATCTCGCCCGTGATGTCATTAATCATGAAGTGTGACTCGGCACCTTGGCCATGGATGGAATAGCGTATGGCGCCCTGGTCTGCGTCTTTGTCTGGGTCGGTGGCCGTCACCTGACGAGATAAGGACAACGGCAGAAACGGGATCGATTACAAGGATCGATTTTCCATGCCTATTCAAAAGCAAAATGCAGCTCAACACTTTTTAAAGCCTTTCAAGACTTTTAAAAAAAAAACATTTAAAAATTCGCGCAGGGTGCTGGAGCCTACCCCAGCTGTCTTTTATTTTTTATTTTATTTTATTTTCATTCATTCATTTTCTACCGCTTTTCCTCACGAGGGTTGCGGAGGGTGCTGGAGCCTACCCCAGCTGTCTTCGGGCGAGAGGCAGGGTACACCCTGGACTGGTGGCCAGCCAATCACAGGGCACATATAGATATTTAATTTAATTTAATTTAATTTAATTTAATTTAATTTAATTTTATTTTATTTAATTTTATTTAATTTTATTTAATTTTATTTAATTTTATTTAATTTTATTTTATTTTTATCAAAAACATCAAGGGACTGGACAAATAATAAAAATCATCTTTTTTTATTTTTATTTTTTATTTACCAGTTTTACTGTTGTGGTCTTTTTACTTTTTCAAATATTTAGAAGTTCTGAAATTCTTTTTTTTTATTTTCTTACAATATTATCACTTTATTCCCATAATATTATAACCGTTTCCCCAAACTAAATTTCTATTTTTTTATTTTTTAATTTGGGCAAATATATGAAACAATACAGTGCATTTCTTACATCAATTAAAATATAATTATAATAAAATAATTATATATAATATAATTATTTAATTATTATAATTATTAATTATTATTTACATTATTTACATTTGTATTCAACCATCTGATCACAATGATAAAATGATAATTATTATTATAAAAGAAATCCAAAAATTGTTACAACTATAATGATGAAAATGGTAATATTAATGATGATTATAATGATGGTAATAATGATAAAGATTATTATTGTTATAATCTTTATCATTATTACCATCATTATAATCATCATTATAGTTGTAACAATTTTTTGATTTTTTTTTTAAATAATAATAATTATTGTACTGAATATAACAATAATAATTTTTAAAATTTAGGGATTTTTTTTTTTTTTTTAATTTCCAAAAATTACAACTTGTCTTGTCATTTTCATTTTCCAACTATTTTAACTTATGTATAAGTATAACTTTACTCCCATAATATTTGGGCTTATTTCAACAGAATTTTTTTCCGCAAAACAATTTTTTCCAAATAAGACAACTTTATTTGTTGTTTTGTTGTTTTTTTCCGAAAATTCTTGTAAAATTACTGCTTAGTTTCTTATTTATTTATTTAATTTAAATTTTAAAAAAATTATTAAAATTAAGTTTTCTTATTTGTAAAAATTAAAATAATAAATATTTCCTAAAATGTGTTGCAGGCTTATAAAAAAAAATGAAGATGCTCCAGCCCTGGCCACTAAAAATAAGCAATAGTTTTTATCGTGATTTTTCTTCAGGTACACTACGGACAGATCACCAATCAACCAAAGTGCAATACTTTAACGTATACTTTAGAATGACGCGTAATAATGCTAGCATCTCACCTGTAGTACAAAGACCGGGGACCCATCGAGTTCCTCCGTGACCGATCCATAGTATTCATTCATGGAGAACACAGGAGCCTCATCGTTTTTATTCACCACGGTAACCACGGCGGCGGCGTAATCTTCCCACTTTCCGTCAGAGGCCAGGACCAGCAGTTTATACCTCTTTTGCTGTTCGTAATCCAGAGGCTGCGCGATGAATATAGTCCCCACTTCTGGCTCGATGTCAAAAACGCCACCTTTGTTGCCAGATGTGATCTGGTAGCGCAGCTTGGCGTTGGCCCCTGGTTACAGGAAAATAAAAAAACGACAGTACTGATTCTGACGCTAAACAGTTTGTACTCGTGAAAATGAAAATAAATTGTTGTGGCCTTTTTGAGAGGAACGCTGCATTAAGATAAATGCTATTGGATGCCGAATCAATTTAAATAGAAATTTTATTCCGCTGCTCAATAATGCATTCTGAGTCCCGGCGAGATGAATACTGAAGAATTATTAAAAAAAAAAAAAAAGAACAGTGGAGCGCAACCACAAGGGGATTACGCTTCATTTCCTCCAAGATCCAAACATTAATAGTATCCCTTTCTTGTTTTGATTGCTTAATTAAATGGAAACTTGTACCTCACGTTCTTAGCTTTAATCCCACCGTTATTTGAAAAAAGGAGCAGAAAAAAGAAAAGCAAGACAAGCCACTCTAGTCGTGTTGGAGAGAAACTGATTGGAATGAGGTAAATGTCTAATATGATATGAATATGAATATGTCTAATAATACTGTATACTTTTTTACTTCACAAAACAATGAAGGGTAATTGTCCCAAAACTACACAATAAATGATATTATTGTCAGCAACAATGTCAGGGTTGAGGGTGGCGCGGGGGGTGCTGGAGCCTACCCGATTTTATTTTATTTTATTTTATTTTATTTTATTTTATTTTATTTTATTTTATTTTATTTTATTTTATTTTATTTTATTTTATTTTATTTTATTTTATTTTATTTTATTTTATTTTATTTTATTTTATTTAAAGCTTATTTTAAGCTTATTTTGCCCCTCCATCTGGTACTTTTGTTCACTTCCTGCTTTCCTAATATAGTTTTTTTGTTTAAATTAAATTAAATTAAATTAAATTAAATTAAATTAAATTAAATTAAATTAAATTAAATTAAATTAAATTAAATTAAATTAAATTAAATTAAATTAAATTCCATAATAAGCAAAGCTTATTAAATCTTACCCCTCCATCTCCATCTTTTACAATCACTAACTGTTACATTTGTTCACTTCCTGCTTTCCTAATATAGTTCAAGTTTTTTTTTGTTTTCATTTAATTTAATTTAATTTCTTCGACTGGTCTCAGAATGGCTTTTAAATGTCAAGGACTTTACCCGAGACATGCAATTTGACCTTTATTACTCTGATTTGGACTCTGAGTGGTTAGCGCGCAGGCCTCACAGCAAAAGGACCCGAGTTCAATTCCACCCTCGGTTACAATTGAGTGCATGCCATTTTATTTTATTTTATTTTATTTTATTTTATTTTATTTTATTTTATTTTATTTTATTTTATTTTATTTTATTTTATTTTATTTTATTTTATTTTATTTTATTTTATTTTATTGTCCCGTCCAGCCATTGGGGCAGATTACACACTAAACAAATTTGCTCAGTGTCAGGAAAAGTTTTGTCTACAACTTACCTGTACCATGAAATTTTATTTGCCGTTATTTGATGTTTATTTTATTTTATTTTATCTTATTTTAGTTTATTTTATTTTTTTGTCCTGTCCAGCCATTGGGGCAGATTACACGCTAAACAAATTTGCTCTGTGTCAGGAAAAGTTTTGGCTACAACTTCCCTGTACCATGAAATTTTATTTTCCGTTATTTGATGTTTATTTTATTTTATTTTATTTTCATTCATTTTCTACCGCTTTTCCTCACAAGGGTTGCGGAGGGTGCTGGAGCCTACCCCAGCTGTCTTTGGGCGAGAGGCGGGGTACACCCTGGACTGGTCGCCAGCCAATCACAGGGCACAAATAGACATTTTATTTTATTTTATTTTATTTTATTTTATTTTATTTTATTTTATTTTATTTTATTTTATTTTATTTTATTTTAATCAAAAACATCAAGGGACTGGACAAATAATAAAAATCATCTCTACTCCAAGGAACAGGAAGTTTGAGGTGAAACTTCAAATTAAGAGCAGCTGCACGCTAACCACTTGACTGCCGTGCCGCCCATGTGGATACTAATGTTATGATAATAAATAAAAAAAAAACTAATATACAATAATTATATCATGCAGGGTTTTTCTCCAGGTACTTCGGTTCCAAAAACATGCTAGGTTAATTAGCCACTCCAAATTGTCCATAGGTATGAATGAGAGTGTGAATGGTTGTTTGTCTACATGTATATAAGACCATCCAATCAAAGTATTTGACATTGGAAAATATACGCTAATCTTTTGGAATGTACAATATTTCCTTTCAATCCAAAACCTGTCGGATTAAAGTATTCCAATCCCATGGAAATACACTAATCTGTACTATTAACACAACCCCGGCTGACAAAGTGCACACGCCCCCCCCCTCCCCCACTGAGGGGGTGTTATTCCATAGCCATTCATCATTAGTGATGCATCCCAGTCATCCCAATCTGCACCCCCCACTTCCCGTAAGTACTTGATTAACGGCCCTAAACCAGTCTGATGGAGGGTCTTAGTGTCCGACCATATCGAGGATGAGCGACTGCTTTATTGAGTAAATCCCGCCCACCTACCGAGTGGGAGCTTGTCAGTCTTTTGGGAACATATGTGCAACAACGCGTTCCCAACTAAATCCGGTGCACCAGCGTGATTCCAGTGTGATTTCAGCTCAGTCCACATCGGATAAAATTGCTCAATGGGTCCTTTTATGTGTATGGTTACCATGTCTTCCCCGGGGGGGGGGTCGGGGGTCGGGGGTGGGGGTATCAGACCAGATGCCCCAGCCCGACGTAGCTGCGATGACCGGGAAGGAGTAAGATCTCTGTATAACAGGGGTCCCAAACACACGGCCCGCGGGCCTAATGTGGCGCACAGGACACTACTTTGAGGCCCCCCCGCCTTGATATGAATTTTTTAATGTTTAATGTTAGTTATCCTCACTATCCGTGTGGAAGTGGTACGTTTTTGACGATTTAAGTTGAAAGGAAATAACTTGAAGGCTACCGTTTGGGTCGCTAGCGGTCTAGTTTGCGAGTTAGCATGTGGCTAAAGACGCTGCAGTTGCGCAATATGTTGTAAATAATAATAATAAATAATAATTTTAATGTGAAAAAAATAATTTGTCTACCCACCAACTATATGTGGTGTCTTAAGTTTTTATTATTTGCCCTTTTATTATTATTATTATATTTATTTATTTGTTACTAATTTTCTTTATTCTTGATTTATTTATTTTTCATCTTATTTTGTGTAGAAAAATAATAATTAAGATATTTGAGAACAGTGGAATGTTTTATCAGAGATTTTCTTAATTTTCTTAAATTTTTTAAAAATATTTTTAAATTTTTTAATTTAAATTTTTTAGTTTTTAATAAATTTTTTGAAAACCTGATGCGACCCAGTCTCACCCAGACCCGAACTCCAGTGGCCCCCAAGTAAATTGAGTTTGAGACCCCTGATCTAGAATAAATCTGGATTGGGATGCAGGACATCTAGTCCGAATGCCTCCCGGATGCCTCCTTGGTGAGGTGTTCTGGGCATGCCCATCCGGGAAAAGACCCAGGGGCGGACTTAGGACACGCTGGAGGGATTATGTATCACAGCTGGCCTGGGAACGAACGCCTTGGTGTCCTCCTGGTGGAGCTGGAAAAAGGTGGCCGGGGACCGGGAAGTCTTGGCTTCGTTACTAAGACGGAAGAAAATTGATGGATGGATGGGAATGGGATGGGAATGGGATGGGAAGTCGTACCTTCGTCTTCGTCGTTAGCGCTGACAGTGACAACCGCCAAGCCCACATCGGCATCCTCATCCACGGCCACTTCATAGAGCCTCTGAACAAAGACCGGCTTGTTGTCGTTGACGTCGCTGATGAAAACACGAACGTACGCCGTGTCTGGAAACAAAAACACAAGAAATATTCCGTCAAAGGCAACACTTTGACGGACATGTTGGTGTCGGTTTAGAGAGCATACCACAGGGGTCTCGAACTCAGTTTACTTGGGGGCCACTGGAGCTAGGGTCTGGGCGAGACTGGGTTTTCAAAAAAATTAAAAAATATTTTTTAAAAATAATATAAAAATTATATAATAATATAATATAAATAAAAAAATTATTACAAATTTATTAAAAACAGAAAAATTAATAAACTTTGTTTTGGTTTCGATTTTCGACAATAAAAACTCTGATAAAACATTTTATTTTTCTACAAAAAATAAGATGAAAAATAAATAAACAAATCAAGAATAAATAAAATCAGTAATAAATAATAATAATAATAATAATAATAATAATAAAACGGCAAATAATAAAAACTTAAGACACCACATATAGTTGGTGGGTAGACAAATTATTTTTTTCACATTAAAATTATTATTTATTATTATTATTTACAACATATTGCGCAACTGCAGGCTCTTGAGACACATGCTAACTCGCAAACTAGCGCGCTAGCGACCTAAACGGTAGCCTTCGAGTTATTTCCTTTAAACTTAAATCGCCCAAAAAAAATTACCACTTCCACACGGGTAGTGAGGATAACTATTAACAGTTATTTAACCTTTAACATGAACATGAATCAAACGTAACGTTAAATTAAATTAAATTAAATTAAATTAAATTAAATTAAATTAAATTAAATTAAATTAAATTAAATTAAATTAAATTAAATTAAAACTAAAAAAAATAATTTAATTTAATTAAAAAAATAAAAATTACTATTAACAGTTATTCAACCTTTAACATGAACATTAATCAAACGTAAAAAAAAATTTCTGGGTACATGATACCATCGCGCTAACATTAAACTTTCATATCAAAAGCGGGGGCCTCAAAGTAGCATCCTGCGTGCCACATTTGGCCCGCGGGCCGCATGTTTGAGACCCCTGCCATACCATCTTACCAGCCGCTTAATAGCTTGATGCTAAGATGCAAATAACATCAATTATTAATTTTTTTTTTTACTTCCTCGGTATGTTGTTGCTTGGGTTGAAACCGGAATAAATGATCTGCTCAAAAAGCATCCGGGTGACATGTTGATTTGAAGTAGCGGCAGAAAGAGATGATGGCAACAGAGACGGGGGGTGGGGGGGGGGTTTGCGCTTGTTTTTACATTCCCTTCCTCGTCTCGTGCATCCCAGGGGTGACAAAGCGAGACAGGTAATTTTTTTTTTTTTGCAGACGAGACCGGCTCTTGTGGATGTGGAGATACGTGGCGTAAGACACAGCTATTGCGAATTCTAAGCAGGCTAGACGACCCTGGAGAGAAGGCGTTGCTGCTCCAAAACATCAGACTTTCGCCGTAATCCGCAAACATCTTCACAAACATTTGCAAAGACTCCCCCACGGAATATAAAGGTCATATTTACGTCACCCGAGACACGGAGGGAGGATTTACGACTCCCAAAATGTCACTCAGACAGCCTGGTGAAGAAGAACGTGCCACATTAGCGGAGAATGGAGCAGTGGAGATGATAAAGGATGAGGGGGGTGGGAATGTCTCAGCTGTTTCACATGGGGGGGGGGCATGCGGCTGCATGGTGATGATCAAGTAACACTAGAGATAAAAAAAAATATGTTTCTACTGAATACAAATCTGCTAAAGGGATTTTTTTAAATTTGAGCTTTTTTTAGAATGTTAAAACCACATTTATTTTATTTTATTTTATTTTATTTTATTTTATTTTATTTTATTTTATTTTATTTTATTTTATTTTATTTTATTTTATTTTATTTTATTTTATTTTATTTTATTTTCATTCATTCATTTTCTACTGCTTTTTCCTCAGGGGGAAAAGGGTCACGGGGGGTGCTAGAGAAAGAAAAAATATTTTTCTACTGAATACAAATCTGTTAAAGGGATGTAAAACATGTAAAACACATGTATTTTATTTTACTTTATTTTATTTTATTTATTATTACATTTTTATTATGACATCATACCGATAAATTGCGATAACCAATAATTAACACTCCAATGAGACGAGATCACCCCGTACTATGCTTTTATTTTATTTTATTTTATTTTGATTTATTTTGATTTATTTTATTTTATTTTATTTTATTTTATTTTATTTTATTTTATTTTATTTTATTTTATTTCATTTTATTTCATTTTATTTTATTTTATCAAAAACATCAAGGGACTGGACAAATAATAAAAATCTTTTTTATTTTTATTTTTTATTTACCAGTTTTACTGTAGTAGTCTTTTTACTTTTTCAAATATTTAGAAGTTCTTATATTCTTTTTTTTAATTTTCTTATAATATTATCACTTTATTTCCATAATATTATAACCAAACTAAAATTTCTTTTTTTTTTAATTTGGGCAAATATATGATTTTATTTTATTTTATTTTATTTTATTTTATTTTATTTTATTTTATTTTATTTTATTTTATTTTATTTTATTTTATTTTATTTTATTTTATTTTATTCATATTATTAATTATTAAAAAAATTTATTACATAATTTTTAACTATCTTGATATTTGATGAGTACGACTCCAAATTGTCCATAGGTATGAATGTGAGTGTGAATGGTTGTTTGTCTATATGTGCCCTGTGATTGGCTGGCGACCAGTCCAGGGTGGACCCCGCCTCTCCCCAAGACAGCTGGGACAGACATTCATAGAAAATGAATGAATGAATGAATTCTACAGGTACACAAGACACATGGTCCTGTTTGAAAAGTGAAAGTGAAAGTGAAAGTGAAAGTGAAACTGACACACAAATACCTGAATTTGGCTGCTTGTTCTTTCCGGGCCGAGCAGATTCTTGTCCGTCCACCGACTGGACCTCCAGTAAGTAGGAGCTGCGGGCCTCACGATCAAAAATGGCCTCTGTGGAGATGATCCCAAGTTTGGGATCTATTCGGAACAAAAGATGGTCGCCGCTGCTGTCTCTGAGCAGAGAGTACGTGATCTGGGAAGTAAAGCAAATGTGATGCTGTTTATGTGTACTACTACTACTACTACTACTACTACTGCTACTGGAACATACATCATCTAGTCCATTGCACAGCATGATATGATTTGTTTTATCAAAGGTCAGAAAGCATGTAAAAGCTCATTTCAAAAATAAAAATAAAAATAAAAATAAAAATAAAAATAAAAATAAAAATAAAAATAAAAATAAAAATAAAAATAAAAATAAAAATAAAAATAAAAATAAAAATAAAAATAAAAAATAATAATAATAAATACATAAAAATAATCCCTCGTTTATCATGGCTAACTGCTTCCAGACAGTGATAAGTGAATTTTCTTTAAGTAGATTCCTTCTTTATAATTTTTCATAGTTGTAGCACAAAAAAACTTTGTTTTTATGATCTTCTAAATACAGCTTTCTACCATTATTAGAGCCCTCCAGACATGAAATAACACCCCTACAGTCACCTTTATGCATATTACCTAATATCTTGTATAAAAAGAGGAAAAATATCAATTTAAGAGACATATATCATAACATATATCATTTCATTATAAGTCACCTGGCTGAGGTGCTCAGCCCCCCTAGCCAAGAATGAAACCAAAACACACCAACAAATTGCTGTAGTATTACTTGTAGTAGTAGTCTTGTTTGAATTGTTGTTATATTTATTTAAAAAAAACCAAAATATAACACATAAGACAAATAAGACAAGCACAGACCTCTCCGTTAAGACCCAGATCTTTGTCATGAGCGGACACCTGGAGAACCGAGGTTCCGATTTGAGCCCCTTCCGTTACCGAGGCTTCGTAAATGGAGGAGGTGAAAAACGGCACGTTGTCATTGACATCTTAGGAGAGAAAATAGATCATTAGTTGCAGTTTGGTACTCAAGTCCCTGTAATAATATTTGCTTTCCAGGTATTTATTAAATTAAATTAAATTAAATTAAATTAAATTAAATTAAATTAAATTAAATTAAATTAAATTAAATTAAATTAAATTAAATTAAATTAAATTAAATTAAAAAATTTAACAATATTAGGAAAGCAGGAAGTGAACAAATGTAACAGTTACTGATTGTAAAAATACCACATGGAGGGGTAGGATTTAATAAGCTTTGCTTCTTCCTACTCCTTTTTGGACATGTGGAACTGGGAACTGATTATGGGATGCACTCAATTGTAATCTGATGCATGTTCAAATGAAATAAAACCATTACCATGACCATGACCATGACCATGACCATGACCATTAGCATTAGCATTAGCATTAGCATTACTTTTATGGACAAAATGCAGCCGAGGCGTTGGGGGGGTTTGATTTGGTGGCTGCTGGATTGGGTCTCTTGCTTGAGGCTGCTGGGTTCAGAGGTCCAAAACAATTAAATTAAATTAAATTAAATTAAATTAAATTAAATTAAATTAAATTAAATTAAATTAAATTAAATTAAATTAAATTAAATTAAATTAAATTAAAACACTTAATTTAATTTAATTAAAAAATAAAAATTAAAACTAAAAAAAAATAAAACTATATTAGGAAAGCAGGAAGTGAACAAATGTAACAGTTACTTTGCTTCTTCCTACTCCTTTTGGACATGTGGAACTGGGAACTGATTATGGGATGCACTCAATTATAATCTGATGCATGTTCAAATGAAATAAAACCATAACCATATTCATATAACCAAATTCATGCACAATAGTCTTAGACCTTATATATATATGTATATACTGGATAATATAAATGATGGATATGTGGATATGTCAAAACCAAAAGCGATATACCTGTGATATTGACATAAACCGTTGTGAAGGCTGCAAGCGGGACCGCGGCCACGTTCTGCGCCCGCACCCGAAGAGAGAAAAATGGGGTGGTTTCGTAGTCCAGCGGCTCGGACACCAGAATGGAAGCGGAGCCGTCTTCCCGATTGGGCGAGAGGTAGAAACGAACTGGCATATTCGTTTCGGGGACCATGCCGTCTTCGAGATTGTAGGTTACTCTTGGGTCACCCAGTTGAGACGTGGCCTTGATTGTCTAAATGGACGCCAAAGAGAGTCGGGCTTCACGTTAACATGAATGGAGCTTTGTGGGGAAGGATGATACAATGTGCCAAAAAATATATATATATATATATTGTAAAATATTATATAATATTAAAAATATTATTAAAAAATATTATTATTATATTTTGTATTTTTATATATTTTTTAAATATAAAAAAAGAAAAAAATTGATATATATATATATATATAGAGAGAGAGAGAGAGAGAGAAAGAGAGATAGAGAAAGAGAGAGAGTCGGGCTTCACGTTAACATGAATGGAGCTTTATGGGGAAGGATGATACAATGTGCCAAAATATATATATATTTTTTTAAATATTATATAATATTAAAAATATTGTAAAAAAATATTATTATTACATTTTTATTTTTATATATTTTTAAAAATATTTGAAAAAAAGAAAAAAATGTATATATATATATATATATATAGAGAGAGAGAGAAAGAGAGAGTCGGGCTTCACGTTAACATGAATGGAGCTTTATGGGGAAGGATGATACAATGTGGCAAAATATATATATATATTTTAAAATATTATACAATATTAAAAATATTATTAAAAAATATTATTATTCTATTTTTTATTTTTATATATTTTTAAAAATATTTTAAAAAAGAAAAAAATGATATATATATATATATATATATAGAGAGAGAGAGAGAGAGAGTCGGGCTTCACGTTAACATGAATGGAGCTTTGTGGGGAAGGATGATACAATGTGCAGAAAAAAATATACATATTTTTAAATATTATATAATATTAAAAATATTATAAAAAATATAATTATTATATTTTTTATTTTTATATATTTTTTAAAATATTTTTAAAAAAGAAAAAAATGATATATTTTATATATATAGAGAGAGAGAGTCAGGCTTCACGTTAACATGAATGGAGCTTTATAGGGAAGGATGATACAATGTGCCAAAAAAAATATATATATTTTTAAATATTATATAATATCAAAAATATTACTAAAAATATTATTATTATATTTTTTATTTTTATATATTTTTTAAAATATTTAAAAAAAAAAGAAAAGAAAAAAATGATATATTTTTATGGGCATATCAACTACTTGTGTTTTTTCGCCCATGGCTGCCAGGGCCAGTCCCGGATCGTAAAACCCCACAAAAAACTTCTCTCCACCGCATATGCTAATTTAGTTTTGGATAAAAACATCAAATCCCAAGTATGCGAATAAAATCGAACGGCTGTGACTCAGAATGTTGAACACGTTGTCAAGGCTTCCAAGTACGTGGGTGGGAGCCTACCCCACTAAGAGTCAGAGCGTTGTAGCGTAATTAGTTGCAATGCAATGTGTCTGAAGAGAGTTTCGTACTGAGTAGCGTCATTAATCAAAAACGCATCTCCAAAACACGACATTAGTTGTTTTCGGCATTTTTTGACAGCTTATCAGTGTGAAATATTGTACAGAGAGCTGCTAGATGAACAGCTGCAGGCACCAGACAGCGGCATCATCTCCGAGAGGTAATCGACTCTTTGACAGCGTGGCCATGTTGTGATGCTCACAAATCAGATTAAGGTTCCTCAAAGAACAATGAAAAGGGGACAATTATTGACTGACTTGTATTTTAACATGGAAAAAAAGTCCCAATTTTTCCCAGCAATATTATAGGAAAAATAATATAATATCATTATATAATATCATTTTAGGAGGATGAAGTTGAAATATTGAATACAAAATATTTCCTTTTTAAAAGTCGTAATATTAAGCAAAAGAAACCAAACAAAATTAAACAGTTATTTATGGAAAATAACTAAATACTATGAAGTCTAAATACTATGATAATATATAATATATCTAATAATATATATATATATAATACTTTACTATACATTTACTATACTATACATTTTAACGTCACAATTTTTCCCAGCAATATTATGGGAAAAAAATAATATTTTAGGAAAACCTGTTTTTAAGTCTTAATAAATTAAAGTTTTGGACAAAAATAGTATAAGCACAAATTAATAATATTACAAAAATAACAGTAATGAAAATCACTTGCAAAGAAAGATGAAATATTTGGAAAAACAATGTCAAAAAATATGCTTTTTTAACATACAGTATGTATATAATTTCTTAGATAAGTAAAAAATATGATATCAAATATGATATCACATCATATTATATCATATATCATCGTTTTTGTCAGTATCGTTTTGTACACCACTTTATATAATATTATACCTTGGGGTATGTCTAAATGATATCATATTTGATATCATATTTGACACCCTTCTCAGTATCGTTTTGTACACCACTTTATACAATATTATACCTCAGAGTTTGTCTAAATGATATCATATTTGACACCCTTCTCAGTATCATTTTGTACACCACTTTATACAATATTATATCTCGAGGTTTGTCTAAATGATATCATATTTGACACCCTTCTCACCTTGGGGTATGTCCAAATGATATCATATTTGACACATATTTGATATCATATTTGACACCCTTCTCAGTATCATTTTGTACACCACTTTATACAATATTATATCTCGAGGTTTGTCTAAATGATATCATATTTGACACCCTTCTCAGTATCATTTTGTACAGGTATACACCGTATAAAGTGGTGTACAAAACGATACTGAGAAGGGTGTCAAATATGATATCATCAAAATGATATCATGTAAATGATATCATATTTGACACCCTTCTCAGTATCATTTTGTACACCACTTTACTGAGAAGGGTGTCAAATATGATATCATCTAAACGATATCATCTAAATGATATCATATTTGACACCCTTCTCAGTATCGTTTTGTACACCACTTTACTGAGAAGGGTGTCAAATATGATATCATCTAAACGATATCATATCACAGGTATGATATCGTATCACAAGTATACACCATATAAAGTGGTGTACAAAACGATACTGAGAAGAGTGTCAAATATGATATCATTGTACCTGACGTGATGTAGTATCCACACACACGCAAAATAAATACAAATACTTTGTGTACCACGATGGGCGTGTCTCTGGCAGCGTTTTCAGGGATGACGACGCGGTAGTTCTCCTCTTCCCACCGTGGGGGTTGGTTCTTTACGTTGGTGATGGTGACGGCCAGTTCCACGGAGGTGCTTCGGTTGCCCCCATCGGTTGCAATGATGTCCCGCGTGATGTAGGACCTCTGGGGTTCAACGGACAGGAACACGAGTCAAAGGTCAGCCAGAGAACATGTAAATGCACATGCAGATGGCCGAGGTTGGAATTGAACCCTGGTCTGCGCGCTAACCAATCGACCACCGTGCCACTCGATTCATAAATTGAACATTTCATTTGTTTTTGTTGACTTGTTTTGGTCAACATACATAACAGCGCTGCTGAAACGGGGAAGAAAGCGCAACGTAGCAAACTAGCATCTGTGAAAATGCTACGCTAACACGGTTAAGCTAACGTGCAACTCCAGGAAGCAGGCGGGTCTTCAAAGAACTCGGAGCGCCAACTGCTGAATCCACGTAGAGTTGAATGAAGAACCGGAGGAAGCCAAAATACTTGTTATCAAAAACATCAAGGGACTGGAAAAATAATAAAAATCATCTCTAATCCAAGAAACAGGAAGTTTGAAGTGAAACTTCAAATTAAGAGCAGCTGTGAGGTCTGCGTGTCGATACTGTTATGATAATAGATAAAAAACTAATATACAATTTCTCCGGGTACTCCGGTTCCCCCGGTGAGTGTGAATGGTTGTTTGTCTATATGTGCCCTGTGATTGGCTGGCCACCAGTCCAGGGTTTACCCCGCCTCTCTGCCAACTCCTGAATCTACGTAGAGTTGAACGAAGAACCGGAGGAAGCCAGAATGCTTGTTATTAAAAACATCAAGGGACTGGAAAAATAATAAAAATCATCTCTAATCCAAGGAACAGGAAGTTTTGAAGTGAAACTTCAAATTAAGAGCAGCTGTGAGGTCTGCGTGTCGATACTGTTATGATAATAGATAAAAAACTAATATACAATTTCTCCGGGTACTCCGGTTCCCCCGGTGAGTGTGAATGGTTGTTTGTCTATATGTGCCCTGTGATTGGCTGGCCACCAG
>NC_136362.1:3242500-3247500 GCF_037039965.1 Doryrhamphus excisus
TCAGTAACTGTTACATTTGTTCACTTCCTGCTTTCCTAATATAGTTTTATAGATTTTTTTAGTTTTAATTTTATTTTATTTTATTTTATTTTATTTTATTTTATTTTATTTTATTTTATTTTATTTTATTTTATTTTACGAGGTGATATGACCATACAATATATAATGTGTACAATAGTCAATATAGTGATATATAATGCGCATCATGACTGGTTCAAACATCAACTGCTTGTATTGTTTCTTGAACTGGCTCAGCGTTGTGCATTGTTTGATTCCCTTACTCAATCCATTCCATTGTTTGATTCCACATACTGAAATGCTATGCTAATGCTAACGTAGTCCTAGCATAGAAGTGTTTCAAATGTACTTCTTCCCTGAGATCATATTTCTCATATTGGATGACATTTTTAGCTAATTGGTTATTTTTAGCCTTATGCATTATTTTAGCTGTTTGAAGATGAACTATATCAGCAAGTTGAAGTATTTGTGATTTTAGAAATAAGGAGTTAGTATGTTCTCTGTAGGCGCCATTATGAATTATCCTTACTGGCCTTTTTTTGCAGTCCTAAATGGATTTTAGTCTTGACCTGAATGGTTCTACCACAGAATCTGTCAGAACGTAGGTTCAGTGTAAACTCTGTGAATTGATGTCTTGAGGCCAAGACCGTCGGCGATCGCTCTACCTGAGTCAGGATGTACCCTGAAGGCGGGCATGACGCTGTCTCTGTGCATTAGGCCATATTTGACTTTTCCATTTGCTCCTTCATCGGCGTCCACTGCATGCACTTGCAACACAAAAGTCCCTGTTGGCTGGTTCTCCAGCACTGAAGCCTGCTCACGATACCGCTGGCACTGAAAGATCAGGGTTCGGGGTGAGGCGAGATAGACAAAAAAATGACACAAAAACATATGGAAGAACTTCAATCATTAGAAAAAAATGCTGACCGGATCTGGAAAACCGAAGATCAAAGAAGATTAATTATATCGAGGGTCACGGCACATGAAACACAATACTGTTGCTATCTACAGCTGAGGACCCTGAAGACCACCGTCTATGGAAGTGAAAACACTCGAGCCGATTCTTTTGAAGATCAAGCAATGAGCAGTTTTTACTTGGCCGGGATTCAATACATTACGTCTAATGAACATATAGGATGCTCTCTGGAGGCCCTCTAGTTTATAATCATAAATGTTTGCATCTCCTTCAAGCAAATGACCGTGAAACAGAGAATGACATGGGAAGGAGGAGATCATGGAAGCAAGGAACGTGCATCATGGAACCGTGGCAAAGAAACAGAACTGAATGCCTTTGGTATACGACGACGATACAGTCAGGGTATCGTCAATAATATCATATAATAACAATAAAATAGAATAGAAAAATAATAAAAGTGGGGGTAACAAAATAAGCACATGGCATCAAGAACGAGGTCACGCCAGCGCATAGACCGACTTGATCTATTTCAAATAGAATAGCATTTTTTCATCGGCAAAATGACCCCCCGAGGGCGTCACTAGTGGGCCAGCTAGCACGGCGCTAGCGCTGACCTACTGTAAAGAGTTGAGTGCAGTGATAGCGTAAACTTGACGGCATGTTTTCATAAGCTTGACTATTGTTTTGTAGGTACGTTGTTTAATATCTCACCCTCCTATTTGTAGGTTTGTGGGGACAATAAAGGCCCTCCTATTTATAGGTTTGTGGAGACAATAAGGGCCCTCCTATTTATAGGTTTGTGGCGACAATAAGGGCCCTCCTATTTATAGGTTTGTGGCGACAATAAGGGCCCTCCTATTTATACGTTTGTGGCGACAATAAGAGCCCTCCTATTTATAGGTTTGTGGCGACATTAAGGGCCCTCCTATTTATAGGTTTGTGGCGACAATAAGGGCCCTCCTATTTATAGGTTTGTGGCGACAATAAGGACCCTCCTATTTATAGGTTTTCGGAGACAATAAGGGCCCTCCTATTTATAGGGTTTTCGGAGACAATAAGGGCCCTCCTATTTATAGGTTTGTGGCGACAATAAGGGCCCTCCTATTTATAGGTTTGTGGAGACAATAAGGGCCCTCTTATTTATAGGTTTGTGGCGACAATAAGGGCCCTCCTATTTATAGGTTTGTGGCGACAATAAGGGCCCTCCTATTTATAGGTTTGTGGCGACAATAAGGGCCCTCCTATTTATAGGTTTGTGGCGACAATAAGGGCCCTCCTATTTATAGGTTTAACATTAACATTTTGAAAGCTGGCCCCATGTAACATGAATATATTTTTTCCCCGTGACTTTAAACACATCTCACACAGGTTGCCAGGACCTTGAGGAGTTACAGTGTATGCCACGGTTTGTCTTCTGATGGAGTGTTTGAGTAAATTCTAATTAATTAGCTAGTTAATTAAACAGGTATTGTATTGTCGGTGATAATGAATTTTTTTTAGCAATTAATTGAAATCCCAACAGACGGCCTAAAGATAGAGCGGGTGCACGCGCTAATCGGAACTCACGGGAGAGGAAAAAACAAGAGAGCAGGATGGAGAATGAGGAGAATGAGGAGAACGAGGAGGACGAGGAGAATGAGTAAGTGGAAGAACTGAAATGAGTCTTGGTCTTTGATTGCATAAGCTTCAATCAGGGTGACAGCAACAAAAAAATATTTTTTCTACTGAATACAAATCTCTTAAAGGGATTTTTTTTATTTGAGCTCTTTTTAGAATGTTAATAAAACACATGTATTTTATTTTATTTTTAATTTATTTTTAATTTATTTTTAATTTATTTTTAATTTATTTTTAATTTATTTTTAATTTATTTTTAATTTATTTTTTATTTATTTTAATTTATTTTAATTTATTTTATTTTCTATCGCTTATCCTCACGAGGGTCACGGGGGTGCTGGAGCCTATCCCAGCTGTCTTTGGGCGAGAGGCGGGGTACACCCTGGACTGGTCGCCAGCCAATCACAGGGCACATATAGACAAACAACCATTCACACTCACATTCATACCTATGGACAATTTGGAGTCGCTAATTAGCACAGCATGTTTTTTTTGGAATGTGGGAGGAAACCGGAGTACCCGGAGAAAACCCACGCTACGAGCTGTGAGGTCTGCGCGCTAACCACTCGAACACCGTGCAGCCAATTCACATTTATTTTATTTTATTTTATTTTATTTTATTTTATTTTATTTTATTTTATTTTATTTTATTTTATTTTATTTTATTTTATTTTATTTTATTTTAGTTTAGTTTAGTTTAGTTTAGTTTAGTTTTTGTTTATTTTATTTTATTTTATTTTATTTTATTTTATTTTATTTTATTTTATTTTCTTTTATTTTAGTTTAGTTTAGTTTAGTTTAGTTTATTTTAGTTTATTTTAGTTTATTTGCATCCACACAAATATAAAAACACATGCATTTTAATACACATGCATCAACTGGGGCTTACACCAGCTAGACCAGTCTAGCAGTCCTATGGTTTGGTCTTTTGGGAGCGGTCATTCGGATTCCGTATTTAAAATTCCAAGAGCTCTCATCCTTACCTCTTCAAATATCGGTTTGTTATTGTTCACATCATCCACTCCCACGATGACACGTGCGGTGGAGGACAGCGAGTGGAGCCCGCCTGATGCATTGTTGTCGGTGGCTGTAACGTTTAGTACGTACTCCAGGCCCTGGAGCTTGGGTAGGGGGGCGGAGCGGAGTCGAATTAACCCTGCAAAAAACCACAGAACCGTTACACCGCATGTAATAAAAAGACCACGACCATATGACATAACAAACCATGGGAAAACCTGTAAAAGATGTAAAAAAAAAAATATATGATATGTCGCCTAAATCCAAAAAGCAATTTCACAGTGGCGACTTGTCATATTTCTAATCTAATACTTCCACAGATACCCACTCACACGAGTCCTGCCAGCTCATCCACTTGAAGAAAATACAGAGTCAAGTTAACCAGGCTCAGCAGATGCTTGTTTGCCGTCCGTTTTGGTCGGACCCCCTTTGCCGAGACAAAACTTAACATAATTCACCCCAGAACGATCGATAGGGGAGGGGTTGCCACCCGGAGGGGTGGGCGCAAGGGACGGGGGTTTTCCGCTTCCTGTTGTGGTTGAGAGACGGGGCTTTCATGTCTTACGTAGCAAAGAGTGCAAGTTAATGTTTGCAAGAAAAATAAAGTTTGCTCCCAAATTTGACACTCCGCTTCAGACTCCAGTGGTAGGCACCTCTGCCTTGGTCTCTGATCCGCCCCCAAGGAAGACCTGCAGGCATCGTCGGCCAAGCTGGTGTACGGGCAGGTCTTGCGTGTCCCCAGAGACTTCATTCCGGATGCCACCGAACCCTGGTCCGCCGCCCTACAGAGGTCCACCCTGCATCACACCACGGCACGGTGGACCCACATGTTCCCACTGCCCTGGGCACGGCACGTTTTGTGTTTGTCCGCCACGACGCGCACCGTGGGCCTTTACACCCACCCTGTGACGGACCATACAGGGTCCTGGAGCACGGCGACAAGTATTTTGTTTTGGACATGGGTAGCCGACGGGAGACTGTCTCGGTGGACCGGCGGAAGTTGCGCTGGTGGACGACACCCAAACCCTGACACTGGCGGAGCCCCCTCGCCGGGGTAGGCCCCCGTTCCCCCGGCAAAGCGCCCCCTGCCGGGCCAGGCGTGCCGACCCCCGCGTGGACAATCTTGTCCCTTTCACCACACCTGAATTCTGGGGGGCCTTGTGTAGTGGTAGGTTACCGGGACATAATTCACCCCGGAACGATCGATAGGGGAGGGGTTGCCACCCGGAGGGGTGAGCACAAGTATGTACGTATTTAATGTCACACTTGTTTACCAACGACATGATTTTTTTAACGAGCCAGTATTCTTTGCATCCGCAGTACGACGAGCGCAAAGCCCAAGAATGGAATTCTGCACAAAGGATATCAGCCTTAACATTTTCTTGCTCCAAGGATACGGAGAAACACAGCGCCGGAATTTCAAGCGATGCCA
>NC_136362.1:3250000-3385000 GCF_037039965.1 Doryrhamphus excisus
ACGTTACACGCTACACTCCATTGACTTGTCTTCCTGGGGCATCGCCCACCTAATTTAAATAGGAATTCCGAAGTGGGCTTCTATCTGCTCTTTTCAACCGCGACTCTAACTTGTACTTTTTAGATACTTAGCTAGAGCTGTGGAACACTTCATTTTTTAATCAGATTAATTAATTAACCATGATTAATCACCATTTGCAATATGTCTGAGATTTTACTGCATTTTGCTATATTTTATGAACAAAAAGATAAATAAATGTATTAATATTTATTTCAAGACAAAAAATACTACAAACGGCTGAAACTACACATGGTTAGCAGTACCTGAATAGATTTTAATATTTTAATATTTTAGTGACTGGACCCTACACTCTTCCATAAGTGGGTCAAAAATGACCCCTACTAGAATAAAAATGCCTTTTTATTCCAATTTAGCCATTTTGGTTAGGAATAATAACTTGTATTATATTTAGGACCACACAAGAATGATTTCATGTTAGAAACATCTTCATTTTTCCCTTTTTTTAAAATTTTTATTTTAATTACGAAGATATTTCAAGAAAACAACCTGACCGGGTCATTTTTGACCCACTTATGGAAGGTTGGGGTAGTAACACAAAAACTAAAATTTCTTAAAATTTCTTAAAAATGTGAACGGCATGATATCAAAAACATGTTTTTTGAGGAATACCTGGAATATGAAATTATTAAAAATTTTTCATTACAAAGATATTTCAAGAAAACAACCTGACCGGGTCATTTTTGACCCACTTATGGAAGGTTGGGGTAGTAACACAAAAACTAAAATTTCTTAAAATGTATAAAAAATAAGTTAAAAATATGAACGGCATGATATCAAAAAATGTTTTTTGAGGAATAACTGGAATATGAAATTATAAAAAATTTTCATTACAAAGATATTTCAAGAAAACAACCTGACCGGGTCATTTTTGACCCACTTATGGAAGGTTGGGGTAGTAACACAAAAACAAAAATTTCTTAAAAATTCTTAAAAATGTGAATGGCATGATATCAAAAACATGTTTTTTGAGGAATACCTTGAATATGAAATGATAAAAAAAATTCATTACGAAGATATTTCGTAATCTAGTCTCTACGATTATTAGGGTTTACTTGTAAGCTTTAGATGACGATGATGACTATTATTATTATTCCTTTTGTTTTTGATTTGATTTTTACACAAAACTTAAAAATTCCCGGGAAAACAATACATAAGAGATTCCACAGTTGCTGTTTTTGCCGCTACCCTTCAATACTTTTTACTTCTTTTTAATAATTTTTTAATCCTATTTTCATCAGTGTTTGTTTTAGCAGCAACTCAGTGTCCAAGCCAGGGAAAGGTACTCACGTGGACTGGGAGAATTCCGGGACTTCATCGTTGACATTTGCCATCCTGACTCGGACGGTGGCGGTGCCGGAGTGAGGCCCATCCCCACCGTCGACCGCCATGACTACAAATTCATAGAGATGGTTCGGCCTCTCGTAGTCAAGCCGGGCGGCGGGGAAAATGGTACCGTGCGGTGAAATGCTGAAGTCTGGGCTCAGAGTGTAATAGGTTAGGTCTGCATTGGACCCGGAGTCGCAGTCAGTGGCCAACACTAGTGGGGGGGTTGGGGGGGGGGGCATGACATAAAAAACAATTACATTCATAGTAGTAGTACTACTAGTAGGCTACGTAGTATTAGCCTGCTTTTGCTCTATTATATAAAATTTCTCAGAGATTTCACATATATAGTCAAACAACCATTCACACTAATTAACCTAGCTTGTTTTTTTTTTGGAATGTGGGAGGAAACCGGAGTACCCGGAGAAAACCCACGCATGCACGGGGGAGAACATGCAAACTCCATGCAGAGATTGCAGAGAGTGGAATTGAACCCTGGTCTCCTAGCTGTGAAGTCTGAGCGCTAACCACTTGACCGCCGCTTATCATTATTTCTGGAATGACATGTTTTATGATCGTATTAAAGGCGAGGCATTATTCCCGGAGCTGTGGACTACTATAGAGCAGCTACACTCAATAACCCGCATAGAAAGCTTTCTAGATCTTCTATATTCTGCACCTCTTTCTACCGAGGGTGGAATTAAAATCTGGTCTCCTAGCTGTAAGGTCTTCGAGATAACCACTCAACCACCGTGCCGCCCGAATACATTAATTTTTTGTTTAATTACTGCAGTTTAAGACTTGAGATCAAACCCATGAAGAATGAGTTCCCGGATCTGTGGACTACTATAGAGCAGCTACACTCAATAACCCGCATAGAAAGCTTTCTAGATCTTCTATATTCTGCACCTCTTTCTACCGAGGGTGGAATTGAAATCTGGTTTCCGAGTTGTGAGGTCTTCGAGATAACCACTTGACCACCGTGCCGACTGAATACATTCATTTTATGTTTAATTACTGCAGTTTAAGACTTGAGATCAATCACTTTTCCTGGAATATTATGAGGCAAAAAAAAAAACGGAATATTATGCGGCAAAGTCAAGGTTTTATTCAAAGACGTTCGGCGTTTTCCCAAAGGCCAGCTGTTGTTTTTTTGTTTTTTTTTCCAAACAATCTTTTAAAAATAATTTTCACCGCAGCATACGGAAGTAAGAGTTGAACTTCAAAGATGGGGTCAAGTGTCTTACCCTGCAGGAGAGATGTTGCCGTGGTTACAGTCTCTGGGACTCCATCCACGCTGTAGATGGATTGGAGGAACTCGGGGACACAATCATTCTGGTCTGTTATCAGCACCTGAACCTGATTAGCAAGACAAGATGGAGGCAGGGGGGGGGTTGGGAATAACCAGAATAGAAATCCATCAAATGACCTTCTCTTGGAAAAAACCCAAATCCAAGCAAAACAAGCATTGGATTTTTATTTTTCCGTACAGCAAGCTGACCCGAAATTACATTTTTCCATTTCTTAAGTTGCTAGTTCAACACGGCTTTTTATCTTCCACGCCGCCGTTCCCTTCCGAGTCCAAAATAGAAATGTTCCGAGCATGTGTGAACTTGGCTGTGCGTTTCAGACAAAAGACCCTCAGCCCGTAATCCGCCCTACGAGGTCCCCGTCAGCGCCGCGTGCAAAGTGTGAAGTGACAGCTGAGTAATAGTCCTAAAATAGCTGGGATAGGTTTTCCCAGATTTTTCTCCTGAATCCGCGAGGCCGAGTAATTGGCCGGCATGGTCATTGTGAAACTAACTGTGTTTTAAAGGATCTTTGACCATTACTATCTTAAAAACATCAAAGTGCTCCTGTCGTTTAGAGGATCTTTGACCATTACATCCTTAAAAACATCAGAGTGCTCCTGTTGTTTAGAAGATCTTTGACCATTACATCCTTAAAAACGCTTCGAGGATCTTTGACCATTACATCCTTAAAAACATCAGAGTGCTCCTGTTGTTTAGAAGATCTTTGACCATTACATCCTTAAAAACGTTTCGAGGATCTTTGACCATTACTTTCTTAATAACAGCAGAGTGCTCCTGTTGTTTAAAGGATCTTTGAATAGTACGTTCTTAAAAACAGCAGAGTGTTCCTGTCATTTTGAGGATCTTTGACCTTTACATCCATGAAAACAGCAGAGCAACATTAGCATGTATTAGCAACCTAGCATGTTTTTGGAATGTGCTACTGTCGTTTAGAGGATCTTTGACCAGTACGTTCTTAAAAAAGCAGAGTGCTCCTGTCGTTTAGAGGATCTTTGACCATTACTTTCTTAATAACAACAAAGTTCACCTGTCGTTTAGAGGATCTTTGACCATTACTATCTTAAAAACAGCAGAGTTCTCCTGTGTTTTAGAGGATCTTTGACAATTACATCCTTAAAAACATCAGAGTGCTCCTGTCGTTTAGAGGATCTTTGACCATTACTATCTTAAAAACAGCAGAGTGCTCCTGTCGTTTAGAGGATCTTTGACCAGTATGTTCTTAAAAAAGCAGAGTGCTCCTGTCGTTTAGAGATTCTTTGACCATTACTATCTTAAAAACAGCAGAGTGCTCCTGTTGTTCAGAGGATCTTTGACCATTACTATCTTAAAAACAGCAGAGTGCTCCTGTCGTTTAGAGGATCTTTGACCAGTATGTTCTTAAAAAAGCAGAGTGCTCCTGTTGTTTAGAGGATCTTTGACCATTACTATCTTAAAAACAGCAGAGTGCTCCTGTTGTTCAGAGGATCTTTGACCATTACTATCTTAAAAACAGCAGAGTGCTCCTGTCGTTTAGAGGATCTTTGACCAGTATGTTCTTAAAAAAGCAGAGTGCTCCTGTCGTTTAGAGGATCTTTGACCAGTATGTTCTTAAAAAAGCATAGTGCTCCTGTTGTTTAGAGGATCTTTGACCATTACTTTCTTAATAACAGCAGAGTGCTCCTGTCGTTTAGAGATTCTTTGACCATTACTATCTTAAAATCAGCAGCGTGCTCCTGTTGTTCAGAGGATCTTTGACCATTACTATCTGAAAAACAGCAGAGTTCTCCTGTTGTTCAGAGGATCCTTGACCATTACTTTCTTAATAACAGCAGAGTTCTCCTGTCGTTTAGAGGATCTTTGACCAGTACGTTCTTAAAAAGGCAGAGTGCTCTTGTCGTTTAGAGGATCTTTGACCATTACTTTCTTAATAACAACAGAGTGCTCCTGTCATTTAAAGGATCCTTGACCATTACTTTCTTAATAACAGCAGAGTTCACCTGTCGTTTAGAGGATCTTTGACCATTACTATCTTAAAAACAGCAGAGTTCTCCTGTGTTTTAGAGGATCTTTGACAATTACATCCTTAAAAACATCAGAGTGCTCCTGTCGTTAAGAGGATCTTTGACCATTTCATCCTTATGTTCCAAGCATGTGTGAACTTTGCTGTGCGTTTCAGACAAAAGACCCTCAGCCGCAATCCGCCCTAACCCAGAGGATCTTTGACCAGTACGTTCTTAAAAAAGCAGAGTGCTCCTGTCGTTTAGAGGATCTTTGACCATTACTTTCTTAATAACAGCAGAGTTCTCCTGTCGTTTAGAGGATCTTTGGCCATTACTATCTTAAAAACAGCAGAGTTATCCTGTGTTTTAGAGGATCTTTGACCATTACTATCTTAAAAACAGCAGAGTTCTCCTGTGTTTTAGAGCATCTTTGACCATTACATCCTTAAAAACATCAGAGTGCTCCTGTCGTTTAGAGGATATTTGACCAGTATGTTCTTGAAAAAGCAGAGTGCTCCTGTCCAGAGGATCTTTGACCATTACTGTCTTAAAAACAGCAGAGTGCTCCTGTCGTTTAGAGAATCTTTGACCAGTATGTTCTTAAAAAAGGAGAGTGCTCCGGTCGTCTAAAGGATACTTGACCATTACTTTCTTAATAACAGCAGAGTTCTCCTGTGTTTTAGAGGATCTTTGACCATTCCTATCTTAAAAACAGCAGAGTTCTCCTGTGTTTTAGAGGATCTTTGACCATTACTATCTTGAAAACAGCAGAGTACTCCTGTGTTTTAGAGGATCTTTGACCATTACATCCTTAAAAACATCAGAGTGCTCCTGTCGTTAAGAGGATCTTTGACCATTTCATCCTTATGTGACAGCTGAGTAATAGTCCTAAAATAGCTGGGATATGTTTTCCTAGATTTTTCCGAGTAATTGGCCGACATGATCATTGTGAAACTAACTCCTTGCATTCATATTTTAACAGATTTCATAAATTCATAAATATTTGATCTGGGAATGTTCTGTTTGTAGATGGTGTCTTAAGATTTCGGGATTCTTGTGCCAAGCGTCTTTGAGCATGTTCCATATTTCACACAGTTCATCTCCAGATCACACGTTCAAACGAGTGAAACAAAAGAGACCGACTTCGCTCCTCTTAAACATTTTGCTCGCATTTCAGCGCCGCTCAGCCGTGGCAACAGAAACCAAAGCCGCTTCCCCTTCGCGGTGTCGGAAGGGTCACTGCTGACTTTGGATCACAGCAGCCTTGTCAGCCAATTTACAACCTGGCATTTCTCGGAAAAGCTGCTTGGCCTGGAGATTTGCGGGCCTCGCTATTCCCGGCACATTTTCATCTTTGACCATTACTATCTGTCGTTCAGAGGATCTTTGACCATTACTTTCTTAAAAACAGCATAGTGCTCCTGTCGTTCAGAGGATCTTTTACCATTACTATCTTAAAAACAGCAGAGTGCTCCTGTTGTTTGGAGGATCTTTGACCATTACTTTCTTAATAACAGCAGAGTGCCCCTGTCGTTCAGAGGATCTTTTACCATTACTATCTTAAAAACAGCAGAGTGCTCCTGTTGTTTGCAGGATCTTTGACCATTACTTTCTTAAAAACAGCAGAGTGCCCCTGTCGTTCAGAGGATCTTTTACCATTACTATCTTAAAAACAGCAGAGTGCTCCTGTTGTTTGCAGGATCTTTGACTATTACTTTCTTAAAAACAGCAGAGTGCTCCTGTCGTTTAAAGGATCCTTGACCATTACTTTCTTAATAACAGCAGAGTTCTCCTGTCGTTTAGAGGATCTTTGACCATTACTATCTTAAAAACAGCAGAGTTATCCTGTGTTTTAGAGGATCTTTGACCATTACTATCTTAAAAACAGCAGAGTGCTCCTGTTGTTTGGAGGATCTTTGACCATTACTATCTTAAAAACAGCAGAGTGCTCCTGTTGTTTGCAGGATCTTTGACTATTACTTTCTTAAAAACAGCAGAGTGCTCCTGTCGTTTAAAGGATCCTTGACCATTACTTTCTTAATAACAGCAGAATTCTCCTGTCGTTTAGAGGATCTTTGACCATTACTATCTTAAAAACAGCAGAGTGCTCCTGTCGTTCAGAGGATCTTTTACCATTACTATCTTAAAAACAGCAGAGTGCTCCTGTTGTATGGAGGATCTTTGACCATTACTTTCTTAAAAACAGCAAAGTGCTCCTGTCGTTTAAAGGATCTTTGACCATTACTATCTTAAAAACATCAGAGTGCTCCTGACGTTTAGAGGACCTTTGACCATTACTATCTTAAAAACATCAGAGTGCTCCTGTCGTTTAGACGATCTTTGACCATTACTATCTTAAAAACAGCAGAGTGCTCCTGTTGTATGGAGGATCTTTGACCATTACTTTCTGAAAAACAGCAAAGTGCTCCTGTCGTTTAAAGGATCTTTGACCATTACTATCTTAAAAACATCAGAGTGCTCCTGACGTTTAGAGGACCTTTGACCATTACTATCTTAAAAACATCAGAGTGCTCCTGTGGTTTAGACAATCTTTGAACTTTGCTGTGCGTTTCAGACAAAAGACCCTAAGCCGCAATCCGCCCTAACCCTAACCCAGAGGATCTTTGACCAGTACGTTCTTAAAAAAGCAGAGTGCTCCTGTCGTTTCGAGGATCTATGACCATTACTTTCTTAAAAACAGCAGAGTGCTCCTGTCGTTTAGAGGATCTTTGACCATTACTTTCTTAATAACAGCAGAGTGCTCCTGTCGTTTAAATGATTCTTGACCATTACTTTCTTAATAACAGCAGAGTGCTCCTGACGTTTAGAGGACCTTTGACCATTACTATCTTAAAAACAACAGAGTGCTCCTGTCGTTTAGACGATCTTTGAACTTTGAACTTTGCTGTGCGTTTCAGACAAAAGACCCTCAGCCGCAATCCGCCCTAACCCAGAGGATCTTTGACCAGTATTTTCTTTAAAAAGCAGAGTGCTCCTGTCGTTTCGAGGATCTTTGACCATTACTATCTTAAAAACAGCAGAGTTATCCTGTGTTTTAAAGGATCTTTGACCATTACTATCTTAAAAACAGCAGAGTTCTCCTGTGTTCCCAGGATCATTTTTGGGAAAAGCTGCTTGGCCTGAGATTTGCGGGCCCCGCTATTCCCGGCACATTTTCATTCCGCACAAATTCATCCCAGCGACAGGAAACTCTTGTGTGACGGTCTCGGTAATAGAACATCAGAGTCCATCTCAGATTGCGACCGGCGTGGGCTCTTTCGGAACTAACCTCTGCGGCCGAGCTCAGTCCGCCCGGTTCTTCGCTGGCTCGCACCATCAGTAGGTACCGTCGTTGGTCGCTCTCGTAATCCAGCGTCCGGGTCACGCTGATCTCTCCCGACTCCTGCTGAATGCTGAAAAGGCTGCTGGGATTGATCAGCAGGCTGTAGCTGATTGGCTGCTTTTGGAAGGAAATGGCCGACACGGCGAGGAAGCTGCGGAAGAAACACAAAATCATTGGGGAGAAGAAGAAGAATAAAACGGGACTCTGAAAGCTCTGAAATCAAGGACCATAAGACCCATTGGAAAAATAATAAAAATACAGCCAGTTGATTCTTGCCAGTACTTTGTAATAATGCCATATACTTATATGGATACTGGTAATCATTCCTATGATTGACAGGTTTGTACTGCCCTAAATGGTACGACCCATGGCAATCTCCCCCAATCATTCCTCCCCCCATTCCAAAAACATGTTAGCTTCATTAGCCATCCAAATTATGGTCCATAGGTATTGTCCAGGGCAGCATGGCGGTCGAGTGGTTAGCGCTCAGACCTCACAGCTAGGAGACCAGGGTTCAATTCCACCCTCGGACATCTCTACGTGGAGTTTGCATGTTCTCCGGTTTCCTCCCACATTCCAAAAACATGCTAGCTTAATCGGCAACTCCAAATTGTCCATAGGTATGAATGTGAGTGTGAATGGTTGTTTGTCTATATGTGCCCTGTGATTGGCTGGCTGGCGACCAGTCCAGGGTGTACCCCGTCCAAAGACAGCTGGGATAGGCTCCAGCACCCCCCGCGACTCTCGTTTGGATAAGCGGTAAAATATGAATGAATGAAAAATAATAATAATAATGATATGGGCTGCATGGTGGTTGAGTGGTTAGTGCACAGGCCTCACAGCTAGGAGAACAGGGTTCAATTCCACCCTCGGGCATCTCTTTTTGTTCTCCCCGTGCATGCGTGGGTTTTCTCCGGGTACTCCGGTTTCCTCCCACATTCCAAAAACATGCTAGGTTAATTAGCGACTCCAAATTGTCCATAGGTATGAATGTGAGTGTGAATGGTTGTTTGTCTATATGTGCCCTGTGATTGGCTGGCTGGCGACCAGTCCAGGGTGTACCCTGTCCAAAGACAGCTGGGATAGGCTCCAGCACCCCCCGCGACTCTTGTTTGAATAAGCGGTAAAAAATGAATGAATGAAAAATAATAATAATAATGATATGGGCTGCATGGTGGTAGAGTGGTTAGCGCTCAGACCTCACAGCTAGGAGACCAAGGTTCAAATCCACCCTCGGACATCTCTTTTTGTTCTCCCCGTGCATGCGTGGGTTTTCTCCGGGTACTCCGGTTTCACATTCCACATTCCAAAAACATTCTAGCTTAATTGGCGATGTGAGTGTGAATGGTTGTTTGTGTATATGTGCCCTGTGATTGGCTGGTGACCAGTCCAGGGTGTACCCCGCCTCTTGAATGAAGACAGCTGGGATAGGCTCCAGCACCCCTTGCGACCCTTGTGAGGAAAAAATAGGAAAATTAATGAATGAATATGAATGTGGTTGGGAATGTTTGTTTGTCTGTTAAATGATTACAAATATTAATCAGATTAATCACAGTTTTTCATGAATTAATTCTGAAAATGTAACTGAATTAAAAAAAATTCACATAATTTCTTCTTATACTGAAAAATGTCAAAGGGCAACATCAGCACATCTTCCTGCTGCTTTTCGCTTTTCTCAACGCGACGAGGCGGAGCATGACCACGGTGGAAAATAACGATGTTGCTGGCGTGCGTCAGCCATAATTCATTCCTGTTTACACATGCTGTACTCACGGCTGTCCTTCAGGCGTGTTCTCTGGTATGGAGATGGAGTAGCTCGTATTGCTGAACTGCGGCGCTCTGACTCCGGCGATGACAGAGAGCATCGCGGGGGGGCTGCGCCCGCCCAAGCCGTCGATGGCCACTACGCTTAACAAGTACTCTCTGGCCTTCTGAAGCGTGTGGCCCGTGCTCGACACCCGGCCCGATTTCTTGTCCACGGAAAAGCAGCCGTCACCTCCTGAGAGCAGAAACACACACAAGACTGTCAGGCGGAGATGAAGAAGATGATCCACGTAACTTGGCTTGGATACCACCAATTAGGGACACCCCCAGGATCTTTGACCATTACTATCTTAAAAACATCAGAGTGCTACTGTGTTTTAGAGGATCTTTGACTATTACTATCTTAAAAACAGCAGTGTTCCTGTGTTTTAGAGGATCTTTGACCATTACTATCTTAAAACCAGGAGAGTGCTCCTGTTGTTTAGAGGATCTTTGACCATTACTATCTTAAAAACAGCAGTGTTCCTGTTGTTTAGAGGATCTTTGACCATTACTTTCTCAATAACAGCAGAGTGTTCCTGTTGTTCAGAGGATCTTTGACCATTACTTTCTTAAAAACAGCACAGTGCTCCTGTGTTTTAGAAGATCTTTGGCCATTACTATCTTAAAAACATCAGAGTGCGCCTGTCATTTAGAGGGTCTTTGACCATTACTTTCTTAATAACAGTGGAGTGCTCCTGTTGTTTAGAGGATCTTTGACCATTACATCCTTAAAAACAGCAGTGTTCCTGTGTTTTAGAGGATCTTTGACCATTACTATCTTAAAAACAGCAGTGCTCCTGTTGTTTTGAGGATCTTTGACTATTACTACCTTAAAAACATCAGAGTGCTCCTGTTGTTTAGAGGGTCTTTGACCATTACTATCTTAAAAACAGCAGTGCTCCTGTTGTTTTGAGGATCTTTGACTATTACTACCTTAAAAACAGCAGAGTGCTCCTGTTGTTTAGAGGATCTTTGACCATTACTATCTTAAAAACAGCAGAGTGCTCCTGTTGTTCAGAGGATCTTTGACCATTACGTTCTTAAAAACATCAGAGTACGCCTGTCATTTAGAGGGCCTTTGACCATTACTTTCTTAATAACAGCAGAGTGCTCCTGTTGTTTAGAGGATCTTTGACCATTACATCCTTAAAAACAGCAGTGTTCCTGTGTTTTAGAGGATCTTTGACCATTACTATCTTAAAAACAGCAGAGTGTTCCTGTGTTTTAGAGGGTCTTTGACCATTACTATCTTAAAAACAGCAGAGTGCTCCTGTTGTTTAGAGGATCTTTAACCATTACATCCTTAAAAACAGCATAGTGTTCCTGTCGTTTAAAGGATTTTTGACCATTACTATCTTAAAAACATCAGAGTGCTCCTGTGTTTTAGAGGATCTTTGACCATTACTTTCTTAAAAACATCAGAGTGCTTCTGTCGTTTACAGGCTCTTTGACCATTACTTTCTTAAAAAAGCAGAGTGCTCCTGTCGTTTAGAGGATCTTTGACCATTACTTTCTTAATAACAGCAGAGTGCTCCTGTTGTTTAAAGGATCTTTGAATCGTACGTTCTTAAAAACATGTTCCTGTCATTTTGAGGATCTTTGACCTTTACATCCTGAAAAACAGCAGAGCAACATTAACCTAGCATGTTTTTGGAATGTGGGAAGAAAACCGGAATATATGCGGAGGCCCAAACCGAAATATGAAAACACAATTTGATGTACCACTCTGAATAAAATACTCCTTTGCAGTAGTAGTATTTCCCCAGCTAATGTCAGCAAACAATCCCAATCTGTGGCAGCGGTGAAGCTTCAAACGGGGTCAGACTTCCTTGCCTGGCTGATTGTCATCCTCTGGAGGCGTTTGGATCCGAGCGCATAATCAGACCTAAATAAATGATCTTGGATGGTTGGAATTGCTTTGAAGAGGAAAAAGTATTTGGCGTACGCTGCTTGAAGAAGACCTTGCTACTTACAGTAGTTGTGAGCATGCATGAGGAGGGGGGGGGGGTTCACGGGGGGGCACGGGTGTCCTTTGGCAATTATGCTTGAACTCGCACATCGGGGAGCTGTGCAATGGACTAATGTAAATCAGAGGGAAGTCAGTAGTGTTTTGTAAAAGCCCGTCGGGAGATTAGTACCCCCCCCACCCCCAGTCCCCCGCCCCCCCGACATGCCGACAAATCTCTACCCCCGAAAACCACCAGGGGGTCTGGCGGTTTGGCCCACTTCCAACACAGTAAGTATGTCTGTGTGCTTTTTGTGATTGTCTGCGTGTCAGAAAAACGGAGGCCGACGTAAACGCAGCCGCGGATGTACAATAACAGAACGTGTGAAGGCCTCTGGAGTCGATATAGATGTTGTGAAAGAGACAAAAAACTAATGGACGCCTTCATCGCGTATGAACGCATGAATGATTGTGTGACCGCCCGGGGCTGGAGGTCTGAGTGACTGTGCCGGGGCCTGACGACTTGGATTTATTCCCACGGTTCCGCGGCGTGTCGAGCTACTTTTTTTCCAAGCCGTTCATTTCAACGTATGAAATCTTACCATCAGCCAAAAAGTATTCCACTTCTCCGCCGAGGCCCTCATCCCCGTCGAGGGCCCGGAGCTGGTAAACAAAGGTCCCTGCGGGGGCATCAGGCGACACGCCGGCCTGGTAAGGGTAAGGCTTCATATTCCACTCCGGGACGTTGTCATTGACATCAGTGACTGTCAGCTTCACCTTGTTCAGGTACCAGTCGGGGCCTGGAGGAAAGGGCACACAAAGTGACAGCTGTCATGTAAGCATGTGTGTCGAGGGGAGATGAGCAGCCACTAGAACCAGGTGCGCCGCCCAGCAGCCGCCCAGCAGCCGCCCAGCAGCCGCCCAGCAGCCGCCCAGCATCCGCCCAGCCAGATACCAATACAATTTTTCATTATGAAGATATTTCAAGAAAACAACCTGACCGGGTCATTTTTGACCCACTTATGGAAGGTTGGGGTAGTAACACAAAAACTACAATTTCTTAAAATGTATAAAAGATAAGTTAAAAATGTGAACGGCATGATATCAAAAACATGTTTTTTGAGGAATACCTGGAATATGAAATGATAAAAAAAATTTCATTACAAAGATATTTCAAGAAAACAACCTGACCGGGTCATTTTTGACCCACTTATGGAAGGTTGGGGTAGTAACACAAAAACTAAAATTTCTTAAAATTTCTTAAAAATTCTTAAAAATGTGAACGTCATGATATCAAAAACATGTTTTTTGAGGAATACCTGGAATATGAAATGATAACAATTTTTCATTACAAAGATATTTCAAGAAAACAACCTGACCGGGTCATTTTTGACCCACTTATGGAAGGTTGGGGTAGTAACACAAAAACTAAAATTTCTTAAAAATTCTTAAAAATGTGAACGGCATGATATCAAAAACATGTTTTTTGAGGAATACCTAGAATATGAAATTATGAAAAATTTTCATTACAAAGATATTTCAAGAAAACAACCTGACCGGGTCATTTTTGACCCACTTATGGAAGGTTGGGGTAGTAACACAAAAACTAAAATTTCTTAAAATTTCTTAAAATTTCCTAAAAATGCGAACGGCATGATATCAAAAATATGATTTTTGAGGAATACCTGGAATATGAAATGATAATTTTTCATTACAAAGATATTTCAAGAAAACAACCTGACCGGGTCATTTTTGACCCACTTATGGAAGGTTGGGGTAGTAACACAAAAACTAAAATTTCTTAAAAATTCTTAAAAATGTGAACGGCATGATATCAAAAACATGTTTTTTGAGGAATACCTGGAATATGAAATGATAAAAAATTTTCATTACAAAGATATTTCAAGAAAACAACCTGACCGGGTCATTTTTGACCCACTTATGGAAGGTTGGGGTCGTAACACGAAAACTAAAATTTCTTAAAATTTCTTAAAATTTCCTAAAAATGCGAACGGCATGATATCAAAAATATGATTTTTGAGGAATACCTGGAATATGAAATTATTAAATTTTTCATTACAAAGATATTTCAAGAAAACAACCTGACCGGGTCATTTTTGACCCACTTATGGAAGGTTGGGGTAGTAACACAAAAACTAAAATTTCTTAAAATTTCTTAAAAATTCTTAAAAATGTGAACGGCATGATATCAAAAACATGTTTTTTGAGGAATACCTAGAATATGAAATTATGAAAAATTTTCATTACAAAGATATTTCAAGAAAACAACCTGACCGGGTCATTTTTGACCCACTTATGGAAGGTTGGGGTAGTAACACAAAAACAAAAATGTCTAAAAATGTATAAAAGATAAGTTAAAAATGTGAACGGCATGATATCAAAAACATGTTTTTTGAGGAATACCTGGAATATGAAATGATAAAAAATTTTCATTACAAAGATATTTCAAGAAAACAACCTGACCGGGTCATTTTTGACCCACTTATGGAAGGTTGGGGTAGTAACACAAAAACTAAAATTTCTTACAATTTCTTAAAAATTCTTAAAAATGTAAACGTCATGATATCAAAAACATGTTTTTTGAGAAATACCTGGAATATGAAATGATAACAATTTTTCATTACGAAGATATTTCAAGAAAACAACCTGACCGGGTCATTTTTGACCCACTTATGGAAGGTTGGGGTAGTAACACAAAAACTAAAATTTCTTAAAATGTATAAAAGATAAGTTAAAAATGTGAACAGTATGATATCAAAAACATGTTTTTTGAGGAATACCTGGAATATGTTGTTGTTTTTTTTTACTAAAATCCTACAAATTTGCAGGACCATGTGTGCTGAATCACGAATACACGAGGAACCAGTTGTGTCAGTACGTTGTAGTACTAATACTACAAACCGTCCAGCACGGTACTGCCCACAGGTAGTGGTGTTTCATGGTTGTAAAAGTGGAGCGAGCAATTGAACGAAGGCACTATTTCTGCAATGCTATGATCTGGTGTCCATGTGGCATGAAGAAACGTCAGATGAGACGCCAAGCAGTTCAGCAGGCCATCTGCTTCAACCCAGAAAAGAAGCAGCCATGTCGCCGCATATCACATGCAGAGACGCATGCCTGCAGTTTGATACCTGATTGGACTGATCAGCACGTCTCGATCTTCTTCTTCTTGCTTTTTCGCTAACCGCTAAGTCACACACCAGCTTACAGGTGAGCGACCCAAAGGCTAAAGGTAAATATGGCTATGGGATTCCCAATCCCATTATGTAAAAGGTTTCCTGCGTGTGGTTGGAGGCTATATATGTACTTTTAATCCACTTTTTAATCCACATGCTGTCCCTGGAAAAACACCGGCCCTCATTCATGGACTGCTACTTCTTAAAATCCTACCTACTTTCAAGAACCATGTGTCGTTCACCAATAGGGTCCATGTATATGTACATGGACCCGAATGTTCCAATTGCATTCAGTTTATTTGCTCAAATAATAAACAAAATGATAAATAATTATCATTTCATATTCCAGGTATTCCTCAAAAATCATATTTTTGATATCATGCCGTTCACATTTTTAACTTATCTTTTATACATTTTAAGAAATTTTAGTTTTTGTGTTACTACCCCAACCTTCCATAAGTGGGTCAAAAATGACCCGGTCAGGTTGTTTTCTTGAAATATCTTTGTAATGAAAAATTGTTATCATTTCATATTCCAGGTATTCCTCAAAAAACATGTTTTTGATATCATGCCGTTCACATTTTTAAGAATTTTTAAGAAATTTTAAGAAGTTTTAGTTTTTGTGTTACTACCCCAACCTTCCATAAGTGGGTCAAAAATGACCCGGTCAGGTTGTTTTCTTGAAATATCTTTGTAATGAAAAATTTTTATCATTTCATATTCCAGGTATTCCTCAAAAAACATGTTTTTGATATCATGACGTTCACATTTTTAAGAAATTGTAAGAAATTTTAGTTTTTGTGTTACTACCCCAACCTTCCATAAGTGGGTCAAAAATGACCCGGTCAGGTTGTTTTCTTGAAATATCTTCGTAATTAAAAATTTTTATCATTTCATATTCCAGGTATTCCTCAAAAAACATGTTTTTGATATCATGCCATTCACATTTTTAAGAATTTTTAAGAAATTTTAAGAAATTTTAGTTTTTGTGTTACTACCCCAACCTTCCATAAGTGGGTCAAAAATGACCCGGTCAGGTTGTTTTCTTGAAATATCTTTGTAATGAAAAATTTTTATCATTTCATATTCCAGGTATTCCTCAAAAAACATGTTTTTGATATCATGCCGTTCACATTTTTAAGAATTTTTAAGAAATTTTAAGAAGTTTTAGTTTTTGTGTTACTACCCCAACCTTCCATAAGTGGGTCAAAAATGACCCGGTCAGGTTGTTTTCTTGAAATATCTTTGTAATGAAAAATTTTTATCATTTCATATTCCAGGTATTCCTCAAAAAACATGTTTTTGATATCATGACGTTCACATTTTTAAGAAATTGTAAGAAATTTTAGTTTTTGTGTTACTACCCCAACCTTCCATAAGTGGGTCAAAAATGACCCGGTCAGGTTGTTTTCTTGAAATATCTTCGTAATTAAAAATTTTTATCATTTCATATTCCAGGTATTCCTCAAAAAACATGTTTTTGATATCATGCCATTCACATTTTTAAGAATTTTTAAGAAATTTTAAGAAATTTTAGTTTTTGTGTTACTACCCCAACCTTCCATAAGTGGGTCAAAAATGACCCGGTCAGGTTGTTTTCTTGAAATATCTTTGTAATGAAAAATTTTTATCATTTCATATTCCAGGTATTCCTCAAAAAACATGTTTTTGATATCATGCCGTTCACATTTTTAAGAATTTTTAAGAAATTTTAAGAAATGTTAGTTTTTGTGTTACTACCCCAACCTTCCATAAGTGGGTCAAAAATGACCCGGTCAGGGGTCAAAATGGAGGAGCTGGACTGCTAAGCAAAGTTTTTTTTTGATCCAAACTCATTTCAAGACTGGACGAAGGAAAAACTAGGAATACGGAGTTATTCCAACAAGTAGAAGAAAAACTCAATGAAGTCGGTATCACGGGATGTTGATGTTTACGTTTTACTGGGCATGCCCCGTTGACTATTCTGTTGGATTATAGCATCAGTATGTATTGGAATATTCCTTTCCATGTATACCATTGTTTTCGGAACAATCATTCGGAAAGATTCCATAAAATATTTGTAATGATCAATCCTAAAACTTCATAAAATAACAAAAATACACATGTAAGACCTTCAGATTAGCCACTGAAAGATGCTAGGACTACATTGGTTCCACGTGGTCCAGCTACTTCTCTGCTGTGAGTTCCAAATATGCACATAAAGCTGCAACACGTCTTCAACATGAGCATATGACACCTCAACAAAGCACTAATACATTGCTCTAATACACCACAAGGACGCAGAACACAATGTAGGTTCAAATGCTGTTAAAAAAAACCATGCTAATATAACATGTCTTAACTAGCTTCCGGTTGGGATGAATTGGATGGGAAATACCGTATGGTACACTCTGGAGAGTTCACAAGAGAAACATAATCGCTGCAAAGTGTGTGACAGCTCCTAAAGGGATTGTTAGAAGGATAATAACAGGCGGAGGAAGAAGCAAAGGGAAAGAATTAATCTATCTTTAAAGTTGCTCCGTAGTGAGAAAAAAGTTCCGGGTCGGATCTGGCGATGGTTTCCTTTTCAGATAAATAGCCGCTGTATCGCCGAGGCTGAGAAAACGAATCAATACTCAGATGGTATCTGTTAAATGTCGACGGGGGCGGTGGGTGCAATTTAAGCGCCATCATCCACTTCGTCAGGGAGAACGATCCACTTGACGAATATTGTCAAAGGATAAAAATTATACTGTAAAAGACAGAAACCAAAGCTTTATGACTTAATATTTTGGTGACGATCAAGTCAAGTCAATTCGTCAAGTCAAGTCAAGTCAGGTCATCAAGTCAAGTCAAGTCATTAAGTCAAGTCAAGTCAAGTCATCAAGTCAAGTCAAGTCAAGTCAAGTCAAGTACATCTTATATAATGACAATAAAGTCCATTCCAAGTCTAAAGGTAAAACCCTAATGGTAATGGTAATGGTATTGGTAATGGTATTGGTAATGTAATGGTATTGGTAATGGTGATGGTGATGGTAACGGTGATGGTAATGTACTGGTAATGGTATTGGTAATGGTATTGGTAATGGTATTGGTAATGTAATGGTATTGGTAATGGTAATGGTGATGGTAATGATATTGGTAATGGTATTGGTAATGTAATGGTATTGGTAATGTAATGGTATTGGTAATGGTATTGATAATGGTATTGGTATTGGTAGTGGTATTGTAATGTATATTGATATTGGTATTGGTAATGGTATTGGTAATGGTATTGGTAATAGTATTGGTAATGGTATTGGTAATGGTAATGTAATGGTATTGGTATTGGTAATGTAATGGTAATGGTAATGGTAATGTATTAGTAATGGTATTGATAATGGTATTGGTAGTGGTATTGTAATGGTATATTGATATTGGTATTGGTAATGGTATTGGTAATGTTAATGTAATGGTATTGGTAATGTAATGGTATTGGTATTGGTATTGGTAATGGTGATGGTAATGTATTGGTAATGGTATTGATAATGGTAATGGTATTGGTAATGGTGATGGTAATGTATTGGTAATGGTATTGATAATGGTATTGGTAGTGGTATTGTAATGGTATATTGATATTGGTAATGGTATTGTTAATGGTATTGGTAATGGTAATGTAATGGTATTGGTATTGGTAATGGTGATGGTAATGTATTGGCAATGGTATTGATAATGGTAATGGTATTGGTAATGGTTATTAGAGCCCTGTAGACATAACAAAACATGACTATAGTCACATTTATACTTTTTTTATTTACAACATATTGCGCAACTGCAGGCTCTTGAGATACACGCTAACTCGCAAACTAGAGCGCTAGCGACCTAAACGGTAGCCTTGAAGTTATTTCCTTTAAACTTAAATAGCCAAAAAATTACCACTTCCACACGGATAGGGAGGATAACTATTAACAGTTATTTAACCTTTAACATGAACATGAATCAAACGTAATAATTTTTTTCTGGGTACATGATACCATACAGCATCCATATCAAAAGGGGGCCTCAAACTAGTGTCCTGCGTGCCACATTTGGCCCGCGGGCCGCATGTTTGAGACCCCTCATCTAGTGTATAGAATGTCTTGTTTTTCTCATATTGATACAAAAATGCGCCTAATTTGTCTTTTGAAAATGACTTTAAAGAGCAAAAGAGTTCATATTTAGCAGTAACGTAAAACGAGACACCCAAGCTCGTTTAGTCGTTTAGTCATCTCTGCAGCTATGGATGAGCCAATTAGATGATAGATGAAAAGTTGCATTGTGCATTGTGTGCTGCCATCATCCAGATGCTGAAGCTGCAGGTGGAAGAGGTCGACGGAAAAAGAGAAAATCTGCGTGGGAGGGAAGGCTGCACATCGGTGCGTTCACAGACAGACGAGAGCAGATCGGTCATCGGGAAAGTGTTCCTTCGCTGTAAGCGACACTCCTGACGGATGCAACAGGTGGACAAGAGGCCGTAGATCTTCTCTTTCATTGCTTTTTTATGAGCACTTGGCATTAAAAGGGATCATTATTTTCCTACCTTATGGGCACGTAGTCAGAACCCCCCCCCCCCCAGTTAACTGAACCAAGGCCTCTCTCTACCTCCATAAAGTACATCCTTAAAGGCAAAATACGTGTTCAAAATACTACGTCTGGGTTAGATGCTAGTCAGACAGCCGTAGTAAAAAAATATCACAAGTCTGTGACATTATTGGATTTGGATGTCGACGATATTATACATGAAAGATTCATTGTTGGGGCTCCAACATTGTGGAATGCCATACTTCCTGATATTCCTGATATTAGAGCTGCTACCTCAGTAGAAATGTTCAAGTCCCGACTCAAGACTTATTCTTACACCTTTTAGCATTTAGTTCATAGTATTCCCGGCATGTTTGACAGTCGCTCCTTCTCGGTTGATGTGACTTCAATTGACTTGACTCGACTTCAATTGACTTGACCCGACTTAAATTGACTTGACTCGACTTAAATTGAATTGACTTAAATTGAATTGACTTGAATTGAATTGACTTGAATTGAATTGACTTAAATTGACTTGATTTGAATTGACTTAAATTGACTTGACTTGGCTTAAATTGACTTAAATTGACCTGACTTGACTTAAATTGAATTGACTTGAATTGGATTGACTTGACTTGAATTGATTTGACTTAAATTGACTTGGCTTAACTTAAATTTAATTGACTTGAATTGACTTGACTCAACTTAAATTGACTTGACTGGACTTAAATTGAATTGACTTAAATTGAATTGACTTAAATTGAATTGACTTAAATTAAATTAACTTAAATTGAATTGATTTGAATTGACTTAAATTGACTTGACTTGGCTTAAATTGACTTAAATTGACCTGGCTTGACTTAAATTGAATTGACTTGAATTCGATTGATTTGACTTAAATTGATTTGACTTGAATTGAATTGACTTGAATTGAATTGACTTGAATTGACTTGGCTTAAATTGACTTGGCTTGACTTAAATTGAATTGACTTAAATTGAATTAACTTGAATTGGATTGACTTGACTTGAATTGACTTAAATTGACTTGGCTTAAATTGACTTGACTTGAATTGGCTTGACTTAAATTGATTGTCTTAAATTGACTTGACTTAAATTGATTTGACTTAAATTGATTTGACTTGAATTGAATTGACTTGAATGGACTTGACTTAAATTGACTTGACTTGACTTAAATTGATTTGACTTAAATTGATTTGACTTGAATTGAATTGACTTGAATGGACTTGACTTAAATTGACTTGACTTGACTTAAATTGACTTGACTTAAATTGAATTGACTTGGCTTTTCCACCTATATCGCAAAGCTGAGATGCATTTTTTTTTCTCGAATATATTATGACTTCTTGGCATATCTACACATGCTGTGTGACGGAGCATCCAGCTCCAGTCTGAGAAGATCCGAGATCCAATCTATTTATCTTCTAAAGAAGGAGACAGGAAGTCCAGACAGGAAGGCTTTGGCGACTTCATGGTGTCCAACGACGAGTTGCGACACCATCGCCCAGTTGCGATGAATTGAATACCTTAAAAAAACAATAAGTCGGATGAATGTCAATATTCCCAGCCACCCTGAACTAGCCTATGCAAATGAACTTATCCTTTCTGTGGCTGTAAACTCCTCTTCCTTCTCTTTGATTGACAGGCACATACAGAATCGGGCCTGGGCATGATTGCAGTACCAGACACATATTCAAGGTTACATGCAGAGAAGTACTGCATTAGTAGTCAAGTGCTACATCTTCACAAATATCTGTGATATACATAATCAGATGTGATTGTGTCACATGCTTTCATTTGTAGTCGAATAAAGTCGCGGCCACCCAAACAGACACTCGCTGCGGATAATTAGCACTCAGAGATTCAAACATTACACTCGTGCACCAACAGATACACACACCTTATACTTGGTGTACACACCATAATGTGTGTGTGTCACACTGTGTGTAATTAGTGTAATTAGTATGGAATTGGTGCTGTATGTAAACTCAGTCTTGCTTATTTGGGCTGCATTTGGGGACCTACGTAACCCGGAAGTCTTTGGGATTACGACTAGGGTCCGTGTCCGTGTAGGAAAACTGTGGGTGGAATAAATTAATTGTTTGATTGTTTAGGTGGGAAGCAGGAAATTCATGGAAAAACTGCAGAAAGAGGTGCAGAATGTGGAAGATCTAGAAAGCTAGGTTAATGTTGCTCTGCTGTTTTCATGGATGTAAAGGTCAAAGATCCTCAAAATTACAGGAACACTGCTGTTTTTGAGAACGTACTATTCAAAGATCCTTTAAACGACAGGAGCACTCTGCTGTTTTTAAGATAGTAATGGTCAAAGATCCTCTAAACATCAGGAGCACTCTGATGTTTTTAAGATAGTAATGGTCAAAGATCCTCTAAATGACAGGAGCACTCTGATGTTATTAAGAAAGTAATGGTCAAAGATCCTCGAAACAACAGGAGCACTCTGCTGTTTTTACAATAGTAATGGTCAAAGATCCTCTAAATGACAGGAGCACTGGGCTGTTTTTAAGATAGTAATGGTCAAAGATCCTCTAAATGACAGGAGCACTGTGCTGTTTTTAAGATAGTAATGGTCAAAGATCCTCGAAACGACAGGAGCACTCTGATGTTTTTAAGATAGTAATGGTCAAAGATCCTCTAAACAACAGGAGCACTCTGCTGTTTTTACAATAGTAATGGTCAAAGATCCTCTAAACGACAGGAGCACTCTGCTGTTTTTAAGATAGTAATGGTCAAAGATCCTCTAAACGTCAGGAGCACTCTGATGTTTTTAAGATAGTAATGGTCAAAGATCTTCTAAACGACAGGAGCACTCTGATGTTATTAAGATAGTAATGGTCAAAGATCCTCTAAACGACAGGAGCACTCTGCTGTTATTAAGAAAGTAATGGTCAAAGATCCTCTAAATGACAGGAGCACTGTGCTGTTTTTAAGATAGTAATGGTCAAAGATCCTCTAAACGACAGGAGCACTCTGCTGTTATTAAGAAAGTAATGGTCAAAGATCCTCGAAACAACAGGAGCACTCTGCTGTTTTTACAATAGTAATGGTCAAAGATCATCTAAATGACAGGAGCACTGTGCTGTTTTTAAGATAGTAATGGTCAAAGATCCTCGAAACGACAGGAGCACTCTGATGTTTTTAAGATAGTAATGGTCAAAGATCCTCTAAACGACAGGAGCACTCTGCTGTTATTAAGAAAGTAATGGTCAAAGATCCTCTAAATGACAGGAGCACTGTGCTGTTTTTAAGATAGTAATGGTCAAAGATCCTCTAAACGACAGGAGCACTCTGATGTTTTTAAGATAGTAATGGTCAAAGATCCTCTAAACGACAGGAGCACTCTGCTGTTATTAAGAAAGTAATGGTCAAAGATCCTCTAAATGACAGGAGCACTGTGCTGTTTTTAAGATAGTAATGGTCAAAGATCCTCTAAACGACAGGAGCACTCTGATGTTTTTAAGATAGTAATGGTCAAAGATCCTCTAAACGACAGGAGCACTCTGCTGTTATTAAGAAAGTAATGGTCAAAGATCCTCTAAATGACAGGAGCACTGTGCTGTTTTTAAGATAGTAATGGTCAAAGATCCTCTAAATGTCAGGAGCACTCTGATGTTTTTAAGATAGTAATGGTCAAAGATCTTCTAAACGACAGGAGCACTCTGCTGTTATTAAGAAAGTAATGGTCAAAGATCCTCAAAACAACAGGAGCACTCTGCTGTTTTTACAATAGTAATGGTCAAAGATCCTCTAAATGACAGGAGCACTGTGCTGTTTTTAAGATAGTAATGGTCAAAGATCCTCTAAACGACAGGAGCACTCTACTGTTTTTAAGATAGTAATGGTCAAAGATCCTCTAAACGACAGGAGCACTCTGCTGTTTTTAAGATAGTAATGGTCAAAGATCCTCTAAACGTCAGGAGCACTCTGATGTTTTTAAGATAGTAATGGTCAAAGATCTTCTAAACGACAGGAGCACTCTGATGTTATTAAGATAGTAATGGTCAAAGATCCTCTAAACGACAGGAGCACTCTGATGTTTTTAAGGTATTGGAGCCTGATGGAGCTGGGTAGCGTAGTTTATATCCGTTGGAGATAAGGCCGGGGTTCGATGCCGGGAGGCTTCCTCGCCGTGTAGCGTGAACCGAGCGTGATAATACCAACGCGTGAATGGGGCAAATTGAATTAATGCCGCGGCACACCATAAAAGCCCGAACTATAATGCATTCTAAAATCCTATAATGAGCAGGGAGCTAAAATAATTTCACACTCCAGTGAAGAAGACGAGTCTCTGAAAGATTTTGGGGGCCTGGCTGACACTGACGGTGCTTTTGTCATTCGGGGGGGGGGGGGTTCTCTGTGGAACTGATTCTTTTTTCCTGGGGTTCCACAGCAGGAGGCGACGTTCCAATGTTCCAACCATTGATGATCGGTTGCGGAGGGTGTACTCTCCATTAGCAACCATTTAGAGCAGGGGTCTCAAACACGCGGCCCGCGGGCCAAATGTGGCACGCAGGACACTACTTTGAGGCCCCCGCCTTGATATGAAAGTTTAAGTTTGATACGGATGCTGTATGGTATCATGTACCCGGAAAAAAATCTTACGTTTGATTCATGTTCAAGTTAAAGGTTAAATAACTGTTAATAGTTATCCTCCCTATCCGTGTGGAAGTGGTAATTTTTTGGCTGTTTAAGTTTAAAGGAAATAACTTGAAAGCTACCGTTTAGGTCGCTAGCTCTCTAGTTTGCGAGTTAGCATGTGTCTCAAGACCCTGCAGTTGCGCAATATGTTGTAAATAAAAAAAATATAAATGTGACTATAGTCGTGTTTTGTCATGTCTACAGGGCTCTAATAATGCTTTCATTTTAATATGAAAAAATAATTTGTCTACCCACCAACTATATGTGGTTTCTTAAGTTTTTATTATTTGCCGTTTTATTATTATTATTATTATATTTATTTATTACTGATTGATTGATTTTCTTTATTCTTGATTTATTTATTTTTCATCTTATTTTGTGCAGAAAAATAAAAATTAAGATATTTGAGAACAGTGGAATGTTTTATAAGAGATTTTATTGTAGAAAATCGGAACCAAAGCACTGAAAAAGTTTGTATATTTTTTTGTTTTTAATAAATGCGTTTTTTTTTTTTTTTTTTTTTGGAAAACCTGATGCAGCCCAGTGTTTTCCCGAACCCAGGGAACCAGTTTTCCAATATGATGACTTCATTTTTGCTTCATCTTTCTGACATAGCCGATTTTTTCCCAATTGTTGTTGGAATGCTATTGGAATATTTAGAATGCAGTCAGAGTGCAGTTGGAATTCCTTGTGAATGCTGTTTTTTTCCAACTTGGAATTTATTTAGCGTGCTGAAAAAATTTGGTATTCGGTAAGAATGTACCTTAACATTTGGAACTTACTCAGAATGAAGTCATAAACTTTAGAATGTACTTCCAATATCCGGAAGATTCTAATTGGAAGAAAAACAATGCAAAATTTGGCTGACAAATTTCAACGTTAACTGAAAAAACGGTTAACCAAAACAGAGGTTCCTGTTTTTGTGGGGCTTAGCATTGTGAGGTCCCATATATCCCGTACAAATGTGATCAGTATCAGGAGGTCTCTGTTTGAATCCCGGGTTCTTTCCCGTCCCTTCATGTGTTCGCCCACGTTAGCATTAGCGCCTCGCTGCCACAAAAGTGAAATTACCTCTCCATCATGGCCGCCAGAAAGAGGCAGAAAGATGGCTTCTCCAGCACACCGACGCTACGAGACGGCTCCTGATGGAGACAGATGACCGGGTGAAAGCCTGTTTGAGGCGAGCACCTTTCCGGATGGGATGAATTCCGGATTGGAATGAAAGAGAGCATAATGCTTTCAAGTCGTATTTCAATAACTGCCATCTTTTTTTTCCTTTTGCTTCTGTTCTCTCTAAACTTAATCCTTCCCTACTCTTTTCCCCTTGGGGAAATAAGATTTATTTGGAGCTTCACTTGGTTTTTCCAAAGCTACGTTTCCGTCTCCAAAGTAGGGCTACTGTCGGGTGGGGGGCTGGGGGGGGCATTGCAACCACTCAGTTAGGATTCGAACATCAGGCTTTTTCACAATTCATTCATTTTCTACCACTTTTTCCTCACGAGGGTCACTAGGTCAATAAGTGCTGGAGCCTATCCCAGCTGTCTTCGGGGGGCGGGGTCCACCCTGGACTGGTGGCCAGCCAACCATAGACAAACAACCATTCACACTCACATTCATACCTTAAAAAAAACAGAGTGCTCCTGTCGTTTAGAGGATCTTTGACCATTACTATCTTAAAAACAGCAGAGTGCTCCTATTGTTTAGAGGATCTTTGACCATTACTATCTTAAAAACAGCAGAGTGCTCCTGTCGTTTAGAAGATCTTTGACCATTACTATCTTAAAAACAGCAGAGTGCTTCTATTGTTTAGAGGATCTTTGACCATTACTATCTTAAAAACAGCAGAGTGCTCCTGTCGTTTAGAGGATCTTTGACCATTACTATCTTAAAAACAGCAGAGTGCTCCTGTCGTTTCGAGGATCTTTGACCATTACTATCGTAAAAACAGCAGTGCTCCTGTCGCTTAGAGGATCTTTGACCATTACTATCTTAAAAACATCAGAGTGCTCCTGATGTTTCGAGGATCTTTGACCATTACTATCTTAAAAACAGCAGAGTGCTCCTGATGTTTCAAGGATCTTTGACCATTACTATCTTAAAAACAGTAGAGTGCTCCTGTCGTTTAGAGGATCTTTGACCATTACTATCTTAAAAACAGCAGAGTGCTCCTGTCGCTTAGAGGATCTTTGACCATTACTATCTTAAAAACATCAGAGTGCTCCTGTTGTTTAGAGGATCTTTGACCATTACTATCTTAAAAACAGCAGAGTGCTCCTGTCGTTTAGAGGATCTTTGACCATTACTATCTTAAAAACAGCAGAGTGCTCCTGTCGTTTAGAAGGTCTTTGACCATTACTATCTTAAAAACATCAGAGTGCTACTGACGTTAAGAGGATCTTTGACCATTACTATCTTAAAAAGAGCAGAGTGCTCCTGTCGTTCAGAGGATCTTTGACCATTACTATCTTAAAAACAGCAGAGTGCTCCTGTCGCTTAGAGGATCTTTGACCATTACTATCTTAAAAACAGCAGAGTGCTCCTATTGTTTAGAGGACCTTTGACCATTACTTTCTTAATAACAGCAGAATGCACAGCAGGTACACCCTGGACTGGTGGCCAGCCAATCCCAGGGCACATATAGACAAACAACCATTCACACTCACATTCATGGAGTGGCTAATTAACCTAGCATGTTTTTTTTTTTTTGGAATGTGGGAGGAAACCGGAGTACCCGGAGAAAACCCACACATGCACGGGGGAGAACATGCAAACTCCACACAGAGATGGAAACCGAGGGTGGAATTGAACCCTGGTCTCCAAGCTGTGAGGTGTGCGCGCTAACCACTCGTCTTCCGTGCAACCGAGGTAATATATTTCTGAAAAGCCAGGGATTACCATCTTTGATGATATTTATTATGAATATTTTGTGTTTTGTAATTGATTCATTTGATTTATATTTCTTGTATGGATAAATGCTGTTTGATTTTGATACATTTTTCAAATGAATAACTAAAAGCGAAGTAGCTTAAAGCTAGCGGTTGAGTCATTGACTCAGTCACATTTGGATTTAGCGTCATTCCAAATATATTTACTGTAAATCCCTCTTATGGCCGTTACTTCAAAACATATATTCATGTGAGTGACTACAGTAAAGTCTCGTTATATCGATATCGGTTAAAACGAATTACTACTTATTACGATACTATTTTCATTTCCCGGCAAATTTCTAGTCTTTTATGATATAATTAGTTCCGTTAGTACGATACCCGGTTATTATGATAATCCGGTTACTACGATGCCCTTTTCATCTCCCGCCAGCCAATTTGGTCTGCTTATATCGATAGTACGATACACGGTTATTATGATAATCCGGTTACTACGATGCCCTTTTCATCTCCCGCCTGCCAATTTGGTCTGCTTATATCGATAGTACGATACACGGTTATGATAATCCGGTTACTACGATGCCCTTTTCATCTCCCGCCAGCCAATTTGGTCTGCTTATATCGATAGTACGATACACGGTTATTATGATAATCCGGTTACTACGATGCCCTTTTCATCTCCCGCCAGCCAATTTGGTCTGCTTATATCGATACAAAAGCAGCTTAAATCAATCTTTGCTTAAGGATTTCAATACCAAAAAAGAACACGGCGAACGGCTGCTTCCAGTCAACTTTATTTTTCACACTTCCACCACCAGAGTGCAGCACACACAGCGGAAAACACCCGTCCCTCGCGCCTACCCCTCCGGGTGGCAACACCTTCCCTATCGATAGTTCCGGGGTGAATTATGTCCCGGTAACCGGTAATCACTACAGCGTAAGTTTATTTTTATTTACTGTAGTACAAAATTTATTGTAGTACAAAAGCATGCTAGATACGCAATCCATGAACTCAAGGAGAAAATTACATGCCATATCAAAGATCCGCCCACTTTTAATGCAGTTCGGCGCAGGATCGGATATATGGATAGTCCGGTTATATCGATATTTTTTCAGACTCCCGAGAATATCGATATAACGAGACTTTACTGTAATAAAAATGTATTTCAATTGCTCTCACCTCTACAGTACGAGTCCAATATTATCCTTCATATTCATCGTTATGACAACGGATCATAACGGAATAAACCATGCGGCGGTTTTAATAGCGAATCCGTCCGTAAACATTGATGTAGTTTAATCTTGCCGGGTCGCTAATGACAGGAGATGATGGTCCTCACAGCACCGCTCAGTGGATTAGTTGTCTAAATGAGGACTTTATCCTCATCCTCGCCTTTTCCGCCAGACGTCAGCCGCACGATGATGTACAGCACAATGCACGCGGCTTAACCAGCATGCACCGGGGCTTTTTTTTTGTGTACACTTTGAACGTAAGTGCAGAGCAGACAAAGGGGCCGAACACGGTCCCGTGGGTTTCCTAGCGGGGCATTCATGCGAGCGTACGGTGTTTAAAGTCGGAGGGATGCTTTTAGAGTCGGCGCTTCCTGTCTTTTGCTTCACGCCGATGCGTGCGCGGCGTCCGGCGCACGCTTGCTTATTAGCGCGACAACACACATGCTGTTTGGGGGTGGCTGGGCGGATGCCACGTGAGCAAACAAAGCAAAGTTCTGCTTAAAATGATGGATTGGTTGTGCTGTGGTACAATGCGTGTACTGTGTGTACTGCGTGTACTGCAGTCGGTGCTTTCTATGAAACCGTCATGGCTTCTTCTTCTGTGTTTATGTTGGCTTGCCTCTATATATTTCTATATGTTTAAGATAGGGCTGCACGGTGGTCGAGTGGTTAGCGCGCAGACCTCACGGCTAGAACACCAGGGTTCAATTCCACCCTCGGCCATCTCTGTGTGGAGTTAGCATGTTCTCCCTCCGGTTTCCTCCCACATTCCAAACACATCGATTGTATGTCACGGACTGTTGCTGTCAGTTTCCAAAGTCCAAAACGGGGGGGGTACGCGGTGGGGGGGGGGCATCTTTAGCACGGCAATGAATCAGCGGTTCTTCCCACCTTTTGTCCGCAATACACCGATGGGAAATTGAAGCTGGTGTCGGGATATGTTGTGTTTATTTATCTGTTTGGTGTTGCATCTGGCAACCTTTGGCACCCCCAAGGTCCAATTAACTGAGCTCAAGAATGATTGGAGTTGCTGCACCCCCCCAGGGGGGGCGACTGTTTACACAGAACACAAACGTTTTGAAAGCTTTTCCGATTGAACTTTGACCGGGAATATTCTTAATGCGGTGAGTTTTGACATTTCTCAATGTAGTAAAATTGCAGGACGGGATTTGGCCCGCATGCCACTAGTTTGAGACCCCCGCCTTGATATGAAAGTTTAAAGTTTGATATGGATGCTGTATGGTATCATGTACCCAGAAAAAATTATTACGTTTGATTAATGTTCATGTTCAAGGTTAAATAACTGTTAATAGTTATCCTCCCTATCCGTGTGGAAGTGGTAAGTTTTAACAGTATTAACAGTTATTTACCATACAGCATCCGTATCAAACTTGCGCGGGCCGCACTAACATTAAACTTTCATATCAAGGCGGGGGGGGCCTCAAACTAGTGTCCTGCGGGCCACATTTGGCCCGCGGGCCGCGTGTTTGAGACCCCTGTTTTAACACTTTAATGCTGTAATTGTGAATTATTGGAATCTTTCAAGTCTACAAAGAAAGTTGATTTTTTTTTTCCACATGATTTCTCAAACACGCGGCCCGCGGGCCAAATGTGGCCCACAGGACACTAGTTTGAGGCTCCTGCGCAAATAATTAATTGTTATGAAATTATTTGTCAGTATTATGGATTGGTGTGGGGCTGCACGGCGGCCGAGTGGTTAGCGTGCAGACCTCACAGCTAGGAGACCAGGGTTCAATTCCACCCTGGGCCATTGATATGGATGCTGTATGGGCAATTCCACCCTCCGGTTTCCTCCCACATTCCAAAAACATGCTAGGTTAATTGCCGACAATTGGCCCGCGGGCCGCGTGTTTGAGACCCCTGTTTTAACACTTTAATGCTGTAATTGTGACTTCATTGTACTCTTTATTGCATTACAAGTTTTCTGTGTCTAAAGTTATAGGAATCTGTCAAGTCTACAAAGAAAGTTGATTTTTTTTTCACTTTATTTTACACTGTCAATTTTACAAACATTTTTTTACAGTGTAATTAAAAACCCATTGAGAAATGGCAACGCTATCAACCGCAATCAAATCCTCGACCATTTTCTCTGCAGCACAAGTTAGCGGGAATACTTACGTATACTCACTCCTGACTCTTCATTAACAAAAACCGCACACCTGAATACTTAGTCGGCTTGATAAGGTCAGTATCGATACGTTGGGCGAGAAGGAGAAAGTGTCAGAGTGGGGTAAGTGGGCTTACCCTGAGGATGTGGAATGAGGGAGTATGTCTGCCACTTTGTTTGCATGAGCGATGCACATCTCATTACTGCAGGGACCTCGGCATTAGCCCCGTATAATCAATTGTGCAGCTCGGTGGGGGGGGGGGGGCTGAGGCAGAGATGCGAGTGGGCATATAAGGCGGCTGTGAGAACACCGGTGGTTCCACGCGAGTCCGGGGTCTGCATTATTGATGACTATTACTGCACACAATGTCAACTACAGACATCGCCGACAGGCAGGTGCTCTTAGGCGGACCCCCAAACAGCACACCATCTTGGGGTGCATCAAAAAATATATACTCTCCAGGAAGTACTCACTAAAGGTACAATTGAATATTTTGTATATCCACAAATTTTAACCAAAATCTTTACCTCCTTCACTCCAGAATGTTATGAAAAGTGATAAAACGGATTGTAATTAATGAATGTAATCCACTAAAACATTTCCACTGCATTTCAGCCCTGTCACAAAAGGAAAACGATCAAATATCTGACTCCTGAAGACCGGGGTAAAACCATTTTCTCTTATAAATATAAATATAAATATACTCTCCATGAAGTACTCACTAAAGGTACAATTGAATATTTTGTATATCCAGAAATTTTAACCAAAATCTTTACCTCATTCACTCCAGAATGTTATGAAAAGTGATAAAACGGATTGTAATTAATGAATGTAATCCACTAAAACATTTCCACTGCATTTCAGCCCTGTCACAAAAGGAAAACAATCAAATATCTGACTCCTGAAGACCGGGGTAAAACCATTTTCTCTTAGAAATATAAATATAAATATACTCTCCACGAAGTACTCACTAAAGGTACAATTGAATATTTTGTATATCCACAAATTTTAACCAAAATCTTTACCTCATTCACTCCAGAATGTTATGAAAAGTGATAAAACGGATTGTAATTAATGAATGTAATCCCCTAAAACATTTCCACTGCATTTCAGCCCTGTCACAAAAGAAAAACGATCAGGTTTCTGACTCCTGAAGACCGGGGTAAAACCATTTTCTCTTATAAATATAAATATAAATATACTCTCCATGAAGTACTCACTAAAGGTACAATTGAATATTTTGTATATCCACAAATTTTAACCAAAATCTTTACCTCATTCACTCCAGAATGTTATGAAAAGTGATAAAACGGATTGTAATTAATGAATGTAATCCACTAAAACATTTCCACTGCATTTCAGCCCTGTCACAAAAGGAAAACAATCAAATATCTGACTCCTGAAGACCGGGGTAAAACCATTTTCTCTTATAAATATAAATATAAATATACTCTCCACGAAGTACTCACTAAAGGTACAATTGAATATTTTGTATATCCACAAATTTTAACCAAAATCTATACCTCATTCACTCCAGAATGTTATGAAAAGTGATAAAACGGATTGTAATTAATGAATGTAATCCACTAAAACATTTCCACTGCATTTCAGCCCTGTCACAAAAGGAAAACAATCAAATATCTGACTCCTGAAGACCGGGGTAAAACCATTTTCTCTTATAAATATAAATATAAATATACTCTCCACGAAGTACTCACTAAAGGTACAATTGAATATTTTGTATATCCACAAATTTTAACCAAAATCTTTACCTCATTCACTCCAGAATGTTATGAAAAGTGATAAAACGGATGGCAATTAATGAATGTAATCCACTAAAACATTTCCACTGCATTTCAGCCCTGTCACAAAAGGAAAACGATCAGGTTTCTGACTCCTGAAGACCGGGGTAAAACCATTTTCTCTTATAAACATAAATATAAATATACTCTCCAGGAAGTACTCACTAAAGGTACAATTGAATATTTTCAGGAAATGTCTTGAAATGACTTCATGAACTAAAATACAAATACCAGGGCTCGACAATAACGATGTACCGATGGCCCGGGCAAGTTAAAACAAAATTCCGGCAAGTAATTCCAATCAGTGATATTCCCGTCGGGCAAGTGTACTTTGGAATTCCATACTGCAAAAAGTTTTTTTTTAAAGCGGTTCTTGTTGGGTGAAAAAAAAACACTTGACTGTGTAATTCCGAAACCAATCCTTGCAAATCCAATCGGAATTTATTTAGACGGCGGTCCGCAGTCCACAGTCCACGTTTTACCCAATTCTGTATTGTTCATATTTGATGTTAACCAAGACAGTGTACGCAAACCAAGGCATGTCAAATGTAATATGAAAAACAGCAGATTCCACACAACGCACATTTCACGGTGGATTCCATGGAAACCTCCACAGCCTTCCCTTTCCCCTGTTTGATTTCCTTTGTCTCATTTAGTGTAGAAGACCTTAAGAGTTCTGCAGCAGGCCTCGGTTCCTGGTCCTGATCGTTAATGTGGGGCAGTGGCGCGTGTCTATGTGTTTCCACGGCAAGCCCCGGCGCCGTGTCGTTAGCGGTGCCAGGCTATTCCGTCCTCCTCAGCACATCGTAAGGCTGCACACACCATATGGTGTGATTGGATGGCAGAATTAAAGCCGGAGCAGCAGACAGCGAGGAAAAGCATTCATGTTCACCGGCTCAGATCCGACAAATTTGGAGCTCGCTTTACTTCAAGTACTAAAACCGACATTTCAGACATAGATAAGTACTAAAAAGTCCCGTGTAAACCTTGTCCGTATTCCAGTTTAACGCGTTTAATCCTCTATTGCTGATTTGCTATTGTTGACGTTTGACAGTGACCACAGGATGTAGAACAGGGGTCTCAAACACGCGGCCCGTGGGCCAAACGTAGCCCGCAGGACACTACTTTGAGGCCCCTGCCTTGATATGAAAGTTTGATATGTATGCTGTATGGTATCATGTACCCAGAAAAAATTATTACGTTTTAATTAATGTTAGGTTAAATAACTGTTAATAGTTATCCTCCATATCCGTGTGGAAGTGGTAAGTTTTTGGCGATTTAAGTTGAAGGGAAATAACTTGAAGGCTACCGTTTAGGTCGCTAGCGCTCTAGTTTGCGAGTTAGCATGTGTCTCAAGAGCCTGCAGTTGCGCAATATGTTGTAAATAAAAAGTATAAATGTGACTATAGTCGTGTTTTGTCATGTCTACAGGGCTCTAATAATGCTTTGTTCATTTTAATATGAAAAAAATAATAATTTGTCTAGCCACCAACTATATGTGGTTTCTTAAGTTTTTATTATTTGGTGTTTTATTATTATTATTATTATTATATTTATTTATTACTGATTGATTGATTTTCTTTATTCTTTGTTTTTTGTTTATTTATTTTTCATCTTATTTTGTGAAAAAAGGACACAAATATCCACAAATTTCCACAAAATCTTTACCTCATTCACTCCAGAATGTTATGAAAAGTGATAAAACGGATGGCATTTAATGAATGTAATCCTCTTAAAACATTTCCACTGCATTTCAGCCCTGTCACAAAAGGAAAACGATCAGGTATTTCTGTTATTTCTGTATTTTCTGTTATAAATCCCCTTTCAGCTTGTTTGTGGTATCTCCAAAAGCTGCAACTGCACATTTTTAAGCGTACCTTTTTTGCCATATGGTCCGAGTACCACAAAGTGTACATGTAACCCAAAAAAAAAGTACCCAATTTTCCTCAAGATCAACGTGAGCTGTATTTGGTACCAGGTACTCTTAAGATGCTGATGCAGTCAGATTGCTCTCATATCATTGCCGCTGTGTCCTTGCAGTTAGGATTGGTAGTTTAGGATTGCTATGATATGTTGTGATATTCTAACCTGTGTTGTATTCCTCAGTTTTCCGTTTTGAAACTCCGTTTTTTGTTGACTTGTTTGCAAATAAAACTAATGTTAAAACTAATGCCAATGCCAATGCTAATGCTAATGCTAATGCTAATGCTAATGCTAATGCTAATGCTAATGCTAATGCTAAAGACGGTGAAAGTCAATGTTTTTTTTCTAGACTAAATGTTTTTTCTTGTTTACCTGCAAGCTTTTTCAGAGGGCGGGGCATTCTTTTCCCCCCCGTCAACCTTTCTTTGCCCCACACCAATACCAGGACAAATAGCATGGAACACGTTGCCCTTTCTATTTCCTCCTACGCTCCCATCCTGCTATCCATCTGATCCGTCCCCGTACCAAGAGTTTGTCTTTCCTGCCCTCTGAGAAACTTCAAATTATGTTTCACCAAGCTGACTTGTCATCAGAGTCGTACGTCTTCCCGGGACTAATCGGAATGCCCTTTCCTTATCATCTTCCCGGAACTGACGCTCTCACTCCATCTTTTTGTGTTCTCCTACTCCGTTCCTACATTTCTCATTCCTGCAGGTTAGTCCATCTTTGACTCATGTAAAGTCATGCTCCATGACCGGTGCAGTCAGCACTTAATGCTGACCTTTCCGTGACCCCTAACAGACCTGCAAGTCTGGTCCCAAGCTCAGAAACCGCAAGAGTCGAAGTGCAACGTAACACCAATCCGTAATACTGACAAATAATTTCATAACAATTAATTATTTGTGTAACGCAGGGGCCTCAAAGTAGCGTCCTGTGCGCCACATTTGGCCCGCGGGCCGCATCTTTGAGACACCATGTGAAATGTCGCCAATTAACCTAGCATGTTTTTGGAATGTGCGAGGAAACCGGAGAAAACCCACGCATGCAAACTCCACACAGAGATGGCCCAGGGTGGAATTGAACCCTGGTCTCCTAGCTGTGAGGTCTGCGCGCTAACCACTCGACCGCCGTGCAGCCCCACACCAATCCATAATACTGACAAATAATTTCATAACAATTAATTATTTGCGCAGGAGCCTCAAACTAGTGTCCTGTGCGCCACATTTGGCCCGCGGGCCGCGTGTTTGAGAAACCATGTGAAAAAAAAAATCAACTTTCTTTTCAGACTTGAAAGATTCCAATAAAGAGTACAATGAGGTCACAATTACAGCATTAAAGTGTTAAAACCGGGGTCTCAAACTAGTGTCCTGCGGGCCACATTTGGCCCGCGGGCCGCATGTTTGAGAAACCATGTGAAATGTCGCCAATTAACCTAGCATGTTTTTGGAATGTGCGAGGAAACCGGAGAAAACCCACGCATGCAAACTCCACACAGAGATGGCCCAGGGTGGAATTGAACCCTGGTCTCCTAGCTGTGAGGTCTGCGCGCTAACCACTCGACCGCCGTGCAGCCCCACACCAATCCATAATACTGACAAATAATTTCATAACAATTAATTATTTGCGCAGGAGCCTCAAACTAGTGTCCTGTGCGCCACATTTGGCCCGCGGGCCACGTGTTTGAGAAACCATGTGAAAAAAAAATCAACTTTCTTTTCAGACTTGAAAGATTCCAATAAAGAGTACAATGAGGTCACAATTACAGCATTAAAGTGTTAAAACCGGGGTCTCAAACTAGTGTCCTGCGGGCCACATTTGGCCCGCGGGCCACATGTTTGAGACACCATGTGAAATGTCGCCAATTAACCTAGCATGTTTTTGGAATGTGCGAGGAAACCGGAGAAAACTCACGCATGCAAACTCCACACAGAGATGGCCCAGGGTGGAATTGAACCCTGGTCTCCTAGCTGTGAGGTCTGCGCGCTAACCACTCGACCGCCGTGCAGCCCCACACCAATCCATAATACTGACAAATAATTTCATAACAATTAATTATTTGCGCAGGAGCCTCAAACTAGTGTCCTGTGCGCCACATTTGGCCCGCGGGCCACGTGTTTGAGAAACCATGTGGAAAAAAAAAATCAACTTTCTTTGTAGACTTGAAAGATTCCAATAAAGAGTACAATGAGGTCACAATTACAGCATTAAAGTGTTAAAACCGGGGTCTCAAACACGCGGCCCGCGGGCCAAATGTGGCCCGCAGGACACTAGTTTGAGGCCCCCCGCCTTGATATGAAAGTTTAATGTTTAAAGTTTAAAGTTTGATATGGATTCTGTATGGTATCATGTACCCAGAAAAAAAATAGTTATCCTCCCTATCCGTGTGGAAGTGGTAAGTTTTTGGCTATTTAAGTTTAAAGGAAATAACTTGGAGGCAACCGTTTAGGTCGCTAGCTCTCTAGTTTGCGAGTTAGCATGTGGCTAAAGACCCTGCAGTTGCGCAATATGTTGTAAATAAAAAGAGTAAAACAAAAACATATCCATGCATTACAACGACCCAGTCAAAGTCCAGACCTAAATCCAATCGAGACTCTGTGACAATATCTGCAGTTCATCATCTTATCTGACTGAGCTAAGAATAAAATGGAAATGTCAGTCTCAGGATGCGCCAAGCAGGTAGAGACCCCAAAAGACTAAAGTATTGAATAATCTTCCATGCCACACATTTCAGTTTTTTATTGTGAAATATTCCTCCTCCATCACAGCTGTGTCGATCTTTCACTTCAAATCCCAATAAAGGATATTACAATTTGTGGTTTTACATGACAACAACAAAACTGGGAAAAAAACAGAAGAAAACCGGAGAAAACCAGGAGAAAACTGGGAGAAAATTGAGAGACTAGTGGGAGAAAACACGGAAAAAACCAGGAGAAAACCGGGACAAAACCGGGAGAAAACTGGGAGAAAACTGGGAGAAAACCGTGAGACTAGCAAGAGAAAACCAGGAGAAAACTGGGAGAAAATCCGGAGACTACCAGGAGAAAACCGAGAGAAAACCAGAAGTAAAGCATGACAAAACCTGGAGAAAACCTGGAGAAAACCAAGAGAAAATTGGGAGAAAACCAGGAGAAAATTGGGAGAAAATTGAGAGACTACCGGGAGAAAACATGGAGAAAACCAGGAGAAAACCGGGACAAAACCAGGAGAAAAACAGGAGAAAACCGGGAGACTAGCAAGAGAAAACCAGGAGAAAACCGGGAGACTAGCAAGAGAAAACCAGGAGAAAACTGGGAGAAAATCCGGAGACTACCAGGAGAAAACAAGGAGAAAACCGGGACAAGACCAGGAGAAAACCGAGAGAAAACCAGAAGAAAAGCATGACAAAACCTGGAAGAAACCAGGAGAAAACCGGGAGAAAACCAGGAGAAAACCAGGAGAAAACTGGGAGAAAATTGAGAGACTACATGGAGAAAACCAGGAGAAAACCGAGAGAAAACCAGAAGAAAAGCATGACAAAACCTGGAGAAAACCAGGAGAAAACCGGGAGAAAACTGGGAGAAAACTGGGAGAAAATTGAGAGACTACATGGAGAAAACCGGGACAAAACCGGGACAAAACCAGGAGAAAACCGGGAGACTAGCAAGAGAAAACCAGGAGAAAACTGGGAGAAAATCCGGAGACTACCAGGAGACAACCAGGAGAAAACCGGGAGAAAACAAGGTGAAAACCGGGAGAATATCAGGAGAAAACCGGGAGAAAACCAAGAAAAACTGGGAGAAAACTGGGAGAAAACTGGGAGAAAACTGGGAGAAAACTGGGAGAAAATTGAGAGGCTACCAGGAGAAATCATGGAGAAAACCAGGCGAAAACCAGGAGAAAACCGGGACAAAACTGGGAGAAAACCGGGAGACTACCGGGAGAAAACCAGGAGAAAAACTGGGAGAAACCCGGGAAAAAACCAGGAGAAAACCGAGACAAAACCGGGACAAAACCAGGAGAAAATACGGAGACTACCAGGAGAAAACCAGGAGAAAACAAGAAGAAAACCGGGACAAAACCGGGACAAAACCAGGAGAAACCCGTGAGACTACCGGGAGAAAACCGTGAGACTACCGGGAGAAAACCAGGAGAAAACCAGGAGAAAACCGAGAGAAAACCAGGAGAAAACCGTGAGACTACCGGGAGAAAACCGTGAGACTACCGGGAGAAAACCAGGAGAAAACCAGGAGAAAACCGGTAGAACTTCCAAACTCCACACACAGAGCTGCCCAGGCAAAGATTCAAACCCTCAATCTCCCGACTGTGAGGCCAACATGCCCGGGGGCGCTGCGTGCCACCCGGCAAGGCAGGCAACTGCTTGGGGCTCCAGCCCAGTCGGGGGGCGGGGGGGGGGCGCCCTGAGGGTTGACAAACTTTATATGTGAATTTTTGCCAAGGGCCCCCAACCAATGACGGCGTCAGGGGAAGGCAGCCTCACCTGCCATGATGAAAAATAATAAGTGTATCATAATGAATCATATATGATGGAATGTATGATTCCCAATATTTTCTGTCCTAAAAATGACTGAATTTGCACGTTTCCTGAGGCTGAGGGTGCAATTCCTGACTGCCGAGGGCACTGAAGTGGATCATGTTGCTTGCCAGTTTCTGTTTGTCAGCATGTTGCCAATAATATATAATATATAATATATAATATATAATTAAATTAAATTAAATTAAATTAAATTAAAATTAAAATTAAAATTAAAATTAAAATTAAAAATAAAAATAAAAATAAAAATAAAAATAAAAATAAAAATAAAAATAAAAATAAAAACAAAAACAAAACAAATATATTATGGAAAGCAGGAAGTGAACAAATGTAACAGTTACTGATTGTAAAAAGTACCAGATGGAGGGGTAGGATTTAATAATAAGCTTTGCTTCTTCCTACTCCTTTCGGACATGTGGAACTGGGAACTGATTATGGGATGCATTCAATTGTAATCTGATGCATGTTCAAATGGAATAAAACCATTACCATTACCATTACTTTTATTACTTTTATTTAAATAAAATAAAATAAAATAAAATAAAATAAAATAAAATAAAATAAAATAAAATAAAATAAAATAAAATAAAATAAAATAAAATAAAATAAAACTAAATTAAATTAAATTAAAAACAAAAAAAACATAAACTATATTATGGAAAGCAGGAAGTGAACAAATGTAACAGTGCATGAGTCCAGCTGTCTTCTTATCTACAAAGTACTCAGTACTCAACTCTAGAAATATTAACACATACGTTTTTATCGTTTTACATTTTTTTTACACCACACTACACTACATAAAGTGTCCGTGAACGCACCTCGAGGATGAAATCGAGACTAGACGACATGACATACAGTGGCAACAATTAATTAGTTACCACCGTTCACACATTCTTTTTTTTTTTTAATCACACATGAGCGTCTCGGGAACAAAAGTTACAAGTTACGCAACATCCTGAACGCACGTTGCCATGCGTACAATTCCAAAAGAAAAATGTCCCCAAGGACATCGTGACTCAATTCAATACATGAAGTCAGCTTTGAGTTTTTCTTTGTCTTCCTTTCTCTTCGTTTCACATCACGGGGGCTAAAATGCAAATATTGTGTGGGGGGGGTGCTAAGAAGGAAAATTGGATTTAAGAGCGCATGAGGCATGATGCTGAGAAAATCAGAAAAATGAAAAAAACGAGCGCATTAAGAGAAGAACGACAAAATGCCGAAGACAGGTGGTTATACCGCCGCTGCCCACGGAGACACCATGAAGGTCCACGTCATTGCTTCAACATCGCCACTGAGCCGTCACGTACCGAAACAGAAAAAAAATAAAAAAAAAATAGAATTATGAAGTGGAACAACGAAAAGAAAAAAGGCTCCACCGGTGCAAATTTAAAGTGACATCCTCTGTGGGGCTGCAAAATCCTACAAAGGAAGAATGGTGCAGGAGGTCTCTGACTCCCTTTCCCTCCCAAACATACTATAAGCGGATGCTGTGAGTCATGGCCGTGGCCTACTTGCGTTGCTTTTTACGTGTCTTCTCACGGGCCGTTTCAGGAAACCATTATTGTGGTCTTTCTGGATGGTTGCTGGACTTTGGACGCTACGTAAGCGAAAAAAAAACTGAATTCATTCATTCATTTTCTACCGCTTTTCCTCACAAGGGTCGCCGGCATGCTGGAGCCTATCCCAGTTGTCTTCATTCGAGAGGCGGGGTACACCCTGGACTGGTGGCCAGCCAATCCCAGGGCACATATAGACAAACAACCATTCACACTCACATTCATACCTATGGATGATTTGGAGTAGCTAATTAACCTAGCATGTTTTTTTGGAATGTGGGAGGAAACCGGAGTACACGGAAAAAAACCCACGCATGCACGGGGAGAACATGCAAACTCCACACAGAGATGGCCGAGGGTGGAATTGAACCCTGGACAATATCTGCTGTTCATCATCTTGGAAAACTGGAAACTGAAAACTGGGAGAAAACCGGGAGAAAACTAAGAGTAAAAGCGTGAGAAAACTGGGAGAAAATCTGAAGAAAATCAGGAGAAAACCAAGAGAAAACTGGGTGAAAACCGTGAGACTACCGGGAGAAAACCAGGAAAAAAACGGAGAAAACCAGGAGAAAACTGGGAAAAAATCCGGAGACTACCGGGAGAAAACCAGGCGAAAACCGTGAGAAAACAAGGAGAAAACCAGGAGAAAACCAAGAGAAAATCAGGAGAAAACCAGGAGAAAACTGGGAGAAAATTGAAAGACTACCGAGAGAAAACATGGAGAAAACCGGGACAGAACCGGGAGAAAACCAGGAGAAAACTGGGAGAAAACCGTGAGACTACCGTGAGAAAACCAGGAGAAAACCGGAGAAAACCAGGAGAAAACTGGGAGAAAATCCGGAGACTACCGGGAGAAAACCAGGCGAAAACCAGGAAAAAACAAGGAGAAAACCAGGAGAAAACTGGGAGAAAATCCGGAGACTACCGGGAGAAAACCAGGCGAAAACCAGGAGAAAACAAGGAGAAAACCAGGAGAAAACTGGGAGAAAACCGTGAGACTACCATGAGAAAACCAGGAGAAAAACAGAAAACCAGGAGAAAACTGGGAGAAAATCCGGAGACCGGGAGAAAACCAGGCAAAAACCAGGAGAAAACAAGGAGAAAACCGGGAAAAAACCAAGACAAAATCAGGAGAAAACCAGGAGAAAACTGGGAAAAAATTGAGAGACTACCGAGAGAAAACCTGGAGAAAACCGGGAAAAAACCAGGAGAAAACTGGGAGAAAACCGTGAGACTACCGTGAGAAAACCAGGAGAAAAACGGAGAAAACCAGGAGAAAACCAGGAGAAAACTGGGAGAAAATCCGGAGACTACCGGGAGAAAACCAGGCGAAAACAAGGAGAAAACAAGGAGAAAACCGGGAAAAAACCAAGACAAAATCAGGAGAAAACTGGGAGAAAATCGAGAGACTACCGGGACAAAACATGGAGAAAACCGGGACAAAACCGTGAGAAAACCAGGAGAAAACCGGGACAAAACCAGGAGAAAACTGGGAGAAAATCCAGAGACTACCGGGAGAAAACCAGGAGAAAACCGGGACAAAACCAGGAAAAAACTGGGAGAAAATCCAGAGACCACAAGGAGAAAACCAGGCGAAAACCGGGACAAAACCAGGAGAAAACCGGGAGACTACCGGGAGAAAAACCAGGAGAAAACTGAGAGAAAACCAGAAGCTGGGAATGTGAGCAGCCAGACTACCAGGAAAAAAACATTGGGAAAGTGGGATAAAAACAGGAGAAAACAGAGAGAAAACTGTGAGAAAAGCGGGAGAAAACTGGGAGAAAACTGGGAGAAAATCCGGAGACTACCGGGAGAAAACCAAATCTCCTAGCTGTGAGGTCTGCGCGCTAACCACTAGTCCACCGTGCCGCCCTGTTTATAACATAAACATGTTCAAAAAAACAATGCGATGCAATGCATAGTTCTACTCGTCATTATGCATCTGTAACTTATGTACACGAGTGCATCCATTAAGTCCTCTGCAGAATCCTCCAAATTAGTAATGACTTTCATGTCCAAATATTTAGAAATAATCCTCTGTGCAGTCAAGCGGTTAGAAAAACTAATTGACTCGGGACGTAACAGACTCTTGACAAAGTGTAATTGGACAAACACCATGTGCGTTTCATTGTGGCAAAACAGAACCCGAGACCCAATTTGTGGAGAGAAATTAAAAAGTAAGGAGCTAAAAAAAATAGGGATATGTCGCTAAAACGTGACAAAAAAAATAAACACAATCTTGTGACAATAAACAAGTGAATTCATTAAATGATAAATGAAAATGATGTTGTGTACTTCGCTACATTGCAAAAGAAATACACTTGAAACACGAACAGTATAAGAAATGCTGCAAAAGTTAGAAAGACAGTAGGAGAAAACATAAATTCAGACAACCAAAACATGCCGTGTCACTGAGAATACTCGATTCCCACAGCACACCGAACGAGAAATGCACTTGAAACACCAGCAGTATAAGAAATGCTGCAAAAGTTACAAAGACAGTAGGAATTACCTCGGAGAAAACATAAATTCAGACAACAGAAACATGCCGTGTCACTGAGAATACTCGATTCCCACAGCACACCGAACAAGAAATGCACTTGAAACACCAGCAGTATAAGAAATGCTGCAAAAGTTAGAAAGACAGTAGGAATTACCTCGGAGAAAACATAAATTCAGACAACAGAAACATGCTGTGTCACGGAGAATACTCGATTCCCACAGCACACCGAACAAGAAATACACTTGAAACACCAGCAGTATAAGAAATGCTGCAAAAGTTAGAAAGACAGTAGGAATTACCTCGGAGAAAACATAAATTCAGATAACAGAAACATGCCGTGTCACTGAGAATACTCGATTCCCACAGCACACCGAACAAGAAATGCACTTGAAACACCAGCAGTATAAGAAATGCTGCAAAAGTTAGAAAGACAGTAGGAATTACCTCGGAGAAAACATTAATTCGGACAACAGAAACATGCCGTGTCACATAGAATACTCGATTCCCACAGCACACCGAACAAGAAATACACTTGAAACACCAGCAGTATAAGAAATGCTGCAAAAGTTACAAAGACAGTAGGAATTACCTCGGAGAAAACATAAATTCAAACAACAGAAACATGCCGTGTCACTGAGAATACTCGATTCCCACAGCACACCGAACAAGAAATGCACTTGAAACACCAGCAGTATAAGAAATGCTGCAAAAGTTAGAAACACAGTCGGAATTACCTCGGAGAAAACATTAATTCGGACAACAGAAACATGCCGTGTCACAGAGAATACTCGATTCCCACAGCACACCGAACAAGAAATACACTTGAAACACCAGCAGTATAAGAAATGCTGCAAAAGTTACAAAGACAGTAGGAATTACCTCGGAGAAAACATAAATTCAAACAACAGAAACATGCCGTGTCACTGAGAATACTCGATTCCCACAGCACACCGAACAAGAAATGCACTTGAAACACCAGCAGTATAAGAAATGCTGCAAAAGTTAGAAAGACAGTGGGAATTACCTCAGAGAAAACATAAATTCAGACAACATAAACCGTGTCACTGAGAATACTCGATTCCCACAGCACACCGAACAAGAAATGCACTTGAAGCAGTATAAGAAATGCTGCAAAAGTTACAAAGACAGTAGGAATTACCTCGGAGAAAACATAAATTCAGACAACAGAAACAAGAATGTACACATCCAGTGCATGATGGGAATAACACCGGTACTATAGTATTAGTAGCCAGGCTGTGGATAACAGTAATTATAGTGTCAGGAATGTCATCTGCAATCAAGGCACGTGCTAAAATGAAAGTGACAGAATCACGATATCGGAATGTGTGGACAGAATGGGAAAAGGAAAACAGCAATAATTCCCTTTCTCTTTTGAGTCCTGGGTTCTTATATATATGGGAATATTTGTAAAGTCGGCACGCAGCAAGCGTTACTTGACTTGAATATTCCTCAAGCTGATGGCGGAGATGTCTGTTTGGCATTCAGTGTGTGACTTTCCCTGTGAACTAGCCCAAAATTCCCAGCAGAAGACAATGCAAAGCATATGGAGCCTTATTAGAACGAGGTGACCAAATACTCGTTTGGTCTATGGAGACCTGGAAACGACACGGTGACCTTGTGTTCCGGGTCTTAAGCCCCAGAATGAGACATGAGTATCGTTCAAAATGTGCACCTTTGAGGTCCAGAAATTGAGTCCTAAGTGGACAAGAAAGAAGATACGCAAAGTAGCTAATTCATGGGTGAGATTGGGAATGTTGCAAAATACAAATGAGGTAAGGAGGACTGCATCTGTGTGCAAGGATTTGGGGGGGAGGCAGAAAGAGAAAGGGTCCGTCCTTTCAGACAAGCATCAGGATTCCGTCTGGAAAAGCTGGACTAAGCATAAAGGACATGGCGGGCCTTTGATCAGGAACGGAGAGTTACGGAGGTGGGAGAGATCAAATGGAGGAAGGTATTTGAGTGTCTCTGAGGCGAGAGCGGCTTATTTCTGCTATGCATCTAAGACAACATATTCCCATAAATCTCACATTTTTTCCCAATCCCTATCCCGGAAAAAAAATCACTGTACAATGGAATGTGCAATGGAACATCAACATGCAACTAGAAAATTTCCACGGAAAATTTTGATGGGCTTGCCACCTGTGCTGTGAACCTCGGGCCCGGTGCGCCAACGGCTACCGTGCTAGCACCTAGCAAGACAGCCTCAAGTACCGAAAAGGTTGATGCAGTCCCATAGTGTCCCCACATCCTGCCATGTGTCTATTTGCCTTTATAAATGAGTAAATTAGCTAAAATGCTAACATGCTAACAGTCATCATGCTAGCACCTAGCAAGAGGGCCTCAAGTTTAGAAAGTGCCAAGGTTGTCCTATAACCTCCCTACATCATGCCATGTGTCTATTTGCCTTTAGAAGTGAGTAAATTAGCTAAAATGCTAATATGCTAACAGTCATCGTGCTAGCCCCTAGCAAGAGGGCCTCAAGTTTAGAAAGTGCCAAGGTTGTCCTATAACCTTCCTACATCATGCCATGTGTCTATTTGCCTTTAGAAATGAGTCAATTAGCTAAAGTGCTAACATGCTAACAGTCATCATGCTAGCACCTAGCAAGAGGGCCTCAAGTTTAGAAAGTGCCAAGGTTGTCCTAGAACCTCCCTACATCATGCCATGTGTCTATTTGCCTTTAGAAATGAGTCAATTAGCTAAAGTGCTAACATGCTAACAGTCATCATGCTAGCACCTAGCAAGAGGGCCTCAAGTTTAAAAGTGCCAAGGTTGTCCTATAACCTTCCTACATCATGCCATGTGTCTATTTGCCTTTAGAAAAGAGTCAATTAGCTAAAATGCTAACATGCTAACAGTCATCGTGCTAGCACCTAGCAAGAGGGCCTCAAGTTTAGAAAGTGCCAAGGTTGTCCTATAACCTTCCTACATCATGCCATGTGTCTATTTGCCTTTAGAAAAGAGTCAATTGGCTAAAATGCTAACATGCTAACAGTCATCGTGCTAGCACCTAGCAAGAGGGCCTCAAGTTTAGAAAGTGCCAAGGTTGTCCTATAACCTTCCTACATCATGCCATGTGTCTATTTGCCTTTAGAAATGAGTAGATTAGCTAAAATGCTAACATGCTAACAGTCATCGTGCTAGCACCTAGCAAGAGGGCCTCAAGTTTAGAAAGTGCCAAGGTTGTCATATAACCTTCCTACATCATGCCATGTGTCTATTTGCCTTTAGAAAAGAGTCAATTGGCTAAAATGCTAACATGCTAACAGTCATCGTGCTAGCACCTAGCAAGAGGGCCTCAAGTACCGAAAAGGTTGATGCAGTCCCATAGTGTCCCCACATCCTGCCATGTGTCTATTTGCCTTTAGAAATGAGTCAATTAGCTAAAATGCTAACATGCTAACAGTCATCATGCTAGCACCTAGCAAGAGGGCCTCAAGTTTAGAAAGTGCCAAGGTTGTCCTATAACTTTCCTACATCATGCCATGTGTCTATTTGCCTTTAGAAATGAGTAGATTAGCTAAAATGCTAACATGCTAACAGTCATCATGCTAGCACCTAGCAAGAGGGCCTCAAGTTTAGAAAGTGCCAAGGTTGTCCTATAACCTCCCTACATCGTGCCATGTGTCTATTTGCTTTTAGAAATGAGTCAATTAGCTAAAATGCTAACATGCTAACAGTCATCGTGCTAGCACCTAGCAAGACCGCCTCAAGTACCGAAAAGGTTGATGCAGTCCCATAATGTCCCCACATCATGCCATGTGTCTATTTGCCTTTAGAAATGAGTAAATTAGCTAAAATGCTAACACGCTAACAGTCATCATGCTAGCACCTAGCAAGAGGGCCTCAAGTTTAGAAAGTGCCAAGGTTGTCCTATAACTTTCCTACATCATGCCATGTGTCTATTTGCCTTTAGAAGTGAGTAAATTAGCTAAAATGCTAACATGCTAACAGTCATCGTGCTAGCCCCTAGCAAGAGGGCCTCAAGTATAGAAAGTGCCAAGGTTGTCCTATAACCTTCCTACATCATGCCATGTGTCTATTTGCCTTTAGAAATGAGTCAATTAGCTAAAATGCTAACATGCTAACAGTCATCGTGCTAGCACCTAGCAAGACCGCCTCAAGTACCGGAAAGGTTGATGCAGTCCCATAATGTCCCCACATCATGCCATGTGTCTATTTGCCTTTAGAAATGAGTCAATTAGCTAAAATGCTAACACGCTAACAGTCATCATGCTAGCACCTAGCAAGAGGGCCTCAAGTTTAGAAAGTGCCAAGGTTGTCCTATAACCTTCCTACATCATGCCATGTGTCTATTTGCCTTTAGAAGTGAGTAAATTAGCTAAAATGCTAATATGCTAACAGTCATCGTGCTAGCCCCTAGCAAGAGGGCCTCAAGTTTAGAAAGTGCCAAGGTTGTCCTATAACCTTCCTACATCATGCCATGTGTCTATTTGCCTTTAGAAATTAGTAAATTAGCTAAAATGCTAACATGCTATCAGTCATCATGCTAGCACCTAGCAAGAGGGCTTCAAGTTTCGAAAGTGCCAAGGTTGTCCTATAACCTTCCTACATCATGCCATGTATCTATTTGCCTTTAGAAATGAGTCAATTAGCTAAAATGCTAACATGCTAACAGTCATCATGCTAGCACCTCGCAAGAGGGCCTCAAGTTTAGAAAGTGCCAAGGTTGTCCTATAACCTTCCTACATCATGCCATGTGTCTATTTGCCTTTAGAAGTGAGTAAATTAGCTAAAATGCTAACATGCTAACAGTCATCATGCTAGCACCTAGCAAGAGGGCCTCAAGTTTAGAAAAGGTTGATGCAGTCCCATAATGTCCCCACATCATGCCATGTGTCTATTTGCCTTTAGAAATGAGTCAATTAGCTAAAATGTTAACATGCTAACAGTCATCATGCTAGCACCTAGCAAGAGGGCCTCAAGTTTAGAAAGTGCCAAGGTTGTCCTATAACTTTCCTACATCATGCCATGTGTCTACTTGCCTTTAGAAATGAGTCAATTAGCTAAAATGCTAACATGCTAACAGTCATCATGCTAGCACCTCGCAAGAGGGCCTCAAGTTTAGAAAGTGCCAAGGTTGTCCTATAACCTCCCTACATCATGCCATGTGTCTATTTGCCTTTAGAAATGAGTAAATTAGCTAAATTCTAACATGCTAACAGTCATCATGCTAGCACCTAGCAAGAGGGCCTCAAGTTTAGAAAAGGTTGATGCAGTCCCATAATGTCCCCACATCATGCCACGTGTCTATTTGCCTTTAGAAATGAGTAAATTAGCTAAAATGCTAACACGCTAACAGTCATCATGCTAGCACCTAGCAAGAGGGCCTCAAGTTTAGAAAGTGCCAAGGTTGTCCTATAACTTTCCTACATCATGCCATGTGTCTACTTGCCTTTAGAAATGAGTCAATTAGCTTAAATGCTAACATGCTAGCAATTAGCATTTAGCCACAGTGAGAGTTGAGAAGTTTATCTAAAAAATTAGCCGTTATATGTATGTGTTATATATATATATGTCTATGGGCTTGCTCATATTGCTCATATGGGCTTGCTCATATTGTTATTATGGGCTTGCTCAGTAATGCAAGCCCCATAGACAGCAGCTGTCTATGGGGCTTGCATTACTGAGCAAGCCCATAATTAATGGTTGGTGTTTTATTTGGTTTTAGTGTCTGTTGTCCTATTCTGTTCCATTCTTCTCAGCGCTAAAATGTCGCACCATGCAAAAGAAACCTTGCACACCAGTTCCACCTTTCCACTACTAATTTGAGCAGTTGTCAGACTGTGGCGGTGCTATTTCAAATCCCTCAGCCTAGAGAGTGAACGAGAGGAGGATTAGCCGGGTAATGCCAGTAGATGAGAGCGGGCGGGCCGCAGCGGTTTTGCCACTCTGCAAGGATTAGCTTCCAAAAACGACTTCACAGTCACCAACTATGTCAATCAAGGACATCGTTCACAGAGTCCACATAAAGACTCTTCGACATCACAAAACATCTCCAAGCAACTGGTTGACTTTATTGAAAATTGGGGAAAGGGTTGCGGTGCCTTTTTATATACACTTTTAAAATACGCAAACAAGTTTTCTGACCAAATTACCTAATTCTCACGATGATGATAGAAGAGTAAACAACTCCTAACAGAAGGACTGAAGGGGAATCAGGACTGAACCAGCAACCGCAAAACAAACCTCAATATTCATTAATTCATTCTGGTGGTCTTCGGGACTAGTCGCGAGCCAATCACAGGGCACATATAGACAAACAACCATTCACACTCACATTCATACCTATGGACAATTTGGAGTCGCTAATTAACCTAGCATGTTTTTTTTTTTTGGGAATGTGGGAGGAAACCGGAGTACCCGGAGAAAACCATATAAATGCAGAAACATTAAACTAGTGTCCTGCGGGCCACATTTGGCCCGCGTGCCGCGTGTTTGAGACCCCTGTTTTAACACTTTAATGCCGTAATTGTGACCTCATTGTACTCTTTATTGGAATCTTTCAAGTCTACAAAGAAAGTTGTTTTTTTTTTTTTTCACATGGTATCTCAAACACGCGGCCCGCGGGCCAAATGTGGCCCGCAGGACACTATTTTGAGGCCCCCGCTTTCATATGGAAGTTTAATGTTAGTGCGCCCCCCGCGCAAGTTTGATACGGATGCTGTATGGTATCATGTACCCGGAAAAAAATTATTACGTTTTAATTAATGTTCATGTTAAAGGTTAAATAACTGTTAATAGTTATCCTCCCTATCCGTGTGGAAGTGGTAATTTTTTGGCTATTTAAGTTGAAAGGAAATAACTTGAAGGCTACCGTTTAGGTCGCTACCGCGCTAGTACTAGTTTCTACCGGCTAGTACCCGCCAACTATATGTGGTTTCTTAAGTTTTTATTATTTGCCGTTTTATTATTATTATTATTATATTTATTTATTACTGATTGATTTTTTAATTCTTGATTTGTTTATTTATTTTTCATCTTATTTTGTGTAGAAAAATAAAAAGTAAGATATTTGAGAACAGTGGAATGTTTTATCAGAGATTTTCTTGTAGAAAATTGGAACCAAAGCAAATTTTTTTTAATTTTTTTGTTTGGAATGTTTGGAATAGTTAATCCGACACACTCAAAAATCCCAAATATTTCATCAAGTCATCAAACTAAAGTCAGAGTCAAGTCCCAAGTCACTGACTATATAATCAATTCGAGTCCAAAGTAATCCAAATTGTGTTAGCGATTCCTAACCAAAATATTGCGAAATCGATACACTGTCAATCAAAACAGAGCATATTTAGGATTCTAGAAATATTTATTAGCATGCCAGATATTATTCCACAGGAACACCTGTGGAATAAGTGTAAATATGACGGACATATCCATTTTATGGATGGAGCTCCAGATGAAACCATAGCGTAATAATACGCACAGTGTCGACTTAAACAGGACATCAGCAAATCCACAATGCTAATAACCAAAACCAAAAAACTATAAAAATATACCTCGTTTATCCTGAATCTTCACAGTGAGCTCCACGAAAGGTTCAGACTCCCTGTCCAGCCTCCTGGTGATGGTGACATCCCCACTGTCGCGCCCCACCGTGACCGAAGAAGTCTGCCTCTCCGGGTAAATGACCTCAAAGCTGGCAGACCTGAACCTGCTGGGATGGAGGCTAGTTATCACGGAGCCGACGCTTGCATCCTCGGATACGTTTAAGGAGACTAAGGCTGCAGGATCCAGATCCAGGGACTCCGAGGGTGCGCGTTTGAACCTTTCCGGCCTGGGTTTCAACCACTTCCGTGGAGAAACTGTGACCATTACGCCTTCTTCGCTTGTTAAGGGAGGCCATCCGTGATCCGTGGCAAAAACACGGAATTCCAACTCGGATTGAAACCCCAGAATGGAGTCCAGTAGTAAAACTTCGCCGGTTTTAGGCACGATATAAAAAGTGCCGGTTTTGGGCGCAATAATGTATGTTAAGTGCGCGTTCATGCCGCTGTCCGCGTCCTCGGCTCTGAGCCTCCAAAAAACGCTCCGGAGAGCAGTGGTGTCATCTAAAGTTATACGCACGGCTTCCGGTGGCGCAAAAGTAGGCTCGTTGTCGTTTGTGTCCAAAACGTCCACTTTTACAGACGCGACATCCACAACCAAAGCGTCTGACGCGCAATTCTCGCAGCATAAAGCGACTCTCAGGCGGTACTCGGTGCGGAATTCCCTGTCTAGCACCTTGGAAGTTTTTAACAATATATTCCCACGTTTGTGGTGCGCGAATGCGCGGAAATCCTGACTTCCGTTGCCGTAGATTTTGAAGTGCAAACCCGGTACCGGGCACCATCTTTGCGCGTAAATGCGCCTCACCGGAATGCTAAGTCCGTTCACTTTGGAAGCCGTCGGCGAGTTCTCGAAGACATGTCCGTGGAAGAAAGGGAGTCTCTGCGGTGTTTGGTGTCCCGTTGATGGCGTCAAAATGCAACACAGGAGCGTGGAAACAGCCCACATCATGTCGGCGGCGAGTTACATAAAAGCCGCTTCCAGGCGATACGAGGCGCGGTTAGAAGATGGAGGAAGAAATCCCCTCATGATGAGACTGCATCCTTCCACAGGATCCTCGGGGGGGGGGTCGTATTTTGGCCCCACGCAGAGCTCTGCGCTCTTCCCACAAGCACCACTGCGCTGCAGGCTTGTTTGCTGGTCTCGCATGCGGTTTTCAACACGGGGGGGGGGGTAAGGGGGCGTGGCGGAACGTGGAGAAGCTGCTCCTCGGCGTGCCCCACCCTGTGTGATGGTCAGCAACCAACGCCCCCCCCCCCCCCCCCCTTGCCAGTCATGTCACAAATCCACCATGTTCTTGTAAACATCTCTTTGCCCAAAAATCTATGGAGGACCAAAACTGCCAAAATAATAAATAAATAAATAAAAAAAAGTGAAAATAAAAACAAAAATGAAAAAAAAATCAAAAAATTAAATACAAAAAATAAATATAAATGGAAATAAAAACAAAAATATATTTTTTAAAATTTTTGAATCTTGTTTTTTATTTTTGTATTTATTTTTGCTTTTATTTATTTATTTATGTATATATGTTTTTATTTTTGTTTTTATTTCCATTTATATTTATTTTTTGTATTTAATTTTTTGATTTTTTTTTTCATTTTTGTTTTTATTTCCACTTTTATTTATTTATTATTTTTGGCAGTTTTGGTCCTCCATAAAAATCTAGTTAGCTACTCCAGCTAACCAGGGCGTTTAACTCCAACCAGTCTGTGTTGCACAGTGGAGTAGTGGACATTTTAGCCTTGCAGTCCTGATCCCAATTGGGGCACCTCTGGGGAGTTTGTTTCCTCTTCCCGTGCCTGCTGAGGAATAATTATTCTCCATAAAATGTTTTTTTTTATTATTATTTTTGTGTCTGTAACAGATTAATTGGCTTGGAACTTAATTAATTAATTAATACCAAAAACTGAAGGACCTTTTTATGTATATAAATATAGAAAAACAATGTAGACCAAGGTACCAACGTAACTTGACGGGAAAAAAAACAGCACAACATCAACAAAAGACAAAACTATTCCGGAGAAGGAAGGAATATCATTGTATATTCCAGCAGAAAACATCAAAAGAACTTCCCACGTTCGATTCTTTGGTTAGAAGAAACCAAAGGCCTGCTTGGATCAGACTAATGAGTGGAGAAGGAAATCAACAGACCCCCTCAAACGCAACACGTAGGAGTCATGTTCTAAAAATAGCACTGCTCACAAATTATCATTATTATTTTATACTTTAAATTTTGAATCAGAATTGCTTACATTAATGTATTTTAAAAAATAACGTTGTATAACATAAAAAAATTAAAACAAAAATATTTGATTTATAACGAACTCTGACCTCAGGTCAAAGTTCACGTTTGCGCGCGTCACGGCGACGAGGAGTTAGCTTACTTGTGCAGTTAGCCCAAAAAACATAACAGAAAAACGAAAAAGGACTTACAGTTTTCACGGTAACTGAGAAGAAAAGTTTTTCTGTGCTTTCTTTGAAATAAAAAAATATATATCTCTTTTGCCGGACGACTGTTGCAATACCGAAGCGGGACAATGTGGAGAGACCCTACAAAGGTTGTCACGAACGCCGCAATGCTAGCTAGCAACCCGGCATCGCATTAAGGACGGAAAGGCCTGTTTGTTTAAAGGCTGCTTTGGATAAACAACGGACACAGAAAGCAACCGAAGCTAGCTTCAAGCTAGCAAGCTTCCAAGGTAAGCTGATTGATGCTAACACAATATTCAAAGATGAGTAGTCCCTTTGTCATCTTTTCCTTCGTCGACGTGGAGAAGTTCGGTGGATACTTCAGCTGCAAGGTAAAGGTAAGACTGTCACTCAAATGATAAGTGCAGCTAATGCATTTCAAACATTTCTCAGTGTATTTACAGAGCAAAACAATGCTGCACTTTCCCTTTGTGCGGTGAGTGTTCGATGCCAACGCTTCTGCTACTGCAACTTTGCATAAAACGGTAAACCAGTACTCCCATTTTGACGTTGGACAGGTAGAGATAGAAATCCTAACTCCCAAGTTTATCACAAAACAGGTCATGTAGCCCTTTATGCTATCCGTGTTCACAAAGTAGCCCTCAGCCTCAAGGTTGGTGACCCCTTGTTAGAGCATCAAACCTGTTTACGACCGTCTGGACATGAACCCAGACAGCTTTACTACTACACATAATATACATAATCCAGAAAATAATACATCTTGTAAATATAAGTAGATACTGTAGTGCTGCTTCCACTCGTACTCAGGAATTCCTAGTCGCTAGTGGGAAGTGAAGGTCGGATTTCTTCCTTGAAAAGTCGGAGAATCCTCCCTTTTGAAGATGGCCGCCCCGATTGTGTAAACAACTTCTGCAGTCATCTGTTTATTGTACCTCGGAATACTATTTGTGTCGCTCTAAATCAGCCGCATACATCGTATTGTTTGATGTATACGATATGATACTAGTGTAAATGATGTGTTTTCATGTGGAATATGCTAACTACAACACAGGTTGTGCTAATAATAGCTAACAAAAGTTTGGTAGACCAGTGTTTTTTTTATGGATGTTTTCATGACCTCGTGCTGGTGTGTTTGAACCGAACCGCTGTAGTGACAGCTCATGACCGACATAGAATACCACATCACAATTTGAATGCATCTTCGAATGCCTCACATTTGTATTTTACTTCTTTTGGCAATTTCTAGCTTAAAAAATGTAAAATAAGACAAAATATAACTAAATGTGCCAGATTTGCTTCAATGTGCATATTTTAGACACACCACAAAACAGCATGATTTATTCATATATTTTGGAAAAAAAAAACATAAGACCGAGTGAAGCCGCAAAATTTGAATGGCAATGTGGGTGGCGACTGTATGCTTCGCTAAAGACAAACGTGAAGGTACCGAGGCTCATAAATAAATGAAGGTGGCTTCAGTGGTGATAGATTTGTGCTGCACATACAAGACGGTCTCCATAAAATATAAACATTCTTAAGTTTAGTTTCTGTTTTTACGAGGGAACTCCTGCACCACCCGTTTGATGGTAGATGGTACACCCCTGGAAAGAAAACGGGCTGCGTGAATGCTTCATCCAGGCTGTTAAACTACGAAGAACATGATGTTAGAAGAGGTCACTGATGTTGGACCAGGTTTCATCCACGCCAAAGCAGGTAGTGTAGGACCAAGTATTCAGCGGGAGGGGGTTGCAAGATGATGTATATTTTTATGAAATCAGAATGATGTGATTATAATCAGGTGGGGGGGGTATATTGGCGGAATCTGATGATTGCGGGGGTGATGACCCACCCCACCCCCACCCCCATCCTCCATGTAAATGACATGTCTGCTCTCACCTATGTTAAGCAGAGAATCAGGACCATAATATCAGCTGGTTATTTTGTGGCGGGGCTGAAATGCAGTGGAAAATTGTTCATTTTCACAACAAAGAGAACTTTGCTGTACAATCATCTTAGTCTTGGTCAAGAAGACTTCCCGAGGAGGACAAGCCTTAAAGTAAGTGTGTCAGGTCGTTTTTGATGATCAATATTCACAATCTTTGATACTGCGCAAATTAATTTTGCACATTTTGTGACTGCTTTATTCCTAAATGAAATAATTTAATTTAGTTCCAACAGATTCTACACACATGTTGACATCCTTTGACAGCCGCCAGTCTTTTTTTTTTTTAAATGGACGTAGAGCGACGCCACGCTCATATCTTTCATCTGGACTCAGTCTGAATATTGAAGTGTTGGCTGAACGATCTGTATCAATTTCAAACCGCAATCCATCACCTCAATTTTAGTAGAATCCACTACCCGCAGCAAATTGTTCTTTTCGAGGCAATAACCTGAAGTGAGCCCCTAGATATTTCTGCATCGCGGAGCGGCAGCTGGAGCACAAAGCTCATATTGGTTCATCAGCGCGTTCTTTACATGGTGTGATGTCACCACGACACGCCAGCTATGCTGCATTCGGTGCGTTTTTTTTTTTTTTTTTGCAATAAGCCCCGAGAGTGAAATCTGACTGATGGGAAATGACCGCATGCTGTGGTATCGCCGCTCTACGCTATCATCAAATGGGAAATGGCGGCAGGGAGAAATCTCAGTCAAGTGAGCAATTGGCTGCTCTCTAACCTCCAAACTATTCAGACCTTTTGTACTAAAATGATAGCATACAAGGGTAAAAAAAAATTCAGATTCTGAGTAAAGGTCTCACTTTTGCCATGACTGCAGATTTGGTAAGTTTATGGATGAACTCGAGAATGTAAAAAAAAAAAAAAAGGACCTCGGGCCGCACTTTGGACAACCTAAAACAATGCATTCCATCAGATTCATCGAGAGCGATCAGCCTGACAACGTCAACATTGACACGGAAACTACAAAGCCTTAATGAGATTTCTTTAAAATTAGAAAAAAAAAAACATGAAACAGTCTCGTCATCCGTCTTTTCTCGCAGATAACGAAGAGCTGCGGGGCATCAAGCGAACGTACTGCTGAGAGCAGCCGATGAACATAAGAACGCTTCATGCTAACTCTATGAATAATTGAGCAAATCCATTCCCTTCATTCCGAGGCAAACATTTCAGGGCCAAGGTTGCAGTCTTGTAGATTTGAAAAAAAGAAAGACACAACAAGTCCACAACACAGGCGTCGTTTATTGACCGATGCTAGGATGGTTCAAGTGACCGATGCTAGGCTACGAAGTGATACAAAGGAAACCTCCACCTGCGATTCTCCCGTTCAGACAGACAAGACTCGATATTTGCAAAAACTCCGCCTAGTAGTAGCATCAAAACGCTGACAGGAACAAAAACATCGTAGTCTTCCTTGTCGTTTCCTGTGTACGAGTCCCTCAGGACACCCCCCCCCCTCCTCCATCAGATCCTCAAGGCAAAAAGCAGTTAAATATAAAGACATCTCTCCCATGTATTAGGTGCGGCTAATTAGATTTGATCTGCCATCCCCCCCAAGGCGTCTTACCACCCACCGCAGTATTTAAGTGGCGCCGGATATGAATTATGGAGCAAGGCGTATGCAACCAGGTTTTTCCACATTTACTCACAAAAATAATCATCCAGTTGAGCAAAAAAAAAAATGTTCTCCAAATGTCAGTTGCTGCACATAAAAAAAAAAAAATGTAAACAAAATCACCTCATTATTCCGCGTACGGGAAGACAAACTGTGGTTCCTGGTTGTGAACACGACAAAACAAATGCTTGAACGCGAAATAAAAGTTTGGGATAGGCTGCCATTTAAGTCAAAAATTCACAGTATACTACGTTATTATTATTATTATTATTATTATTAAGAGATGCGTTGGGAAAAATATACCAACAGTCAAACAGATTGGAATGACCCCCATTCCCCTTTGGAATGCTATATGCTAGCAAAATGACTATGATTATTCTCGTAAAATTGTAACCTTTTTCTTGTTAGAATGAAACTTTTTTCTCTTAATATTTTGACTTTATTCTCTTTATAATTACAGATTTTTTTTCCATTTCTTCTGGTATTTTTGTTTATTGATACCCATAATATTTTTTTTGCTTCTCTGCCAAACTAATTTTCCAAAAATTACAACTTTATTTGTTTTTGTTCATTTCTCATAATATTTAAAGTAATATTTAAATGTACAGTATAATTATAATAATATTAATTTCTGTCACTTTTCCCCCAATCTTATTTTCCCCCAATTTTTTTTTTTTTTAGAGAATGTTAGAAAAAGAAAGGTAATTTTTCTTTAATACTAAAGAAAAATAATAATAAAAAAAATTAATAATAAAACATTTTTTTCCCATTTTTAGTTTTTTTTTAGTATGTGTCACGGTCCGATAAAAACAGCAGCAGTACGCACATGGCCCCCAGGTCCCACTTTGGGCACCCTTGTCCCACAGATTGTCCGAAATAAATCGACCAAAAATGCGACCAAACCCATCGCCACGCCCCCATCATCGTTCATCTTCACAGTTATTGGCGCTGCAGGAAGGGGGCGTGGCCGGTATGCAAACCCCTCCCTCCAGTGGTTGCCAGACGTATTCCGCCTCCATTCACTAGTTTGTGTACGCATGTTTGTTAGTGGTTTCAAAGCGGAAGTCATGACACATCTCCGTCATTTTTTCTTTTTTTATTATAGGTTGGTGTTTTTTGTAGCAAACCCCCCCCCTCACCCCCCCAAGACAGTAGGCTTGAACAGCTTTGTGCACGCAGTAGTGTTACTTGGTGAACATCTGATCGTGTTTTGCATCCTGCCACACTCTGGCGGTTTTGTCTTGACAACAACACAGGTGTCATTCCAGGAAGGAATATGCCCCCCCCCCCCCCCCCCAGTCCCCCCCTCCCGTCTTTATTTCAGATTTTTGCATTATCTGTCTCTCACACCTGCCAAATGTCTTTCCCTGGAGCAATGAAGCATCCTGTCAAAAGCAATCCTGCGTCACTTGTTTCTGTCTTGGGTTTTGGCCAAGCAGAGAAGGTTCTCTGGCGCCCTCTGGCGGCCATCTGTCTCATATACGAACTCCATGTACACTTTACAGTATAGTACTAGATAATAAGGATTATCATAAATTAATACAGTGGTACATATCTATCAATATATATTTGATTTTGAAGCTTTTTTATGATAAAAAAATATACGGTGTCCAAAGTGCAGCCTGAGGGCCTTTTGCGGCACACTGAAATTTTTAAAAAAAACATATATATGTATTATATTTAATGCAGTTAATATTAGTTTGCCGTATAACCATTTTATTTTAGTTATCATGTTCTAGAAAAGAAGTAGAAATATCACGGGAATACAGTCGGACTTCTAAGAAAATATCCACAATATCCATGTCATAATCATAAAAATAATAACGCCACTAAATAATAAATTAATACAAGAGATTGAAAAAATAAGTGTAATTTTACAAGAATATAGTCAAAATATTATGAGAAAAAGTTGCAATTTTACGAGAATAAAGTCGGACTCTTATGACTTCAGTAACAAAGTAGAAATATTTAAAAATCATAAATACCTATGATATATATTTTTCGATTTAAAACATAGAACCCAGCAGAAAAAGTGCTGAGTTCTAGAAAAGAAGTAAAAATATCACGGGAATAAAGTCGGACTTCTAAAAAAAAAAATTTACACAAGGATGTCATAATCATAAAAATAACACCACTAAATAATAAATTACTAAAAGATTGAAAAATAAGTGTAATTTTACAAGAACATAGTCGAAATATTATGAGAAAAAGTTGCAATTTTACGAGAAAAAAATCGAACTCTTATGACTTCAGTAACAAAGTAGAAATATTTAAAAATCATAAATACGTATGATATATATTTTTCTATTCAAAACATAGAACCCAGCAGAAAAAGTGCTGAGTTCTACAAAAGAAGTAGAAATATCACAGGAATAAAGTTGCAATTTTACAAGAATAAAATCGGTTATGACTTCAGTAACAAAGTAGAAATATTTAAAAATCATAAATACTTATAATATATATTTTTCTATTTAAACCAGCAGGAAAAAGTGCTGATATGTAGAATTAGGACGCCCTTGAAAGTGCTACTTGAAATCTCATCAGACCAGCAGACAATCACAATGACTCGTCTGCTTTTTTTTTTTTTTTTTTTTTTATATCTCGGCCATAAAAATATCATAAAATCATAAAAACCCATAGCTAGAACTTCATCATAATGCTGTTTACAGCCTAATCCAAGAGCAGGAAATTCCCGGAAATTGTCAAGGATTGGGCATCACACCACCAACATTAAAAAGCCTGTTTAATTGCAGGGTATATTGACAGTACAGTACAAGTACAGTACAATGCAGTACAGTGATAAAAAAACACTTCCATATTGCTCCAATTATACGTGCGTCAATCACCCAGAAACAGTAATAATGTAATAACGGTACGTGTGCACTAAAGATGGGCAACACTACAAATGGAGGATTGGGGGGGGGGCACTTTGACTGTGGCGCTCCGATGATGATGATGGATGGCTTGTTGATGGAAAATAATACTATATGAATATTGAATCGTGAGAGGAGAGAGACGCGGAGCTTTCCATGAATCAAAGAGGATTTGGGATCGCTGGAGCTGGAGCGGGAACAAAATGTAAAAAGTGTGGTGGGGGGGGCGTAAGAAGCAGACAAAACAAAAGACAACAAATGATAGCAAAATGCGTTACGTAACAAAGTCATTCAGCATTAGTTGCCGTGTTACACGAGTGCCGCCGTATTGATTCGTACGGAACGGCGACCTTCCTTAGCTACCGCAGGATCCTGGGAGCCGACCTGTCGTCGGTCACCGTCTTGCGGAGCTTGACGCCGCGCCGTATCGTCACCAGCATATCCGGTCCCTCCCGGGGCTCTGTCAAGGGTTCCTGATTCGGTGTGACCTGAGTAGAATTCCCCGACGAGGAAGAGCCGGGGAAGGGGAACTGCCCCTCGCCGAGGGCGTGGGCGCTTGCCGCTAGCTCTCCGATCTTCTCGACTAGGCTGTGGCGGTTAGCGGCGAGCAGGGGGTCTTCCTCAGAAGCATGGGCGCCCGCTGCGGGGGCCTGTCGGCCGTATGCGGTCCTGTCTGCGCCACCCCAAGACACTCCGGTGTATTCGCCCCCGAATGGCTCATACGGGTACAGAGACTCTTCGCTACTTGCACGATTCCGGGGTGAGACGGTGTACCCCGGAGAGTCCGGCACAGTCGGGGTTTTCACCGGAACAATGGGCGGCCGAATGGGGATGGGCCCCGACGTGGAAGGCGTGCGTCTCACCCCGGCTTTAGAGGACGGTGTCCGGCGAATTGTGGCCGTTCCAGACGACACCGCTCCAGTAGGGGGACTCGGCAACGCCTTACCCGCGGGGAGTCCCGCCGTGCTGGCTGGTCTCTTGGTCTGGATCATGCGGCGGTAGCTTTGGGCGATGTTGCTGTGGCGTGGAATGGTCGAGGACTTGTCAAACTCCGGCTGAGCCTCCGTGTCGGCGTCGCCGTTGAGAGAGTAGCACTCGTAATCAGAACCTAGAGAAGACGAGCTCGTTAATATGTTTCAGTTTTGCACTCGAATGAGATCCGGACCCCCGAGGGTTGTTTCACCTTGCGAGGGGATGGTGTCCTCGGAGCAGGAGGGGGTGTTGGTCTGGGTGCTGTAGCCGCTGGAATACTGGAGTGAATCTCTGCTGCTTTTCTGCTGCTCCATACTTAAGCCTCTGGTCAAGACCATGGCCAGGGTGCTGGCTGCGGGCGACAGGGGCTCCCCGTGCTGCACAAACAGGGACCACATGGACATGACCCGGGTCCCAACACAAACCGTATCCGCAACGTAAGCATATTTTTATGACGCTCGGGTATGTTGAGAATTAGTACAAATTCATATTTTCATTGCGTAAACGGCCTAAAAACAAGGGTGTCCAAAGTGCGGCGGGGGTGATCATTTGTGGCCGGCTCACTTTTTTGTTGGCCCGTAAAAAAAAACAAATGCAAGCAAAACCGGAAAAGTCAGCGGTCGTTTTACGAGAATAAAGTCAAAATATTAAAAGACAAAAATTGTCATAATTTGGACTGAAACCACCACAGCAAAAATAGAAGCTGTCATTTTACGAGAATAAAGCCAAAATATTAAGAGACAAAAGTCATAATTTGACCAAAATTAGCACTGAAACCACCACAGCAAAAATAGAAGCTGTCATTTTACGAGAATAAAGCCAAAATATTAAGAGACAAAAGTCATAATTTGGCCAAAATTAGGACCGAAACCACCACAGCAAAAATAGAAGCTGTCATTTTACGAGAATAAAGTCAAAATATTAAGAGACAAAAGTCATAATTTGGCCAAAATTAGGACTGAAACCACCACAGCAAAAATAGAAGCTGTCATTTTACGAGAATAAAGTCAAAATATTAAGAGACAAAAGTCATAATTTGACCAAAATTTGGACTGAAACCACCACAGCAAAAATGGAAGCTGTCATTTTACGAGAATAAAGTCAAAATATTAAGAGCCAAAAGTTGTCATTTTAAGGGAATAACGTTGTTGTGACATTGAAACAAAAAAAATATTTAAAAAATCAAAATATGATAAAAAAAAACAAAATAAATTTGTAATTTTTGAAAAGGTGATAATATTATGAGAAAAAATAAAGTACTCAACTATGATAGGAATATTTATAAAGTCAAAATATTACATCTATGTTGATAATAAAATGGTAGCATTTGGTAGCATAGCATGCTAATATTATGAGAAACAAACAAATGAAAGTTTGGGAAATTAAGTTTTAACGTTATGGGAAGGAAGTCCAAATACTACTAGTACTACTAGTACTACTACTGTATTGGAGTTCTGTGCTGGGCTCGTCTTCCCCTGGATTCGGTACCTTTGCCGCGACGACTGCGGGTCCAATTCTTGCTCTGTGCGTGTCGTCCGCCTGCATCGCGGACCCCCTCGGACTGGGCGGAGCTTCCAGCTCTCTCATCTTATCCAGCGACTCTCTCCTGCGTTGCAAAGTGCAGACCAATGACGGCTCACACTGGTTGGATTTGGCCCAATCCTGCGGCAGCACACGCAGCAGTTAGACAGCCGCCAGGACGCCATCTTGGATTTGGCTCATGTACTGGTTAGATGTGATGTTAAATGACAAAGCGCAACAGAAAGGCGACTGCAAGGTCGGAGAAGAAGCAACAAAGTTGAACCCAAAATTCCAAAGGAAAACAAACCTTCCAGCTAGGAACCTTTGATGTGGGAGAGGGGGTGTCGGATCCGGGGGGGTGGTTAAATGCAGGGGACACAGGAAGTATGACAGACAGAGGCCTGATGGCGCCAGTGTGAGAGAAAGCGGGGCGGAAGGTGCCGAAGGATGAGCATGAGCCAAACTGCAGGATGACACACAAGTCCGAGTCAGAGCGCTCCACTTCCACAAACGGTCCCGTTCCCATCCCATTCCCATCCCATTCCCTGAGGCGTTCGAGGCCCATGGGCTTTTTTTTTTCCCCTTTTTCTTTTTTCTCGTAATATTCCAAGAAAAAAAGTTCCAATATTACAAGAATAAAGTCATAATTTTAGTAGAATAAATTCATATTTTTTTCTTTTTTCTCGTAATATTTCAAAAATAATGTAAGAAAAAATAAAGATGTAATTTTCCAAGAAAAAAAATCCAATATTACAAGTATAAAGTCATAATTTTAGTAGAATAAATTCATTTTTTTTCTTTTTTCTCTTCTTGTAATATTTCAAAAATAATGTATGAAAAAAGATATACATTTTCAAGAAAAAAAGTTCCAATATTACAATAAAGTCATAATTTTAGTAGAATAAATTCATATTTTTTTCTTTTTTCTCTTCTTGTAATATTTCAAAAATAATGTAAGAAAAAATAAAGATGTAATTTTCCAAGAAAAAAAATCCAATATTACAAGTATAAAGTCATAATTTTAGTAGAATAAATTCATTTTTTTTCTTTTTTCTCTTCTTGTAATATTTCAAAAAATAATGTATGAAAAAAGATATAAATTTTCAAGAAAAAAGTTCCAATATTACAATAAAGTCATAATTTTAGTAGAATAAATTCATATTTTTTTTCTTTTTTCTCTTCTTGTAATATTTCAAAAATAATGTAAGAAAAAATAAAGATGTAATTTTCCAAGAAAAAAAAATCCAATATTACAAGTATAGTCATAATTTTAGTAGAATAAATTCATTTTTTTCTTTTTTCTCTTCTTTTAATATTTCAAAAATAATGTATGAAAATAAAGATGTAAATTTCCAAAAAAGGTTGAAATATTACAAGAATAAAGTCATAATTTTAGTAGAATAAATTCAATTTTTTTTCTTTTTTCTCCTCTTGTAATACTTCAAAAATAATGTATGAAAATAAAAATGTTAATTTCCAAGAAAAAAAGTTCCAATATTACAAGAATAAAGTCATAATTTTAGTAGAATAAATTCATATTTTTTTTTACTTTTTTCTCTTCTTGTAATATTTCAAAAATAATGTATGAAAATAAAGATGTAAATTTCCAAGAAAAAAAGTTCCAATATTACAAGAATAAAGTCATAATTTTAGTAGAATAAATGCATTTTTTTTTCTTTTTTCTCTTCTTGTAATATTTCTAAAATAATGTATGAAAATAAAGATGTAAATTTCCAAAAAAAGATTTGCAATATTACAAGAATAAAGTCATAATTTTAGTAGAATGAATTCATACTTTTTTGCATTTTTTCCCTTCTTGTAATATTTCAAAAATAATGTATGAAAATAAAGATGTAAATTTCCAAAAAAATTGCAATATTACAAGAATAAAGTCATAATTTTAGTAGAATAAATTCTTTTTTTTTTCTTTTTTCTCTTCTTGTAATATTTCAAAAAAATAATGTATGAAAAAAGATATAAATTTCCAAGAAAAAATTTGCAATATTACAAGAATAAAGTCATAATTTTAGTAGAATAAATTCATTTTTTTTTTTCTTTTTTCTCTTCTTGTAATATTTCTAAAATAATGTAATTTTAGTAGAATAAATTCATTATTTTTTTTTCTTTTTTCTCTTCTTGTAATATTTCAAAAATAATGTAATTTTAGTAGAATAAATTCATAATTTTTCTTGTTTTTAAAGCCTTTTTAAGCTCGTCTACTGTGTGTTTGTGTGTGGCTTGGTTATCGCGGAGATTGGTCGACTGGCGACTGGCATGCACCACTAACCGCCGTGGGGGAGTTGCACTCGCTGACAGACTGGCAGGTCTCAGACGCCTCAGAGGAGGCCGAGCTTGTTGATTTCTGGGGAGGGAAGATGGAACAGGAAGAGGCGGGGAGGGGGGGGGGGGGGAAGAGAGAGACAAAGCGGATGATATGAGAGCAAAAATGGCGACCGGTGAGGACTGTTGATGAGTTTCAGAAGGATGGATGGTTTTTGCCTCTCCGAGAGCGTCCTCGGATCGCTACGCCGCCTCGTACGGCAACGGCATGAATAACTTTATCGGTGCGCTGGTACGCAAACATCATGGACTGCAATCCTAAAATGGAGTTGTCGCCTCAAAACGCTAAGACCAGACGCTACCTGGCTGGCGATGTCCGAGGGCATGGGGGACGGCGGTTTGGATTGGGCGTTGGCGTCCTGGGAGACGAATCCTGAGTCGTGAGAAGAGACGCTGCTGAGTCGATGCGCTCCCGAAGAAGGCATCTGGAGAAGACTGCCGACGGGAAAACACGGCCACAAATTAGACGACAGAAACGCTTTTCTTCTCGTCGTCGTTAAGTCGCACATGCTTCTAACTTTAACATGGAATTGGTGTCCAAAGTGCGGCGCGGGGGTCATTTGGGGCCCGTGGCTGTTGGTTTATTGGCCCACAGCACATTTTGTGAATGTGGTCGTTTTACAGGAATAGTCAAATTATTAGGGAAAAAGTAGAGTTGGACAAAATAACATTATATTATTTCAAGGCATACATTTTAAATATGAAAAAACTTCTGTATGATATTTTTTCAAGGTGGTAACATTATTATTATTTTTTTATTTTTTGGGTGGTAGCATTATAAGAAAATGTGGAAAATGAAGATGATACTGAGTATATAAGTATAAGATATATATATATATAAGTATATATATATAAGTATATATATATAAGTATATATAAGTATATATATATAAGTATATATAAGTATATATATATATATATATAAGTATATATATATATACGTATATATAAGTATATATATATATACGTATATATAAGTATATATATATATACGTATATATAAGTATATATATATACGTATATATAAGTATATATATATACGTATATATAAGTATATATATATATATATGTGTATATATGTATATATATATATAAGTGTATATATGTATATATATATATAAGTGTATATATGTATATATATATATAAGTGTATATATGTATATATAAGTGTGTATATATGTATATATAAGTATATATGTATATAAGTATATATATAAGTGTGTATGTATATATATATATAAGTGTATATATATATATGTATATAAATATATATAAGTATATATGTATATAAGTATATATAAGCATGTATATAAGTATGTATATATGTATATATATGTGTGTGTAAGTATATATATGAGATATATATATATATATATATATATATATAAGTATATATGTATATAAGTATATATATATAAGTATATATATATATATATATAAGTACACAACATCATCAGGTGTACCTTGGGAAATCTCATTTTACTTCACTGGACTACAAAAATGTCTCTTCCAGATGAACTGGTCCGTACCTGCACATGCTGCTCTTCCTGGAGCTGATGCTGCTGGGGGACGAGGGCGGGGTCTGGTAGGACCAGGTCAAATCCGATCCTTTTAGGTCCCGGATCACCTGTGGCAACACACGAGATACGTGCTACGGAAAACGGACCCCGAAAAGGTCAAAAGCAGCTGATTGGGATGCGTTCACTGATCCGGTTTTCGGTCAAACCTCAGCTCGCTAACCCCGTCTGGGTCTCGGGCAGGTCTCATAGAGAGCTGCTGCTCCCCCCCCCAACTAGAACCCGCACCAAACCTTCTCCGATTTAGCACTGATGCAGCACAGGTGCCACTGTGATGCTGAGTTCAGGTACCCAGCATGTACGGGACATTTTAATAAATAAATTCCCACCTGCTCACTGGCTGGGGGGAGCTTATGAGGGTCCTCAGTTAGCGCCGTGAGGTCATCAACAATGGCCTGCAAGTGTGTCGTCTCTCCCAGCATGGCGATCTCAACGTTCTGCCAAAGGAAAAACGGAGATAATAACTTATATTTATTTATATATTTAACTTATATTTAATTTAGTAAAGGCACTCGGACCGCAGGTTTCTCACCACCAGAGGCTGCAGCAGGTTAATGAACGCACAATAGCGCCCCCTCTCCTCCAGGAGCGCTCGGCGCACGGCCTGCTTCTCCGTCTCCTCCATGAGCAGGTACAGGTCGCTAACGTCCTGCATGGCGCTGTCCAGCTGCGGGCGTAGGTTGCCCCGCCCTGTTTGTACGCGTCGACGGGAGACGGGAGAAGAAGGGTTGGAATGAGGAAGTTTGAGTCGTCGGGGAAAAAAAAAAGCAAAGACAGGAAGTGATGAGGGATGAAATATGATTAGAAAACACAATTTGAGGTTTGGTCGTTTCCATGGCGATGGCATGACGGTGAGCAATGGGAGGGTTGCGTTCGGACTCGAACATCCAAAACACTGCCAGTTCCGTGCAAACAAATGAACACACAGTATTCCCTCGTTTGTTGGGGTTTACTGGAATTCCCCCCCCCCCCCCCCCATTCCAAAAAAATGTTAGCTTCATTGGCCTCTCCAAATTGTCCATAGATATATATGTGCCTTGGGATATATTAAAATAATATTATATATTAAAATAATATTATATAATATATATAAAATATTATATAATATATAGTATAACATTATGGAATTATATATTAATATTATTCATAATTATATTATTTATAATATTATTTATAAGTTATATTAAATTAATATTATCTTATATATTATAATATATAAATAATATAATATTAATATTATAATATATAAATAATATAATATTAATATATAATACATAATATATTATATATTACATTATATATAACATTATATAATATAAAAATAATATATTATTATATTATTATATTATATATTTGAAAAACTGTGACAGAGTGACTATTAAACTGTTTTTGATCGATTCAACAGCAGCATATACACAAAAATATAATGAATTAATAATATAATATATATGTTATGTTCATAACATAATATATATATAATATATGCTATTCATATACTACGTACACCATGTATGTAAGTACACAGTCGTCTCTCGTCCCTTGGTGTTTTTTCACAAAGAAATAAATTAATAAATTATGCTCTTTCGTAGTTAAAAACTGCCTATTTTTACTCCAAAAGTATACATATTGAAGCTACTTGTGTGTACTTTTTGTCCAAATGAAGCATTATCACATCTAAAATAAATAGAGTATATTGGACATGAAGTGTAGTATCCTACACAGGCCACTAGGTGTCAGTAATTCACTGTGTATTCGAGAGTTAAGGTGCTGAAATAATGTTAAAAAACATATTTAGATCGTAAAACTCATAGTTTATGATCTTCTAAATATGGTTTGTAAGACATGGAGCTAATTATGATTTAAATTATGACTATCCTGAGGTTATTGTATGATTATATTGATGAAGTCATCACTTTGTGTTGTGTTAAATCACACAGATTTCCTATACTGTACCTAATCTTGTGACCAATGAGTGCTGTTTACATTGGGACAAAAGTGAAATGGTCTGTTCCAGTGTCAAACTGTCCCGACCATAAAAGGACTTGGCCAACATGCTAACCACCAGTGAGGTCCAGTATCTTGAAGTGTCATGCAAGACGGCTATTGTTGTTTAAAAGTGAAAGTAAATAACGGGAATAACGCTGGAATGGACGTGGCGTATGCCATTATTCCATAATTCCATTATTCCATTATTCTCAATCCTTTAGGAATCTGAGACTGGCAGTGTGATAATGGTCGTGATGCTTTCAAGGACTACCACATGCATTCCCCGTGAGCTGAACTGGCAGACATACCTAGCAACTCTAAAGTCGGAATGGGGGGGGGGGGGGGACACAGCCGGAAAAAAATGAAAGATGGCAGGGATCAGGCAGGGAGAGAGAAAAGCAACGTTAGCAAATCAGGACAAATTGTATTTTTGACAAAAGTTGGACCCAAAATCTAAGAAGAATGCAAAAAAAAAAAGCAAAGCCTGTTGTAAATATAAACGTGCTGAATATAAACGTTGTAATTCCCGCATCGACCACAAGATGGAGACATTTCACGCCATTTCACATACTCACCTTTTCTTGCTTTTTTCTGAAGTTTAATGGTGTCCAACGACTTCCGTTTGATTTCCTGCCGAGACCGCTTATATTCTGTTGGGAGTCGGACACAAAGACTGTGAAATATACTTATACTGTCAAATAGTACACGCATACGTATAATGATGCATATTGAAACATTCACGTGTTATGTCTACTACATGAAGTAATAGGAGTTCTAAGGTTATTTCATGTCTAGTAATGTTAAAAACTGCATTTAAGTATTATTATTATTATTATTATTTAAGCATTATTTTAAGCCAGGGGTCTCAAACTCAATTTACTTGGGGTCCACTGTAGCTCGGGTCTGGGCGAGACTGGGCCGCATCAGGTTTAAAAAAAAAAAAAAAAAAAAAAACGCATTTACTTAAAAACAAAAAAATTTAAAAAACTTGAAAAAAAAAAGAAAATCAGTAATAAATAAATAAATATAATAATAATAATAAAACAGCAAATAATACAAACTTAAGAAACTACATATAGTTGGTGGGTTGACAAATTATTTTTTTCAGATTAAAATGAACAAATCATTATTAGAGCCCTGTAGACATGACAAATAGTCACATTTATACTTTTTTTTATTTACAACATATTGCGCAACTGCAGGGTCTTGAGACACATGCTAACTCGCAAACTAGAGCGCTAGCGACCTAAACGGTAGCCTTCAAGTTATTTCCTTTCAACTTAAATCGCCAAAAAACTTACCACTTCCACACGGATAGGGAGGATAACTATTAACAGTTATTTAACCTTTAACATGAACATGAATCAAACGTAATATTTTTTTCTGGGTACATGATACCATACAGCATCCATATCAAACTTAAACTTTCATATCAAGGCGGGGGCCTCAAAGTAGTGTCCTGCGGGCCACATTTGGCCCGCGGGCCGCGTGTTTGAGACCCCTGATTTTACGCATTTTCTATGCTGTAACTATGAAAATATTCCTTGAATAATGATTACTGTAATAAAATTGACCTTTGGCGTGGTCTTTGTCCAGCTGGTTGGCCGTCTTCTTCCATTCTTCCATCCTGTCCTGGAGTGGCGTGACCAGGCCTTCCATGAGAGCGCTGCAAGGAACGAGGAGACACAAATCACAGAAATGAAATGGAACGGACCCCCCCCCCACCTCACCCCTGGTCGCTAATCGCACTCAAGGTGAGAGGAACTCGAACCCCAGCAGCTCACTTACTTGGTAAAATGGCGTAGCTTAGCCTCAATGCTACGATGGCGCATGCACATCCTCGTCAGAGCGGAGCCGATATCTCTGGTGGCTCCTTAGAAGACACAACACAAACATTCTGTAGTCGTGGGGGGTGGGGGGGGCACAGCAGCTCTAATGCATGAGCATATTAGCATGTTAGCATGCTAAGTTTCTGAAATTATTCTTTTTCCACATAATTTTTCACCTTGGTTCTCAAGTACCAGTGCTCCTCAGGGAGGTTCTGCCAACGTGTACCCATTTCTAGTACTTTTTTTTTCATATCTTTTCCTTTTCTGTTTTTTTTATTTTACATTTATTTTACTTTTTTTCAATTTTTTTGCTGTAAATATTTATTAATTTTCTATAATTTTCACTTCATTCTTATAGTAATAATAATAATTATTATTTTTATATTAAATGTCATCATAATTAATTTAATTATAAATTGTCATAATAATTTAATTATAACTTTTTATAATTATTATAACAATTTATATTATTAACAATTACAACAAGCCAATCTTCCAAAAAAAATGACAGCTTTAATTGTTGTTTGGTTTGTTACTCATAATATTTAATATATTTTATATTTAATATTTCAACATCAAACTACTAAAATGATATTTATATGAAGACAACTTTTCATATTTGGACTTTATTCTCAGAAAACAACAGCTATCTTTTCCTTTTCTGTTGTTTTTTTTTTAATTTTCTTTAATTTTTTAATCATTTTCACTTCATTTTTTCTCATTCTAATAATAATTATCATTATTTTTTATATAAAATTTAATTATAATAATTTAATTATAAATTATTATAATAATTTAATAATAATTATAATTTTTTATAATTATTATTATGACTCTTATTATTATTTTTATAATTATAACTTTTTATAATTATTATAACAATTTATATTATTATTAACAATTATAACAAGCTATAATATTTAATATATTTAATATTTCAACATCAAACTACTAAAATTATTTTTTTGTTTTTTATTTTTTTCACTTTATCATTTTCACTTCATTCTTATAATAATAATAATTTTTTATATTAAATGTAATTATACTAATTAAATTTAAAATAATTATAATTATGATAATTACAACTTTTTATAATTATTATAACAATTTATATTATTATTATTAACAATTATAACCAGCTAATCTTCCAAAAAATGACAGCTTTAATTGTTGTTGGGTTTGTTACTTATAATATTTAATATATTTAATATTTCAACATCAAGCTACTAAAATGTTATTTTTTTCCCACATTATACCATACTTTATTTTATTATAATTTCTACTTTTTTGATCCTCTTCTAATCTGGGCCACACACACGAGTAGCGTCATGCAGATGTTCCCGCCTCTGTATGGACAGGTGCTGCAATGAAGTAACACCCCCCCCCACCCCCCACCCCACCCATCCCAACGTTCCCAGCCCTTCTATCCTGGAGGAAAAAGGAGGGAACGTGTAACGGGATATCCTTTTATTCTTCCGTGGCTTCTCTGACTTTCCTGTTCTCTGTGTTTCCTAAACATGCAGGGCGGAGGGACAGAAACCCACTGGACCCCCCCCCCCCCCCAAAAAAAAAAAATCAGACCGTATCCAAAAATTTTGTAAAGAAACATACATATATAAATATGCAAAGAAGTTATATGACAATATTTCAAGGAGAAAACTACTAAATCTCCCATTTTTGGAGTTTTTCTCCCAAATTTTTTGACCTTTTTTTGGTGAAATTATCTTTGGAAATATTATTTTCTTAACCCTTAGATGCATAAATGTTTTCTTGAAATATCTTGAAATATGAAAAATTGTTCTGTATTCCTCAAAAAACATGTTTTTGATATCATGCTGTTCACATTTTTAACTTATTTTTTATACATTTTAAGATTTTTTTGTTTTTGTGTTACTACCCCAACCTTCCATAAGTGGGTCAAAAATGACCCGGTCAGGTTGTTTTCTTGAAATATCTTCGTAATGAAAATTTTTCATAATTTCATATTCCAGATATTCCTCAAAAGTAATATTTTTGATATCATGCCTTCAAATTTTTAACTTATTTTTTATACATTTTAAGAAATTTTAGTTTTTGTGTTACTACCCCAACCTTCCATAAGTGGGTCAAAAATGACCCGGTCAGGTTGTTTTCTTGAAATATCTTTGGAATGAAAAATTTCATATTCCAGGTATTCCTCAAAAATCATATTTTTGATATCATGCCGTTCACATTTTTAAGAATTTTTAAGAAATTTTAGTTTTTGTGTTACTACCCCAACCTTCCATAAGTGGGTCAAAAATGACCCGGTCAGGTTGTTTTCTTGAAATATCTTCATAATGAAAATTTTTCATAATTTCATATTCCAGGTATTCCTCAAAAATCATATTTTTGATATCATGCCGTTCATATTTTTAAGAAATTTTAAGAAATTTTAGTTTTTGTGTTACTACCCCAACCTTCCATAAGTGGGTCAAAAATGACCCGGTCAGGTTGTTTTCTTGAAATATCTTCATAATGAAACATTTTTAGCATTTCATATTCCAGATATTCCTCAAAAATCATATTTTTGATGTAATGCCCTTCACATTTTTAAGAAATTTTAAGAAATTTTAGTTTTTGTGTTACTACCCCAACCTTCCATAAGTGGGTCAAAAATGACCCGGTCAGGTTGTTTTCTTGAAATATCTTTGTAATTAAATTTTTTATCATTTCATATTCCAGGTATTCCTCAAAAATCATATTTTTGATATCATGCCGTTCACATTTTTAACTTATTTTTAAAACATTTTAAGAAATTTTAGTTTTTGTGTTACTACCCCAACCTTCCATAAGTGGATCAAAAATGACCCCCCCCCTCCATGCCTGTGTATCCTCCTTCCTTATTTGCCCCCCCGGCCCCCCCAGAGGAGGATCCACTGACAGCTACATCCTGGGGAGGTCCAGAGGCTTCCTGGCCCCCATCCGAAAGTCATTCTGGCCTCTGCCCCCCCCTCTCCTCCGTATCCTGGCTTGAAACAAACGTACAAACGCAGGGAAAAGAGATCCGCTTTTTCCTTCTTTACAGTGGGAATAACACTGGGAAAGTTATTATTTAGCAGCGCTCGAAGGGAGGCGGGGCCAGCCTGGTACGAGGACCCCCCCCCATGTAAAGTATGTTACGCAACCTCAGACTACGGCTCAGTACTTCATCACAAAAGGTTCCAAAATCCAAATTTATCTTTATTTATCTTAAACAATCCTCAAGATTCCTACAGGAGGAAACTTGGGAAAGTCGGGAATCTCCGAGTACTGAGGTCCAGCTAAGCGTGGTGGACTACTCAAAAAGTTCTGGTTCTGATTATCTCTCCTTAATTCCTCCAGGAACGAGGAGTCTTTTAATAGGCCTGCTGTTCACGGGCTCCCCTGCCGAGGAGCCGGGAGCTCCAGGACCTCCTTCCTGATGTCTTCAAGATGGGAACTTTGCTGAGGTATCTCGTTCTCGGGTTTTATTGGGACTACCGACTTGGAGCGGGGATCAAACAAGTCTGAGTCAGCTGCACGTGTTTGGGGAGTCCGAGGGCGCCATGGTTTTACGCTTCCACGGGAATCGAACTGCCTTTCATGCGCACCTTCAGCTTCAGAAATTCCACCATGTAGGAGACAACAATTCCCATTCCTGACATTGGCAGGAGGAGAATAATGGCATAAAAAGGAACATAGAGTCTTAATATTATGAGAATATAATATTATTAAAAAAATGTAAAAAAAATAAAAGCATTTTATCAGCATGAAGTCAAATTATTTAGATAATTTTTTTCACAATTTTAGGAGAAAATGTAATATTATATCTAATAGTGTTGAAATTTCTTAAAAGGAAATAATTATAATATATAATTTTAATTATATTACATTACATTATAATTATTTCCTTTTTATTTATTTCCTATTTTTTCCTATAATTATCATTATAATTATTATAAATATTATGAGAATATAATATTATAAAAATGTTTAAAAAAAACTAAAACATTTTATCAGCATCAAGTCAAATTATTTAGATAATTTTTTTCTCACAATTTTAGGAGAAAATGTAATATTGTATATAATAGTGTTGAAAGAAAATAATTATAATAATTATAATATATAATTATTACATTACATTATAATTATTTCCTTTTTTCTGTCATAATTCTAATTATTTATTTCATATTTTTTCCTATAATTTTTTTTCTTTCATAAATATAATTATAATTATAGAATAATTATTATAAATATTATGAGAATATAATATTATAAAAAATGTAAAAAAAAACAAAAACATTTTATCAGCATCAAGTGAAATTATTTAGATAATTTTTTTTCTCACAATTTTAGGAGAAAATGTAATATTGTATATAATAGTGTTGAAAGGAAATAATTATATTATATATTTATAATTATTACATTATAATTATAATTATTTCCTTTTTATTCATTTCCTATTTTTTTCCTATAGTAATTTCCTTTTTTCTTTCATAATTATAATTAGTTATTATTAATAATATAATAATTATAATAATATACAATAAAAATTTTCATAAATTATGATAAAACAACATGTCTAACATTTATTGGGCTAAATGTGCCGGAAAATTTGGAAAATTATCATAAAAAAATCGTTAAAACTCTGTAGATGAAAGGCTTTTTGCATTCTGAAAAATGGGAATATCAAGAAACATGGGAATTCTTAGTACATGGAAGAACGCTCCAATGTCATTGTTATTATATGATGATGATGATTATTATTATTATTATTAGTTGAATGCTTTGATGCTGGAGCTGTTTTTCCTGCAACTCCAGCTTTGTTGTTGTGTGTGCATGAGTCCGGCTGAATGGGCCCCCACCTTGTCTGAATGGGCCCAACGTGCTCCGTCAGCTATTATTATTATTATTATTATTATTATTATTATTATTATTATTATTATTATTAGCCCGTGCGTCACTTCCCCCCATCTGGCTCCTCTTAGCCGCAGCAAAGGCAAAGGAAAGCAAAGCGATTGTTTTGGTCTGCAAGTGACGAGTCCCACACACTCATCCCATTGTTGTCTGGACGCGGGGCTTTGTGGAGTTTCCACCCCGACCCGACCCCGGGCACAGACTGCAGTGTGTGTAATGTGGTGGGGCCGTGTTCTGGAGTGTATTATGGAGCCGATGGGGGGGGGGGGGGGGGGGGGGGGGGGTGGATTTTGTAAGCGGAACCTCCTGTTCAGGAACATAAACGTTTCTAAAAATAAAGTTAACTCCTTGTCGGAATGTGTTTTTCATTCAGGTTGAAAAAAAGGCTAGCGGGTGAGGGGGGGCGGGGAGGTTTCAGGGGCGTACTATACGATGTCATAAATCTAAGGAGTGGCGTAGAAAGTATTGGGACACCTTGTCATTACTACAGGAACTGAAAATGGATCAATTCACAGAGGCTGCATGAGTGCCAGGGAGATACGGTTCACTGAAACACAACCTGAATTCCAAGGAGTGGCGTAGAAAGTATCGGGAAACCTTGTCATTACTACAAGAACTGAAAATAGATCCATTCATGGGGGCTGCATGAGTGCCAAAGAGCTACGGTTCACTGAAACACAACCTGAATTCCAAGGAGTGGCGTAGAAAGTATCGGGAAACCTTGTCATTACTACAAGAACTGAAAATAGATCAATTCACGGGGGCTGCATGAGTGCCAGGGAGATACGGTTCACTGAAACACAACCTGAATTCCAAGGAGTGGCGTAGAAAGTATCGGGAAACCTTGTCATTACTACAAGAACTGAAAATAGATCAATTCACGGGGGCTGCATGAGTGCCAGGGAGCTACGGTTCACTCAAACAAAATCTAAATTCCAAGGAGTGGCGTAGAAAGTATCGGGAAAACCTTGTCATTACTACAGGAACTGAAAATAGATCCATTCATGGAGGCTGCATGAGTGCCAGGGAGCTACGGTTCACTCAAACAAAACCTGAATTCCAAGGAGTGGCGTAGAAAGTATCGGGAAACCTTGTCATTACGACAGGAACTGAAAATAGATCAATTCACAGAGGCTGCATGAGTGCCAGGGAGATACGGTTCACTGAAACAAAACCTGAATTCCAAGGAGTGGCGTAGAAAGTATCGCGAAAACCTTGTCATTACTACAGGAACTGAAAATAGATCCATTCATGGAGGCTGCATGAGTGCCAGGGAGATACGGTTCACTGAAACAAAATCTAAATTCCAAGGAGTGGCGTAGAAAGTATCGGGAAACCTTGTCATTACGACAGGAACTGAAAATAGATCCATTCACGGGGGCTGCATGAGTGCCAGGAAGCTACGGTTCACTCAAACAAAACCTGAATTCCAAGGAGTGGCGTAGAAAGTATTGGGAAAACCTTGTCATTACGACAGGAACTGAAAATAGATCCATTCATGGGGGCTGCATGAGTGCCTGGGAGCTACGGTAGAAAATGAATGAATGAATGAATGAATGATCGGAAAAAAAATAATTATTATTTAAAAAAAAATAATAATAAAATAATAATAAAATAATGTTAATAAATTCTCACTTTTCTCCCCATAATATTTTGACTTTAATGCCAACTTCCAGAAATTGGCATTTTTTTATTAGCGGTAGAAAATGAATGAATGATCGAAATAAAATAAATAATAATAATTAAAAAAAATAATAATAATAAAATAAAATAATCTTAATAATATTACAAATTTAACAAAAAAATTATTAACATTTCAACGATATGCCACTAAAATGACATATTTTTTGCAAAACAATAATTTGTATATAATTGTTTATATGAATAAACCATAAGTTAATTCATATAAACAAAAATTTTTACTTCATATTTTGACTTTATTCTCGTAAAATGAGTTCTTTTTTCCTTGTAAAAATGAATGAACGAATGATGACGGATGGCGCTGGGAATGTCTCTTCACTGGCGGGAATGAATCCAAATATTGCCTCATTAACGGGATTCTTCCATACCGTTTTTTTTTTTTTTTTACTTTGAAGCGGTGTTGTCATGGCAACGCTTGATCAGCGATGCTTAATCATATAAAAGGCAGGCAGTGTGATGGCGTGATGAAGTATTACGTTGATGCTAAATCTGCTCAGGAAAGATTGGGGCGGGGGGGGGGGGGGGGGGGGTCGGAATGATCACAAAGGGAATCACAGAGGGATCACACTGGGAATGTCCTCAAATCGTGTTGCTTTAGACAAAGACACAAAATGTGGTTGCCAAATGTTTCCAGAATCCTCCCATTAAAAAAAAAAAAAAACTGAGCTATGCTTTATATAATCAGTGAAAGTATGCATCGTATTGTTTTCTTCCCGAGTTCGATGTCCTCCGTCTGGCCCTCATTCCCGGAGTTCATGTGCAAAATCCATGTGGACATAGTGTTCCCCGCAAGTCTCATGTTTGTCTTCTTAGTTTGGTATTTCGCCCTCAGAAGCCAAAAGACTTGTTTTCTCTTCCATTATTATTCCGCTTTTCAGACGTTCCTTGGAGTTCATCTTCTACTTCCAAGTAAAACCTGGGAAACAAAGCTCAAGGAGGCCTCGGGAAGCCTCGAGATGGGATCCATGGGAACTTATCTTTTATGCATTTTAAGAAATTTTAGTTTTTGTGTTACTACCCCAACCTTCCATAAGTGGGTCAAAAATGACCCGGTCAGGTTGTTTTCTTGAAATATCTTTGTAATGAAAAATTATCATTTCATATTCCAGGTATTCCTCAAAAATCATATTTTTGATATCATGCCGTTCGCATTTTTAAGAAATTTTAAGAAATTTTAGTTTTTGTGTTACTACCCCAACCTTCCATAAGTGGGTCAAAAATGACCCGGTCAGGTTGTTTTCTTGAAATATCTTTGTAATGAAAAATTGTTATCATTTCATATTCCAGGTATTCCTCAAAAATCATATTTTTGATATCATGCCGTTCGCATTTTTAAGAAATTTTAAGAAATTTTAGTTTTTGTGTTACTACCCTAACCTTCCATAAGTGGGTCAAAAATGACCCGGTCAGGTTGTTTTCTTGAAATATCTTTGTAATGAAAAATTGTTATCATTTCATATTCCAGGTATTCCTCAAAAATCATATTTTTGATATCATGCCGTTCGCATTTTTAAGAAATTTTAAGAAATTTTAGTTTTTGTGTTACTACCCTAACCTTCCATAAGTGGGTCAAAAATGACCCGGTCAGGTTGTTTTCTTGAAATATCTTTGTAATGAAAAATTATCATTTCATATTCCAGGTATTCCTCAAAAATCATATTTTTGATATCATGCCGTTCGCATTTTTAGGAAATTTAAAGAAATTTTAAGAAATTTTAGTTTTTGTGTTACTACCCCAACCTTCCATAAGTGGGTCAAAAATGACCCGGTCAGGTTGTTTTCTTGAAATATCTTTGTAATGAAAAATTATCATTTCATATTCCAAGTATTCCTCAAAAATCATATTTTTGATATCATGCCGTTCGCATTTTTAAGAAATTTTAAGAAATTTTAGTTTTTGTGTTACTACCCCAACCTTCCATAAGTGGGTCAAAAATGACCCGGTCAGGTTGTTTTCTTGAAATATCTTTGTAATGAAAAATTGTTATCATTTCATATTCCAGGTATTCCTCAAAAATCATATTTTTGATATCATGCCGTTCGCATTTTTAAGAAATTTTAAGAAATTTTAGTTTTTGTGTTACTACCCTAACCTTCCATAAGTGGGTCAAAAATGACCCGGTCAGGTTGTTTTCTTGAAATATCTTTGTAATGAAAAATTATCATTTCATATTCCAGGTATTCCTCAAAAATCATATTTTTGATATCATGCCGTTCGCATTTTTAGGAAATTTAAAGAAATTTTAAGAAATTTTAGTTTTTGTGTTACTACCCCAACCTTCCATAAGTGGGTCAAAAATGACCCGGTCAGGTTGTTTTCTTGAAATATCTTTGTAATGAAAAATTATCATTTCATATTCCAAGTATTCCTCAAAAATCATATTTTTGATATCATGCCGTTCGCATTTTTAAGAAATTTTAGTTTTTGTGTTACTACCCCAACCTTCCATAAGTGGGTCAAAAATGACCCAGTCAGGTTGTTTTCTGACCCGGTCAGGTTGTTTTCTTGAAATATCTTTGAAATGAAAACTTGTCATGCCCCCCCCCCCCCCCCCCCCCCGGGGAAAAACTGATATTTATTCATATTCATATATCTGTGCTGTACAGACGGAACTTAAAAAAGAAACCGTGAAAATGCAAGAAAACGTCGAGTGTATTCAAATTGCATGTTGAGTACTACAAATGTGTACATGTTGGTAGGTCTGCATTGACGGACCCCTGACAGTCCCCCAGCGACCCCCCCCCCGCCCCATTATTTTTGAAGCAGTGCTGCAGAGAAGGTTCATTATATAAAGTGATAGCATGTCCAATCTTCCCAATCCCGCCAAATGATTTCGGTAAGCCAAAGGAAACAGGAAGCGGCTTTTCCCGTTCCAGCTGTGGCGCTCCGGCTACAATACGCTCACATGACGTGCCGCACAACACGCATGTCAATCTCGCACACGCTCTCGTTATTTGACATGTGTGTTAAAAAAAAAAAAAAAAAAAAAAAGCTGCAGCGTTTTGGGACAGTGCGGAGGACGCTAATCTGCGGGTCTTGGGCTACATTAGGGACGCATCTCGTCCACGTCAGCGTGCCCAGATGGCTCGTAGGGATATCCGTCCCATCTGGCAACCCGGAGAGGCACAGCGTCCAAGCAGATTACAGCTTCACTGACACACTGATCTACTAGCATGCCTTCGCTCCGTATCGGGAAGCGGGAAAAGCATCGCATCGGAACGCCGTAATGCACGTTTGATCACCATTTGTCCTTTGCGGTCACATGTCAAAATGGAAGTGGAACATAAACGTGCTACGTGAATTTAGTGGAAGCATAAGGGGGGGGGGGGGGCGCTCAGAAGAAAAGAGAGGCCAGTCTGAGTCTGTGTTATGGAGTCGCGCTAAGAGGATTAGCAAAACGCCTATGGCTAGCCTGGATACCAAGAGCTGTGGAAATCCCGCTGCAACCACCACAACCCCCCACCCTAACAACGTTCACCCCACTCGCTCGGAATGATGAGCGACGCAGTAGAAAAAAGGGAAAAGCAGTAGAAAATGAATGAATGATTAAAATTAAAATTAATTAAAATTAATTAAAATTAATTAAAATTAATGATTTTTTAAAAAATGTATTAAAATGTATTAAAATGTATTAAAATTTATAAAAAATTATAAAAATTTATTAAAATTTATTAAAATAATAAAATAATCTTAATAAATTCTCACTTTTCTCCCATAATATTTTAACTTTAATGCCAACTTCCAGAAATTCCAGCTTTATTTTGCCTTGTTTGGCATAATATTCCAAATTTAACAAAAAAAATGTCATTAACATTTCAACTATATGCCACTAAAATGACAATTTTATTGCAAAACAATAATAAGTTTATTCATATAAACAAAAATTTTCACTTCATATTTTGACTTTATTCTCGTAAAATAATATCGAGTTCTTTTTCCCTGTAAAAAAACACAACTTCCGTTGCTGCGGTAACCCATGCTAAGCTAAAACTGAACTCTAAAACTCCCAATGATGTCACACACCTTTGCGTCTCCCATAGAATGTCAACTTTATTGTGCAATGCCAGCATGAAGGTTACTATAGGGGTATTAGTTTATGTCGGGAGGGCTCTAATAATGTTACAACAGCATATTGTATAATAAATATTGTAGAAGAGCAGTCACTCCCTGTCGGATATTCCAAAGCTTAGCAGGTCTTTCAGCTACCTCGGACTAAAATCAGCCCCCCCCCCCCCCCCCCCCCGCCAGACTTCACCGCCAAAAAAAGCAACACTTCACTAAAACTTTCCCGATTCCCGCCCAAAGTGAGAGGTCAGCACATGAAGTGTAGCATTTTCTCCTAGTCGTTACTGTACTAGTTTTACGTTATAGAACAGGGCTGTCCAAAGTGCTGCCCGGGGGCCCTTTGCGGTCTGTAGAACATCATCAAAAAAAAATCGTAAAAATCAGCTGTAGTAATTCTACAAGTGAAAATATGACGAGATAAAAATTGGAATCTAATGAGGAAAGTTGTTCCTCTTAATTCAAACCTGCAATAAAAGCCTGTTGTTTTGGCGATCAAGAATACTACATGTCATTATTAGGTAAAATAATGATATTAGGAGCATATAGTTAACAAAGAAAGTAATATTGTGGAACGCAAATTAGGTTGGAGAAATGTTCTAATATTATTAATAATAATAATAATAATTATTCCAATAATATTATTGGAATTAAGTCAAAATTTCTGAACTCTGAGAAAGTTGAACAGCTGCTGCCTTTTGGCTTGGATTAATATTACACTTCAAAATATTACAATATTTTTCAGTGTTAATTTTAATGTAAACGGTGGCAACCTGAGTGCAAGAAGTTTATTGTAGCCTTTTTTTTTCTGCCGCTTGAAACAAGAGCTCTAAGGATCATGAAATCCCACGCCCGGAGGCTTGTAGACCCTCTGATCACTTCCGTGAGAGAACATTTTTCCTGACTTCAAAAGCTCAGGCTGGCGCGGGTTTATTGTTATCCTTGTTATATGTCTGCAGTGTGGCAGCAGAACACGGGGTTAGCGTTGAGAAGGGAAACAAAAACGACCTTGAAAGGGAGGCCGCCAATCCAAATAGTTCACAGAAGGTCAACATCACCTTTCGGGACAAATTTTTATGCCAATTTAGCCATTTTGGTTAGGAATAATAACTTGTATTATATTTAGGACCACACAAGAATGATTTCATGTTAGAAACATCTTCATTTTTCACTTTTTTTTTACATCTTTGAAAAAGAAAATGACCCCGTACAACAATAGAACATGTGAGCATCCATTGTGTGTTGCATAAAGGTAAGTTAAAAATGTGAACGGCATGATATCAAAAATATGATTTTTGAGGAATACCTGGAATATGAAATGATAACAATTTTTCATTACAAAGATATTTCAAGAAAACAACCTGACCGGGTCATTTTTGACCCACTTATACATTTAAGGGTTAAAGGTAGTTGTCTTACCTCTTGAGTTGGTTGCCATGTCTGCTACCTTCTGGAAAGCATCTAAGAAGGCCACAGCTGCCAAAATTGTGGTCCTGAAAATAGAAAGGGACATGTGAATTTAACGGGACGATTTGATTTGATTTAATTTAATTTAATTTAATTTAATTTTATTTTATTTTATTTTATTTTATTTTATTTTATTTTATTTTATTTTATTTTTTCACTCAATATTCAAACTTTTTCGCAGGCTAATTTTCCAAAAATTCCAACTTCATTTTGTTGAGTTTGTTTCTCAACTAAAACGACAAGTTTGCTTCATAGTATTACAATTTTAGTCTCGTAAAAATTTCTCTTAATATTTTGACTTTATTATCCCAAAATTACAGATATTTTTTGGCATTTTTTTCTGCAGCTTTTTTCGCAGCAATCCCAATTTTCTTTTATAAATTATGACTTTAATGCCATTATATTATAACATATAACATTATTACTTTTTTCACAACTTTATTTGTTGTTTTGTTTGTTTTTCATAATATTAGGACTTTTAATAAGTTTAATATTTTAACTTTATGCTACTAATATTGCAATGATCACAATTTTTTTTATAAATTATGACTTTAATCCCATTATATTATAACATTATTACATATAACATTATTATTTTTTTCACAATTTTATTTGTTGTTTTGTTTTTCATAATATTTGGACTTTTAATAAGCTTAATATTTTGACTTTATGCTACTAATATATTGTAACGTATTCTTCAGACTTTTTGTTTTTTAATTTTTTTTTATTGTAATAGTTTGATTGTTAAATAAGAATATAAAAAATAAATAAATTTGGACACCTCCGTTCTACTCAATGGGGGCGGGAATATCGGCAACTCCTCACCTGAGTTGGGAATGCAGTTTTGTGGCCTTGGCGCTGAAGTCTTCCCAGACCGGGTAGGAACTCTGATAAGAGACGGAAAAAGAAGACAAAATGAAACCATATCTAATCTAACGTTTGACTACAGCCGCTCAGTTTCACAGAAGTTCAAATAAGATTGAGACAAGGTCGTAACGACGCAAACAACGCAAGGAACGCTTTGCCTCGGGAAGCCATTTTTCGGATCCATCATGCAAAAGACGCCATCCTGCCTTTTTATGTCCTACTGACTCTAACAGGTGTCCATTCCTTTCATCCGCAGCCATTATCCGTGATGAAGGAGAGGATACGGAGGATACAGATGTCATGTTGGTCGGCGTGGTGGAACCTGGAAGTTACAGTTTGACCTTGGAAAACTCTTGTGAGGATCTTCAAGGAAGACTAAGGCGACAATAAGTCAACAGAACAGGAAGGGAATGTTCAGTATTTGTTTTTTGCCTGCCTGGTAGAGGCAGTTCAGGACAGAAGAAAGCTGTTTGGAATGGAATATTTTCCACTCTGTTTTAGACAAGATCTGGCAATGTGCTTGTCTACTAGAGTGGAAAACATTGGAATGGAATATTTTCCATGAGCCAGCTCAAGACAGAAGAAAGGGGTTCGGAATGGAATATTTTCCACTCTGTTTTAGACAAGATATGGCAATGTGCTTGTCTACCAGAGTGGAAAACAATGGAATGGAATATTTTCCATGAGCCAGCTCAAGACAGAAGAAAGGGGTTTGGAATGGAATGTTTTCCCCCTCTAGTAGACAAGCGCATTGCCATATCTTGTCCAAAACAGAGTGGAAAATATTCCATGAGCCAGCTCAAGACAGAAGAAAGGGGTTCGGAATGGAATATTTTCCACTCTGTTTTAGACAAGATATGGCAATGTGCTTATTGATTATTAATGTCAGTATATTATTATTATTATTATTAACGTTCATGTCTTATTTTTTCAACTTGCTGTTTTTTTTTTTTTAGTTTCGTCCCCGGGTCTTATCGGCGTGGTTGCATAAGCAGCAGGTGCTGCAAACACGGACACGCGTTCAGTGGAAGGTACGCAGTTGAGATCGCCACAGGAAAGCTGCGCGACTCCCCATCCCCCCCCCACCCCCCGGGGGGGGCAAAGCCGGTCTGACAGGCTTGTGTCGACCAGCCAGGCGGCAGGAATGAGGTCAGATGTCTGAGCGAGACAGTGGAGGACCGGGGACCGTGCTGACTCAGGACTGCGGCCTCATTCATCGGCTTTTCAATACACGGCGTGCCTGCCACAAAAGGACATGAATGAAACTGAAGCAGGCCTGCCAGCAACCGACGAGCCAATCGGGTGGAGCCGACTGAGCCCATCGTGGCTCCAAAGGCCCCGCGTCCCCTTGCCGCCCATCGATCAATACCCCATCTGAAGCGTGCTGGATGCTCCACACGCTTAGTAAGATCTGGGAACCACCGAGTAGCCCGAGAAGGATCCAAAAATAGCATAAAATGACACCTTTTGAGGGCGGTGATTTTTGAAAAAAACGTAAGGGGTTAGTATGTCGTTTTTTTTCATTTTTTCAACTTGCTTCTAATGCACTTTTCTGGTCAAAAAAAGACGGGAAACCTCACACACACTCAACAGGGGCCCGAGAAGCATCCAAAAATGGCATAAAATGCCAGCTTTTGAGGGCAGTGATTTTTGAAAAAAAACGTAAGGGGTTAGTATGTCGTTTTTTTTCATTTTTTCAACTTGCTTCTAATGCACTTTTCTGGTCAAAAAACCAGGGGAGACCTCACACACTCAACAGGGGCCCGAGAAGCATCCAAAAATGGCATAAAATGACACCTTTTGAGGGTGTTCATTTTTGAAAAAAAACGTAAGGGGTTAGTATGTCGCTTTTTTTCATTTTTTCAACTTGCTTCTAATGCACTTTTCTGGTCAAAAAAAGACGGGAAACCTCACACACACTCAACAGGGGCCCGAGAAGCATCCAAAAATGGCATAAAATGACACCTTTTGAGGGTGTTCATTTTTGAAAAAAAACGTAAGGGGTTAGTATGTTGTTTTTTTCATTTTTTCAACTTGCTTCTAATGCACTTTTCTGGTCAAAAAACCAGGGGAGACCTCACACACACTCAACAGGGGCCCGAGAAGCATCCAAAAATGGCATAAAATGACACCTTTTGATGGTGTTCATTTTTGAAAAAAAACATAAGGGGTTAGTATGTTGTTTTTTTTTCATTTTTTCAACTTGCTTCTAATGCACTTTTCTGGTCAAAAAAAGACGGGAGACCTCACACACACTCAACAGGGGCCCGAGAAGCATCCAAAAATGGCATAAAATGACACCTTTTGATGGTGTTCATTTTTGAAAAAAAACATAAGGGGTTAGTATGTCGTTTTTTTTCATTTTTTCAACTTGCTTCTAATGCACTTTTCTGGTCAAAAAAAGACGGGAAACCTCACACACACTCAACAGGGGCCCGAGAAGCATCCAAAAATGGCATAAAATGACACCTTTTGAGGGTGTTCATTTTTGACAAAAAACGTAAGGGGTTAGTATGTCGTTTTTTTTCATTTTTTCAACTTGCTTCTAATGCACTTTTCTGGTCAAAAAACCAGGGGAGACCTCACACACACTCAACAGGGGACCGAGAAGCATCCAAAAATGGCATAAAATGACACCTTTTGATGGTGTTCATTTTTGAAAAAAAACATAAGGGGCTAGTATGTCGTTTTTTTTTCATTTTTTCAACTTGCTTCTAATGCACTTTTCTGGTCAAAAAACCAGGGGAGACCTCACACACACTCAACAGGGGCCCGAGAAGCATCCAAAAATGGCATAAAATGACACCTTTTGAGGGTGTTCATTTTTGAAAAAAAACGTAAGGGGTTAGTATGTCGTTTTTTTTCATTTTTTCAACTTGCTTCTAATGCACTTTTCTGGTCAAAAAACCAGGGGAGACCTCACACACACTCAACAGGGGCCCGAGAAGCATCTAAAAATGGCATAAAATGACACCTTTTGATGGTGTTCATTTTTGAAAAAAAACATAAGGGGTTAGTATGTCGTTTTTTTTCATTTTTTCAACTTGCTTCTAATGCACTTTTCTGGTCAAAAAAAGACGGGAAACCTCACACACACTCAACAGGGGCCCGAGAAGCATCCAAAAATGGCATAAAATGACACCTTTTGAGGGTGTTCATTTTTGAAAAAAAACGTAAGGGGTTAGTATGTCGTTTTTTTTCATTTTTTCAACTTGCTTCTAATGCACTTTTCTGGTCAAAAAAAGACGGGAAACCTCACACACACTCAACAGGGGCCCGAGAAGCATCCAAAAATGGCATAAAATGACACCTTTTGAGGGTGTTCATTTTTGAAAAAAAACGTAAGGGGTTAGTATGTCGTTTTTTTCATTTTTTCAACTTGCTTCTAATGCACTTTTCTGGTCAAAAAAACAGGGGAGACCTCACACACGCTCAACAGGGGCCCGAGAAGCATCCAAAAATGGCATAAAATGACACCTTTTGATGGTGTTCATTTTTGAAAAAAAACATAAGGGGTTAGTATGTCGTTTTTTTTCATTTTTTCAACTTGCTTCTAATGCACTTTTCTGGTCAAAAAACCAGGGGAGACCTCACACACACTCAACAGGGGACCGAGAAGCATCCAAAAATGGCATAAAATGACACCTTTTGATGGTGTTCATTTTTGAAAAAAAACATAAGGGGTTAGTATGTCGTTTTTTTTCATTTTTTCAACTTGCTTCTAATGCACTTTTCTGGTCAAAAAACCAGGGGAGACCTCACACACACTCAACAGGGGCCCGAGAAGCATCCAAAAATGGCATAAAATGACACCTTTTGATGGTGTTCATTTTTGAAAAAAAACATAAGGGGTTAGTATGTCGTTTTTTTTTCATTTTTTCAACTTGCTTCTAATGCACTTTTCTGGTCAAAAAAAGACGGGAAACCTCACACACACTCAACAGGGGCCCGAGAAGCATCCAAAAATGGCATAAAATGACACCTTTTGAGGGTGTTCATTTTTGAAAAAAAACGTAAGGGGTTAGTATGTCGTTTTTTTTCATTTTTTCAACTTGCTTCTAATGCACTTTTCTGGTCAAAAGAAGACGGGAAACCTCACACACACTCAACAGGGGCCCGAGAAGCATCCAAAAATGGCATAAAATGACACCTTTTGAGGGTGTTCATTTTTGAAAAAAAACGTAAGGGGTTAGTATGTCGTTTTTTTTCATTTTTTCAACTTGCTTCTAATGCACTTTTCTGGTCAAAAAAAGACGGGAAACCTCACACACACTCAACAGGGGCCCGAGAAGCATCCAAAAATGGCATAAAATGACACCTTTTGATGGTGTTCATTTTTGACAAAAAACGTAAGGGGTTAGTATGTCGTTTTTTTTCATTTTTTCAACTTGCTTCTAATGCACTTTTCTGGTCAAAAAAAGACGGGAAACCTCACACACACTCAACAGGGGCCCGAGAAGCATCCAAAAATGGCATAAAATGACACCTTTTGAGGGTGTTCATTTTTGAAAAAAAACGTAAGGGGTTAGTATGTCGTTTTTTTTCATTTTTTCACCTTGCTTCTAATGCACTTTTCTGGTCAAAAAACCAGGGGAGACCTCACACACACTCAACAGGGAACCCAGAAGCATCCAAAAATGGCATAAAATGACACCTTTTGAGGGTGTTCATTTTTGAAAAAAAACGTAAGGGGTTAGTATGTCGTTTTTTTTCATTTTTTCAACTTGCTTCTAATGCACTTTTCTGGTCAAAAAAGACGGGAAACCTCACACACACTCAACAGGGGCCCGAGAAGCATCCAAAAATGGCATAAAATGACACCTTTTGAGGGTGTTCATTTTTGAAAAAAAACATAAGGGGTTACTATGTCGTTTTTTTTTCATTTTTTCAACTTGCTTCTAATGCACTTTTCTGGTCAAAAAAAGACAGGAAACCTCACACACACTCCACAGGGGCCCGAGAAGCATCCAAAAATGTCATAAAATGACACCTTTTGAGGGTGTTCATTTTTGAAAAAAAACGTAAGGGGTTAGTATGTCGTTTTTTTTCATTTTTTCAACTTGCTTCTAATGCACTTTTCTGGTCAAAAAACCAGGGGAGACCTCACACACACTCAACAGGGGCCCGAGAAGCATCCAAAAATGGCATAAAATGACACCTTTTGATGGTGTTCATTTTTGAAAAAAAACGTAAGGGGTTAGTATGTCGTTTTTTTTCATTTTTTCAACTTGCTTCTAATGCACTTTTCTGGTCAAAAAAAGACGGGAAACCTCACACACACTCAACAGGGGCCCGAGAAGCATCCAAAAATGGCATAAAATGACACCTTTTGAGGGTGTTCATTTTTGAAAAAAAACGTAAGGGGTTAGTATGTCGTTTTTTTTCATTTTTTCAACTTGCTTCTAATGCACTTTTCTGGTCAAAAAAACAGGGGAGACCTCACACACACTCAACAGGGGCCCGAGAAGCATCCAAAAATGGCATAAAATGACACCTTTTGAGGGTGTTCATTTTTGAAAAAAAACGTAAGGGGTTAGTATGTCGTTTTTTTTTTTCATTTTTTCAACTTGCTTCTAATGCACTTTTCTGGTCAAAAAACCAGGGGAGACCTCACACACACTCAACAGGGAACCTAGAAGCATCAAAAAATGGCATAAAATGACATCTTTTGAGGGTGTTCATTTTTGACAAAAAACGTAAGGGTTAGTATGTCGTTTTTTTTCATTTTTTCAACTTGCTTCTAATGCACTTTTCTGGTCAAAAAACCAGGGGAGACCTCACACACACTCAACAGGGGCCCGAGAAGCATCCAAAAATGGCATAAAATGACACCTTTTGATGGTGTTCATTTTTGAAAAAAAACATAAGGGGTTAGTATGTCGTTTTTTTTCATTTTTTCAACTTGCTTCTAATGCACTTTTCTGGTCAAAAAAAGACGGGAGACCTCACACACACTCAACAGGGGCCCGAGAAGCATCCAAAAATGGCATAAAATGACACCTTTTGATGGTGTTCATTTTTGAAAAAAAACATAAGGGGTTAGTATGTCGTTTTTTTTCATTTTTTCAACTTGCTTCTAATGCACTTTTCTGGTCAAAAAAAGACGGGAAACCTCACACACACTCAACAGGGGCCCGAGAAGCATCCAAAAATGGCATAAAATGACACCTTTTGAGGGTGTTCATTTTTGACAAAAAACGTAAGGGGTTAGTATGTCGTTTTTTTTCATTTTTTCAACTTGCTTCTAATGCACTTTTCTGGTCAAAAAACCAGGGGAGACCTCACACACACTCAACAGGGGCCCGAGAAGCATCCAAAAATGGCATAAAATGACACCTTTTGATGGTGTTCATTTTTGAAAAAAAACATAAGGGGTTAGTATGTCGTTTTTTTTCATTTTTTCAACTTGCTTCTAATGCACTTTTCTGGTCAAAAAAAGACGGGAAACCTCACACACACTCAACAGGGGCCCGAGAAGCATCCAAAAATGGCATAAAATGACACCTTTTGAGGGTGTTCATTTTTGAAAAAAAACGTAAGGGGTTAGTATGTCGTTTTTTTTCATTTTTTCAACTTGCTTCTAATGCACTTTTCTGGTCAAAAAACCAAGGGAGACCTCACACACACTCAACAGGGGACCCAGAAGCATCCAAAAATGGCATAAAATGACACCTTTTGAGGGTGTTCATTTTTGAAAAAAAACGTAAGGGGTTAGTATGTCGTTTTTTTTTCATTTTTTCAACTTGCTTCTAATGCACTTTTCTGGTCAAAAAACCAGGGGAGACCTCACACACACTCAACAGGGGCCCGAGAAGCATCCAAAAATGGCATAAAATGACACCTTTTGATGGTGTTCATTTTTGAAAAAAAACGTAAGGGGTTAGTATGTCGTTTTTTTTCATTTTTTCAACTTGCTTCTAATGCACTTTTCTGGTCAAAAAAAGACGGGAAACCTCACACACACTCAACAGGGAACCCAGAAGCATCCAAAAATAGCATAAAATGCCGGCTTTTTAGGGCAGTGATTTTTGAAAAAAACGTAAGGGGTTAGTATGTCGTTTTTTTTCATTTTTTCAACTTGCTTCTAATGCACTTTTCTGGTCAAAAAAAGACGGGAAACCTCACACACACTCAACAGGGGCCCGAGAAGCATCCAAAAATGGCATAAAATGACACCTTTTGAGGGTGTTCATTTTTGAAAAAAAACGTAAGGGGTTAGTATGTCGTTTTTTTTCATTTTTTCAACTTGCTTCTAATGCACTTTTCTGGTCAAAAAAAGACGGGAAACCTCACACACACTCAACAGGGGCCCGAGAAGCATCCAAAAATGGCATAAAATGACACCTTTTGAGGGTGTTCATTTTTGACAAAAAACGTAAGGGGTTAGTATGTCGTTTTTTTTCATTTTTTCAACTTGCTTCTAATGCACTTTTCTGGTCAAAAAACCAGGGGAAACCTCACACACACTCAACAGGGGCCCGAGAAGCATCCAAAAATGGCATAAAATGACACCTTTTGATGGTGTTCATTTTTGAAAAAAAACATAAGGGGTTAGTATGTCGTTTTTTTTCATTTTTTCAACTTGCTTCTAATGCACTTTTCTGGTCAAAAAAAGACGGGAAACCTCACACACACTCAACAGGGGCCCGAGAAGCATCCAAAAATGGCATAAAATGACACCTTTTGAGGGTGTTCATTTTTGAAAAAAAACGTAAGGGGTTAGTATGTCGTTTTTTTTCATTTTTTCAACTTGCTTCTAATGCACTTTTCTGGTCAAAAAACCAAGGGAGACCTCACACACACTCAACAGGGGACCCAGAAGCATCCAAAAATGGCATAAAATGACACCTTTTGAGGGTGTTCATTTTTGAAAAAAAACGTAAGGGGTTAGTATGTCGTTTTTTTTTCATTTTTTCAACTTGCTTCTAATGCACTTTTCTGGTCAAAAAAAGACGGGAAACCTCACACACACTCAACAGGGGCCCCAGAAGCATCCAAAAATGGCATAAAATGACACCTTTTGAGGGTGTTCATTTTTGAAAAAAAACGTAAGGGGTTAGTATGTCGTTTTTTTTCCTTTTTTCAACTTGCTTCTAATGCACTTTTCTGGTCAAAAAACCAGGGGAGACCTCACACACACTCAACAGGGAACCCAGAAGCATCCAAAAATGGCATAAAATGACACCTTTTGAGGGTGTTCATTTTTGAAAAAAAACGTAAGGAGTTAGTATGTCGTTTTTTTCATTTTTTCAACTTGCTTCTAATGCACTTTTCTGGTCAAAAAAAGACGGGAAACCTCACACACACTCAACAGGGGCCCGAGAAGCATCCAAAAATGGCATAAAATGACACCTTTTGAGGGTGTTCATTTTTGAAAAAAAACGTAAGGGGTTAGTATGTCGTTTTTTTTCATTTTTTCAACTTGCTTCTAATGCACTTTTCTGGTCAAAAAACCAGGGGAGACCTCACACACACTCAACAGGGAACCCAGAAGCATCCAAAAATGGCATAAAATGACACCTTTTGAGGGTGTTCATTTTTGAAAAAAAACGTAAGGGGTTAGTATGTCGTTTTTTTTCATTTTTTCAACTTGCTTCTAATGCACTTTTCTGGTCAAAAAAAGACGGGAAACCTCACACACACTCAACAGGGAACCCAAAAGCATCCAAAAATGGCATAAAATGACACCTTTTGAGGGTGTTCATTTTTGAAAAAAAACGTAAGGGGTTAGTATGTCGTTTTTTTTCATTTTTTCAACTTGCTTCTAATGCACTTTTCTGGTCAAAAAACCAGGGGAGACCTCACACACACTCAACAGGGGCCCGAGAAGCATCCAAAAATGGCATAAAATGACACCTTTTGAGGGTGTTCATTTTTGAAAAAAAACGTAAGGGGTTAGTATGTCGTTTTTTTTTCATTTTTTCAACTTGCTTCTAATGCACTTTTCTGGTCAAAAAAAGACGGGAAACCTCACACACACTCAACAGGGGACCGAGAAGCATCCAAAAATGGCATAAAATGACACCTTTTGATGGTGTTCATTTTTGAAAAAAAACATAAGGGGTTAGTATGTCGTTTTTTTTCATTTTTTCAACTTACTTCTAATGCACTTTTCTGGTCAAAAAAAGACGGGAAACCTCACACACACTCAACAGGGGCCCGAGAAGCATCCAAAAATGGCATAAAATGACACCTTTTGAGGGTGTTCATTTTTGAAAAAAAACGTAAGGGGTTAGTATGTCGTTTTTTTCATTTTTTCAACTTGCTTCTAATGCACTTTTCTGGTCAAAAAAACAGGGGAGACCTCACACACACTCAACAGGGGCCCGAGAAGCATCCAAAAATGGCATAAAATGACACCTTTTGATGGTGTTCATTTTTGAAAAAAAACATAAGGGGTTAGTATGTCGTTTTTTTTCATTTTTTCAACTTGCTTCTAATGCACTTTTCTGGTCAAAAAAAGACGGGAAACCTCACACACACTCAACAGGGGCCCGAGAAGCATCCAAAAATGGCATAAAATGACACCTTTTGAGGGTGTTCATTTTTGAAAAAAAACGTAAGGGGTTAGTATGTCGTTTTTTTTCATTTTTTCAACTTGCTTCTAATGCACTTTTCTGGTCAAAAAACCAAGGGAGACCTCACACACACTCAACAGGGGACCCAGAAGCATCCAAAAATGGCATAAAATGCCACCTTTTGAGGGTGTTCATTTTTGAAAAAAAACGTAAGGGTTTAGTATGTCGTTTTTTTTCATTTTTTCAACTTGCTTCTAATGCACTTTTCTGGTCAAAAAACCAGGGGAGACCTCACACACACTCAACAGGGGCCCGAGAAGCATCCAAAAATGGCATAAAATGGCACCTTTTGATGGTGTTCATTTTTGAAAAAAAACATAAGGGGTTAGTATGTCGTTTTTTTTCATTTTTTCAACTTGCTTCTAATGCACTTTTCTGGTCAAAAAAAGACGGGAAACCTCACACACACTCAACAGGGGCCCGAGAAGCATCCAAAAATGGCATAAAATGACACCTTTTGAGGGTGTTCATTTTTGAAAAAAAACGTAAGGGGTTAGTATGTCGTTTTTTTTCATTTTTTCAACTTGCTTCTAATGCACTTTTCTGGTCAAAAAAAGACGGGAAACCTCACACACACTCAACAGGGGCCCGAGAAGCATCCAAAAATGGCATAAAATGACACCTTTTGAGGGTGTTCATTTTTGAAAAAAAACGTAAGGGGTTAGTATGTCGTTTTTTTTTCATTTTTTCACCTTGCTTCTAATGCACTTTTCTGGTCAAAAAACCAGGGGAGACCTCACACACACTCAACAGGGAACCCAGAAGCATCCAAAAATGGCATAAAATGACACCTTTTGAGGGTGTTCATTTTTGAAAAAAAACGTAAGGGGTTAGTATGTCGTTTTTTTTCATTTTTTCAACTTGCTTCTAATGCACTTTTCTGGTCAAAAAAGACGGGAAACCTCACACACACTCAACAGGGGCCCGAGAAGCATCCAAAAATGTCATAAAATGACACCTTTTGAGGGTGTTCATTTTTGAAAAAAAACGTAAGGGGTTAGTATGTCGTTTTTTTTCATTTTTTCAACTTGCTTCTAATGCACTTTTCTGGTCAAAAAACCAGGGGAGACCTCACACACACTCAACAGGGGCCCGAGAAGCATCCAAAAATGGCATAAAATGACACCTTTTGATGGTGTTCATTTTTGAAAAAAAACGTAAGGGGTTAGTATGTCGTTTTTTTTCATTTTTTCAACTTGCTTCTAATGCACTTTTCTGGTCAAAAAAAGACGGGAAACCTCACACACACTCAACAGGGGCCCGAGAAGCATCCAAAAATGGCATAAAATGACACCTTTTGAGGGTGTTCATTTTTGAAAAAAAACGTAAGGGGTTAGTATGTCGTTTTTTTTTTCATTTTTTCAACTTGCTTCTAATGCACTTTTCTGGTCAAAAAACCAGGGGAGACCTCACACACACTCAACAGGGAACCTAGAAGCATCAAAAAATGGCATAAAATGACATCTTTTGAGGGTGTTCATTTTTGACAAAAAACGTAAGGGTTAGTATGTCGTTTTTTTTCATTTTTTCAACTTGCTTCTAATGCACTTTTCTGGTCAAAAAACCAGGGGAGACCTCACACACACTCAACAGGGGCCCGAGAAGCATCCAAAAATGGCATAAAATGACACCTTTTGAGGGTGTTCATTTTTGAAAAAAAACGTAAGGGGTTAGTATGTCGTTTTTTTTCATTTTTTCAACTTGCTTCTAATGCACTTTTCTGGTCAAAAAAAGACGGGAAACCTCACACACACTCAACAGGGGCCCGAGAAGCATCCAAAAATGGCATAAAATGGCACCTTTTGATGGTGTTCATTTTTGAAAAAAAACATAAGGGGTTAGTATGTCGTTTTTTTTCATTTTTTCAACTTGCTTCTAATGCACTTTTCTGGTCAAAAAAAGACGGGAAACCTCACACACACTCAACAGGGGCCCGAGAAGCATCCAAAAATGGCATAAAATGACACCTTTTGAGGGTGTTCATTTTTGAAAAAAAACGTAAGGGGTTAGTATGTCGTTTTTTTTCATTTTTTCAACTTGCTTCTAATGCACTTTTCTGGTCAAAAAACCAAGGGAGACCTCACACACACTCAACAGGGGACCCAGAAGCATCCAAAAATGGCATAAAATGACACCTTTTGAGGGTGTTCATTTTTGAAAAAAAACGTAAGGGGTTAGTATGTCGTTTTTTTTTCATTTTTTCAACTTGCTTCTAATGCACTTTTCTGGTCAAAAAACCAGGGGAGACCTCACACACACTCAACAGGGGCCCGAGAAGCATCCAAAAATGGCATAAAATGACACCTTTTGAGGGTGTTCATTTTTGAAAAAAAACGTAAGGGGTTAGTATGTCGTTTTTTTTCATTTTTTCAACTTGCTTCTAATGCACTTTTCTGGTCAAAAAAAGACGGGAAACCTCACACACACTCAACAGGGGCCCGAGAAGCATCCAAAAATGGCATAAAATGACACCTTTTGAGGGTGTTCATTTTTGAAAAAAAACGGAAGGGGTTAGTATGTCGTTTTTTTTCATTTTTTCAACTTGCTTCTAATGCACTTTTCTGATCAAAAAAAGACGGGAAACCTCACACACACTCAACAGGGGCCCGAGAAGCATCCAAAAATGGCATAAAATGACACCTTTTGAGGGTGTTCATTTTTGAAAAAAAACGTAAGGGGTTAGTATGTCGCTTTTTTTCATTTTTTCAACTTGCTTCTAATGCACTTTTCTGGTCAAAAAAAGACGGGCAACCTCACACACACTCAACAGGGAACCCAGAAGCATCCAAAAATGGCATAAAATGACATCTTTTGAGGGTGTTCATTTTTGAAAAAAAACGTAAGGGGTTAGTATGTTGTTTTTTTTCATTTTTTCAACTTGCTTCTAATGCACTTTTCTGGTCAAAAAAAGACGGGAAACCTCACACACACTCAACAGGGGCCCGAGAAGCATCCAAAAATGGCATAAAATGACACCTTTTGAGGGTGTTCATTTTTGAAAAAAAACGTAAGGGGTTAGTATGTCGTTTTTTTTCATTTTTTCAACTTGCTTCTAATGCACTTTTCTGGTCAAAAAAAGACGGGAAACCTCACACACACTCAACAGGGGCCCGAGAAGCATCCAAAAATGGCATAAAATGACACCTTTTGATGGTGTTCATTTTTGAAAAAAAACATAACGGGTTAGTATGTCGTTTTTTTTTCATTTTTTCAACTTGCTTCTAATGCACTTTTCTGGTCAAAAAAAGACGGGAAACCTCACACACACTCAACAGGGGCCCGAGAAGCATCCAAAAATGGCATAAAATGACACCTTTTGATGGTGTTCATTTTTGAAAAAAAACATAAGGGGTTAGTATGTCGTTTTTTTTTCATTTTTTCAACTTGCTTCTAATGCACTTTTCTGGTCAAAAAAAGACGGGAAACCTCACACACACTCAACAGGGGCCCGAGAAGCATCCAAAAATGGCATAAAATGACACCTTTTGAGGGTGTTCATTTTTGAAAAAAAACGTAAGGGGTTAGTATGTCGTTTTTTTTCATTTTTTCAACTTGCTTCTAATGCACTTTTCTGGTCAAAAAACCAGGGGAGACCTCACACACACTCAACAGGGGCCCGAGAAGCATCCAAAAATGGCATAAAATGACACCTTTTGATGGTGTTCATTTTTGAAAAAAAACATAAGGGGTTAGTATGTCGTTTTTTTCATTTTTTCAACTTGCTTCTAATGCACTTTTCTGGTCAAAAAACCAGGGGAGACCTCACACACACTCAACAGGGAACCCAGAAGCATCCAAAAATGGCATAAAATGACACCTTTTGATGGTGTTCATTTTTGAAAAAAAACATAAGGGGTTAGTATGTCGTTTTTTTTCATTTTTTCAACTTGCTTCTAATGCACTTTTCTGGTCAAAAAACCAGGGGAGACCTCACACACACTCAACAGGGGCCCGAGAAGCATCCAAAAATGGCATAAAATGACACCTTTTGATGGTGTTCATTTTTGAAAAAAAACATAAGGGGTTAGTATGTCGTTTTTTTTCATTTTTTCAACTTGCTTCTAATGCACTTTTCTGGTCAAAAAACCAGGGGAGACCTCACACACACTCAACAGGGAACCCAAAAGCATCCAAAAATGGCATAAAATGACACCTTTTTAGGGTGTTCATTTTTGAAAAAAAACATAAGGGGTTAGTATGTCGTTTTTTTTCATTTTTTCAACTTGCTTCTAATGCACTTTTCTGGTCAAAAAAAGACGGGAAACCTCACACACACTCAACAGGGGCCCGAGAAGCATCCAAAAATGGCATAAAATGACACCTTTTGAGGGTGTTCATTTTTGAAAAAAAACGTAAGGGGTTAGTATGTCGTTTTTTTTCATTTTTTCAACTTGCTTCTAATGCACTTTTCTGGTCAAAAAACCAGGGGAGACCTCACACACACTCAACAGGGGACCGAGAAGCATCCAAAAATGGCATAAAATGACACCTTTTGATGGTGTTCATTTTTGAAAAAAAACATAAGGGGTTAGTATGTCGTTTTTTTTCATTTTTTCAACTTGCTTCTAATGCACTTTTCTGGTCAAAAAACCAGGGGAGACCTCACACACACTCAACAGGGAACCCAAAAGCATCCAAAAATGGCATAAAATGACACCTTTTTAGGGTGTTCATTTTTGAAAAAAAACATAAGGGGTTAGTATGTCGTTTTTTTTCATTTTTTCAACTTGCTTCTAATGCACTTTTCTGGTCAAAAAAAGACGGGAAACCTCACACACACTCAACAGGGGCCCGAGAAGCATCCAAAAATGGCATAAAATGACACCTTTTTAGGGTGTTCATTTTTGAAAAAAAACATAAGGGGTTAGTATGTCGTTTTTTTTCATTTTTTCAACTTGCTTCTAATGCACTTTTCTGGTCAAAAAACCAGGGGAGACCTCACACACACTCAACAGGGGACCGAGAAGCATCCAAAAATGGCATAAAATGACACCTTTTGAGGGTGTTCATTTTTGAAAAAAAACGTAAGGGTATGTCGTTTTTTTTCATTTTTTCAACTTGCTTCTAATGCACTTTTCTGGTCAAAAAACCAGGGGAGACCTCACACACACTCAACAGGGGACCGAGAAGCATCCAAAAATGGCATAAAATGACACCTTTTGAGGGTGTTCATTTTTGAAAAAAAACGTAAGGGGTTAGTATGTCGTTTTTTTTCATTTTTTCAACTTGCTTCTAATGCACTTTTCTGGTCAAAAAACCAGGGGAAACCTCACACACACTCAACAGGGGACCGAGAAGCATCCAAAAATGGCATAAAATGACACCTTTTGAGGGTGTTCATTTTTGAAAAAAAACGTAAGGGGTTAGTATGTCGTTTTTTTCATTTTTTCAACTTGCTTCTAATGCACTTTTCTGGTCAAAAAACCAGGGGAGACCTCACACACACTCAACAGGGGACCGAGAAGCATCCAAAAATGGCATAAAATGACACCTTTTGATGGTGTTCATTTTTGAAAAAAAACATAAGGGGTTAGTATGTCGTTTTTTTTCATTTTTTCAACTTGCTTCTAATGCACTTTTCTGGTCAAAAAAAGACGGGAAACCTCACACACACTCAACAGGGGCCCGAGAAGCATCCAAAAATGGCATAAAATGACACCTTTTGAGGGTGTTCATTTTTGAAAAAAAACGTAAGGGGTTAGTATGTCGTTTTTTTTCATTTTTTCAACTTGCTTCTAATGCACTTTTCTGGTCAAAAAACCAGGGGAGACCTCACACACACTCAACAGGGGACCGAGAAGCATCCAAAAATGGCATAAAATGACACCTTTTGAGGGTGTTCATTTTTGAAAAAAAACGTAAGGGGTTAGTATGTCGTTTTTTTTCATTTTTTCAACTTGCTTCTAATGCACTTTTCTGGTCAAAAAACCAGGGGAAACCTCACACACACTCAACAGGGGACCGAGAAGCATCCAAAAATGGCATAAAATGACACCTTTTGAGGGTGTTCATTTTTAAAAAAAAAACGTAAGGGGTTAGTATGTCGTTTTTTTTCATTTTTTCAACTTGCTTCTAATGCACTTTTCTGGTCAAAAAACCAGGGGAGACCTCACACACACTCAACAGGGGCCCGAGAAGCATCCAAAAATGGCATAAAATGACACCTTTTGATGGTGTTCATTTTTGAAAAAAAACATAAGGGGTTAGTATGTCGTTTTTTTTCATTTTTTCAACTTGCTTCTAATGCACTTTTCTGGTCAAAAAAAGACGGGAAACCTCACACACACTCAACAGGGGCCCGAGAAGCATCCAAAAATGGCATAAAATGACACCTTTTGAGGGTGTTCATTTTTGAAAAAAAACGTAAGGGGTTAGTATGTCGTTTTTTTTCATTTTTTCAACTTGCTTCTAATGCACTTTTCTGGTCAAAAAACCAGGGGAGACCTCACACACACTCAACAGGGGCCCGAGAAGCATCCAAAAATGGCATAAAATGACACCTTTTGAGGGTGTTCATTTTTGAAAAAAAACGTAAGGGGTTAGTATGTCGTTTTTTTTCATTTTTTCAACTTGCTTCTAATGCACTTTTCTGGTCAAAAAAAGACGGGAAACCTCACACACACTCAACAGGGAACCCAGAAGCATCCAAAAATGGCATAAAATGACACCTTTTGAGGGTGTTCATTTTTGAAAAAAAACATAAGGGGTTAGTATGTCGTTTTTTTTCATTTTTTCAACTTGCTTCTAATGCACTTTTCTGGTCAAAAAAAGACGGGAAACCTCACACACACTCAACAGGGGCCCGAGAAGCATCCAAAAATGGCATAAAATGACACCTTTTGAGGGTGTTCATTTTTTAAAAAAAACGTAAGGGGTTAGTATGTCGTTTTTTTTCATTTTTTCAACTTGCTTCTAATGCACTTTTCTGGTCAAAAAACCAGGGGAGACCTCACACACACTCAACAGGGGCCCGAGAAGCATCCAAAAATGGCATAAAATGACACCTTTTGAGGGTGTTCATTTTTGAAAAAAAACGTAAGGGGTTAGTATGTCGTTTTTTTTTCATTTTTTCAACTTGCTTCTAATGCACTTTTCTGGTCAAAAAAAGACGGGAAACCTCACACACACTCAACAGCGGCCCGAGAAGCATCCAAAAATGGCATAAAATGACACCTTTTGAGGGTGTTAATTTTTTTAAAAAAACGTAAGGGGTTAGTATGTCGTTTTTTTTTCATTTTTTCAACTTGCTTCTAATGCACTTTTCTGGTCAAAAAAAGACGGGAAACCTCACACACACTCAACAGGGGCCCGAGAAGCATCCAAAAATAGCATAAAATGCCAGCTTTTGAGGGTGTTCATTTTTGAAAAAAAACGTAAGGGGTTAGTATGTCGCTTTTTTTCATTTTTTCAACTTGCTTCTAATGCACTTTTCTGGTCAAAAAAAGACGGGAAACCTCACACACACTCAACAGGGAACCCAAAAGCATCCAAAAATGGCATAAAATGACACCTTTTGAGGGTGTTCATTTTTGAAAAAAAACGTAAGGGGTTAGTATGTCGTTTTTTTTCATTTTTTCAACTTGCTTCTAATGCACTTTTCTGGTCAAAAAAAGACAGGAAACCTCACACACACTCAACAGGGGCCCGAGAAGCATCCAAAAATGGCATAAAATGACACCTTTTGAGGGTGTTCATTTTTGAAAAAAAACGTAAGGGGTTAGTATGTCGTTTTTTTTCATTTTTTCAACTTGCTTCTAATGCACTTTTCTGGTCAAAAAAAGACGGGAAACCTCACACACACTCAACAGGGGCCCGAGAAGCATCCAAAAATGGCATAAAATGACACCTTTTGAGGGTGTTCATTTTTGAAAAAAAACGTAAGGGGTTAGTATGTCGTTTTTTTTCATTTTTTCAACTTGCTTCTAATGCACTTTTCTGATCAAAAAAAGACGGGAAACCTCACACACACTCAACAGGGGCCCGAGAAGCATCCAAAAATGGCATAAAATGACACCTTTTGAGGGTGTTCATTTTTGAAAAAAAACGTAAGGGGTTAGTATGTCGCTTTTTTTCATTTTTTCAACTTGCTTCTAATGCACTTTTCTGGTCAAAAAAAGACGGGCAACCTCACACACACTCAACAGGGAACCCAGAAGCATCCAAAAATGGCATAAAATGACATCTTTTGAGGGTGTTCATTTTTGAAAAAAAACGTAAGGGGTTAGTATGTTGTTTTTTTTCATTTTTTCAACTTGCTTCTAATGCACTTTTCTGGTCAAAAAAAGACGGGAAACCTCACACACACTCAACAGGGGCCCGAGAAGCATCCAAAAATGGCATAAAATGACACCTTTTGAGGGTGTTCATTTTTGAAAAAAAACGTAAGGGGTTAGTATGTCGTTTTTTTTCATTTTTTCAACTTGCTTCTAATGCACTTTTCTGGTCAAAAAAAGACGGGAAACCTCACACACACTCAACAGGGGCCCGAGAAGCATCCAAAAATGGCATAAAATGACACCTTTTGATGGTGTTCATTTTTGAAAAAAAACATAAGGGGTTAGTATGTCGTTTTTTTTTCATTTTTTCAACTTGCTTCTAATGCACTTTTCTGGTCAAAAAAAGACGGGAAACCTCACACACACTCAACAGGGGCCCGAGAAGCATCCAAAAATGGCATAAAATGACACCTTTTGATGGTGTTCATTTTTGAAAAAAAACATAAGGGGTTAGTATGTCGTTTTTTTTTCATTTTTTCAACTTGCTTCTAATGCACTTTTCTGGTCAAAAAAAGACGGGAAACCTCACACACACTCAACAGGGGCCCGAGAAGCATCCAAAAATGGCATAAAATGACACCTTTTGAGGGTGTTCATTTTTGAAAAAAAACGTAAGGGGTTAGTATGTCGTTTTTTTTCATTTTTTCAACTTGCTTCTAATGCACTTTTCTGGTCAAAAAACCAGGGGAGACCTCACACACACTCAACAGGGGCCCGAGAAGCATCCAAAAATGGCATAAAATGACACCTTTTGATGGTGTTCATTTTTGAAAAAAAACATAAGGGGTTAGTATGTCGTTTTTTTCATTTTTTCAACTTGCTTCTAATGCACTTTTCTGGTCAAAAAACCAGGGGAGACCTCACACACACTCAACAGGGAACCCAGAAGCATCCAAAAATGGCATAAAATGACACCTTTTGATGGTGTTCATTTTTGAAAAAAAACATAAGGGGTTAGTATGTCGTTTTTTTTCATTTTTTCAACTTGCTTCTAATGCACTTTTCTGGTCAAAAAACCAGGGGAGACCTCACACACACTCAACAGGGGCCCGAGAAGCATCCAAAAATGGCATAAAATGACACCTTTTGATGGTGTTCATTTTTGAAAAAAAACATAAGGGGTTAGTATGTCGTTTTTTTTCATTTTTTCAACTTGCTTCTAATGCACTTTTCTGGTCAAAAAACCAGGGGAGACCTCACACACACTCAACAGGGAACCCAAAAGCATCCAAAAATGGCATAAAATGACACCTTTTTAGGGTGTTCATTTTTGAAAAAAAACATAAGGGGTTAGTATGTCGTTTTTTTTCATTTTTTCAACTTGCTTCTAATGCACTTTTCTGGTCAAAAAAAGACGGGAAACCTCACACACACTCAACAGGGGCCCGAGAAGCATCCAAAAATGGCATAAAATGACACCTTTTGAGGGTGTTCATTTTTGAAAAAAAACGTAAGGGGTTAGTATGTCGTTTTTTTTCATTTTTTCAACTTGCTTCTAATGCACTTTTCTGGTCAAAAAACCAGGGGAGACCTCACACACACTCAACAGGGAACCCAGAAGCATCCAAAAATGGCATAAAATGACACCTTTTGATGGTGTTCATTTTTGAAAAAAAACATAAGGGGTTAGTATGTCGTTTTTTTTCATTTTTTCAACTTGCTTCTAATGCACTTTTCTGGTCAAAAAAAGACGGGAAACCTCACACACACTCAACAGGGGCCCGAGAAGCATCCAAAAATGGCATAAAATGACACCTTTTGAGGGTGTTCATTTTTGACAAAAAACGTAAGGGGTTAGTATGTCGTTTTTTTTCATTTTTTCAACTTGCTTCTAATGCACTTTTCTGGTCAAAAAACCAGGGGAGACCTCACACACACTCAACAGGGGCCCGAGAAGCATCCAAAAATGGCATAAAATGACACCTTTTGAGGGTGTTCATTTTTGAAAAAAAACATAAGGGGTTAGTATGTCGTTTTTTTTCATTTTTTCAACTTGCTTCTAATGCACTTTTCTGGTCAAAAAAAGACGGGAAACCTCACACACACTCAACAGGGGCCTGAGAAGCATCCAAAAATGGCATAAAATGACACCTTTTGAGGGTGTTCATTTTTGAAAAAAAACGTAAGGGGTTAGTATGTCGTTTTTTTTCATTTTTTCAACTTGCTTCTAATGCACTTTTCTGGTCAAAAAAAGACGGGAAACCTCACACACACTCAACAGGGGCCCGAGAAGCATCCAAAAATGGCATAAAATTACACCTTTTGAGGGTGTTCATTTTTGACAAAAAACGTAAGGGGTTAGTATTGTCCGGGACCAGCGACAGTTCTCAGGGGCTGCCCCCCCCCCCCCAGGCCTGGTGAATGAATGCGTGTCACACTTTCCATCTGCTGTGGTCGTGAACAACCATGGAGGACCACCCGGGTTCGACTTCCTTGACTGGACCCCCCCCCCCCCCAAGCCCCCCACAGCACACAACAAACACACTTGCATGTGGGCGTACTTTAATGGGACGCAAACATTTCACTACATTTGGACGTCCTTCAAAACTACATCCTGCATACCACAAAGCTTGGTAGTTAGTCAGTTAGATGGTTAGTCACTTAGTCAGTTAGTCAGTTAGATAGTTAGATACTTAGATAGATAGATAGTTAGATAGATAGATAGTTAGATACTTAGATAGATAGATAGTTAGTTTTTTGTTTGTTTGTTTGTTATTTAGTTGGCTAGTTGGGAAGTTAGATAGATAGATAGTTGGATAGTTAGATGGATATTGGATAGTTAGTTGGATATTGGATAGTTAGTTAGATAGTTAGATACACAGGATAGTTGGATAGTTAGGATAGTTGGATAGTTAGTTAGTTGGATAGTTAGATACACAAAATAGTTGGCTAGTTGGATAGTTAGATACACAGGATAGTTGGATAGTTAGTTGGATAGTTAGATAGTTAGTTGTATAGTTAGTTGGATAGTTGGATAGTTAGATTCACAGGATAGTTGGATAGTTAGTTGGATAGTTAGTTGGATAGTTAGATAGTTAGTTGGATAGTTAGATACACAGGATAGTTGGATAGTTAGTTGGATAGTTGGATAGTTAGTTGGATAGTTAGATAGTTAGTTGGATAGTTAGATAGTTAGTTGGATAGTTAGATACACAGGATAGTTGGATAGTTAGTTGGATAGTTGGATAGTTAGTTGGATAGTTGGATAGTTAGTTGGATAGTTAGATAGTTAGTTGGATAGTTAGATTCACAGGATAGTTGGATAGTTAGTTGGATAGTTAGATAGTTAATTGGATAGTTAGATAGTTAGTTGGATAGTTAGATACACAGGATAGTTGGATAGTTAGTTGGATAGTTGGATAGTTAGTTGGATAGTTAGATAGTTAGCTGGATAGTTAGATAGTTAGTTGGATAGTTAGATAGTTAGTTAGATAGTTAGATACACAGGATAGTTGGATAGTTAGATAGTTAGTTGGATAGTTACTAGATAGTTAGGTAGATAGATAGTTAGTTAGTTAGATAGATAGATAGTTACAGTTAGGACAGTTAGGACATTTGGCTAGTTAGGATAGTTGGATAGTTACTAGATAGTTAGATGGTTACTAGACAGATAGTTACTAGACAGTTAGATAGTTACTAGACAGTTAGATAGTTACTCGATAGTTAGCTAGTTACTTGATAGTTAGATAGTTACTCGATAGTTAGCTAGTTACTAGATAGTTAGATGGTTACTAGACAGTTAGTTACTAGACAGTTAGATAGTTATATAGTTACTAGATAGATAGATGATTAGTTAGATAGATAGTTGGATAGTTAGTAGACAGTTATATAGTTATATAGTTACTAGATAGATAGATGATTAGTTAGATAGATAGTTGGATAGTTAGTAGACAGTTATATAGTTATATAGTTACTAGATAGATAGATGATTAGTTAGATAGATAGTTGGATAGTTAGTAGACAGTTATATAGTTATATAGTTACTAGATAGATAGATAATTAGTTAGATAGATAGTTGGATAGTTAGTAGACAGTTATATAGTTATATAGTTACTAGATAGATAGATGATTAGTTAGATAGATAGTTGGATAGTTAGTAGACAGTTATATAGTTATATAGTTACTAGATAGATAGATGATTAGTTAGATAGATAGTTGGATAGTTATATAGTTATATAGTTACTAGATAGATAGATGATTAGTTAGATAGATAGTTGGATAGTTAGACAGTTATATAGTTATATAGTTACTAGATAGACAGATGATTAGTTAGATAGATAGTTGGATAGTTAGTAGACAGTTATATAGTTATATAGTTACTAGATAGATAGATGATTAGTTAGATAGATAGTTGGATAGTTAGTAGACAGTTATATAGTTATATAGTTACTAGATAGACAGATGATTAGTTAGATAGATAGTTGGATAGTTAGTAGACAGTTATATAGTTATATAGTTACTAGATAGATAGATGATTAGTTAGATAGATAGTTGGATAGTTAGTAGACAGTTATATAGTTATATAGTTACTAGATAGATAGATGATTAGTTAGATAGATAGTTGGATAGTTAGTAGACAGTTATATAGTTATATAGTTACTAGATAGATAGATGATTAGTTAGATAGATAGTTGGATAGTTAGACAGTTATATAGTTATATAGTTACTAGATAGATAGATGATTAGTTAGATAGATAGTTGGATAGTTAGTAGACAGTTATATAGTTATATAGTTACTAGATAGATAGATGATTAGTTAGATAGATAGTTGGATAGTTAGTAGACAGTTATATAGTTATATAGTTACTAGATAGATAGATGATTAGTTAGATAGATAGTTGGATAGTTAGTAGACAGTTATATAGTTATATAGTTACTAGATAGACAGATGATTAGTTAGATAGATAGTTGGATAGTTAGTAGACAGTTATATAGTTATATAGTTACTAGATAGATAGATGATTAGTTAGATAGATAGTTGGATAGTTAGTAGACAGTTATATAGTTATATAGTTACTAGATAGATAGATGATTAGTTAGATAGATAGTTGGATAGTTAGTAGACAGTTATATAGTTATATAGTTACTAGATAGATAGATGATTAGTTAGATAGATAGTTGGATAGTTAGTAGACAGTTATATAGTTATATAGTTACTAGATAGATAGATGATTAGTTAGATAGATAGTTGGATAGTTAGTAGACAGTTATATAGTTATATAGTTACTAGATAGATAGATGATTAGTTAGATAGATAGTTGGATAGTTATATAGTTATATAGTTACTAGATAGATAGATGATTAGTTAGATAGATAGTTGGATAGTTAGACAGTTATATAGTTATATAGTTACTAGATAGACAGATGATTAGTTAGATAGATAGTTGGATAGTTAGTAGACAGTTATATAGTTATATAGTTACTAGATAGATAGATGATTAGTTAGATAGATAGTTGGATAGTTAGTAGACAGTTATATAGTTATATAGTTACTAGATAGATAGATGATTAGTTAGATAGATAGTTGGATAGTTAGTAGACAGTTATATAGTTATATAGTTACTAGATAGATAGATGATTAGTTAGATAGATGTTGGATAGTTATATAGTTATATAGTTACTAGATAGATAGATGATTAGTTAGATAGATAGTTGGATAGTTAGACAGTTATATAGTTATATAGTTACTAGATAGACAGATGATTAGTTAGATAGATAGTTGGATAGTTAGTAGACAGTTATATAGTTATATAGTTACTAGATAGATAGATGATTAGTTAGATAGATAGTTGGATAGTTCCTAGACAGTTATATAGTTATATAGTTACTAGATAGATAGATGATTAGTTAGATAGATAGTTGGATAGTTATATAGTTATATAGTTACTAGATAGATAGATAGCATATGACCTGGATGAAGAGCATCCCTCCATGACTGACTGCCAGCCTAGCAAACACGTTGAAGCTGGGATGAAACCCAACCGGTGTTCTATCCAGGTAAGGTGTTTGGGGTGACCTGGTCTAGTTTATGGTCTGGTTTAGTCTATTCTATACTCTAGTCTAAAAGGAAAATGATATTTCATATCATATAAGATTCATATAAGGAACATTTGAACACAAGACAAGCTGCACTTTTTATGCAAATAACACAAAGGGAAACATCTCATCTCCCAGTTTGTCCTGCAGGGCTGTTTGCAGTGGGGGGGGGGGGGGGTGAGGGGGGGGGGTTGAAATACACAAAGGCAGTAAAAAAAAATGTGTGCGATCATAAAGTGTAGAGCAACAAACCACACAGGAAAATAATATGGTGCCTGTCTACTTTTCTTGCTAGTTTTGGGGCTTTTCGGTCCTACCTTCATGTCGTTGACGACAGCTTGGAATAATCCACCAAGCGCTCCACACTCCTTCTCCACGGACTCCATGCTCGCTCTCAGATCTTCCAATAGAAACCCACGTCCGCTGTGTACATCCGCCCACGGTCGTCCTCTCCCGGAGCAAAGACGGGATGCGAAGCCTTCAGCAGCCTGAGGAGAACCCGGACAAAAACACAAGTGTTCCGCTCGACGATGCCGGACCAGGAGAGGGACCAGGAGAGGAACCAGGACCAGGAGCAGGAACCGCGTCCTCGGCGAGGTGAGCTAGAGCCGGGAAGCGTGGAGGACACATGTACGCTCGCTCCTCATGATCCAAAATCCAAGAGAAGCTCGGTGGTCCAGAGTTAGAGGGACAGGAGGCGCGGGCTCGTGACGCGGGAGCGCGCACTGTTGTTAACCGGGCAGCAGATGTCGAGGAGCCTCCAGTAACAAGATCCATGGGAATGGGGCGGGAGGGGGGGCGGGGCCAGGGTTGAAGAGGGGGGCGGAGACAAGGAGGAGTGACCCCTCCTTCTCTCGTCCCTCCTCCACGCAAACGCAGTCAAGCTCGTGTTCCTATTGGACAGACTTTCCCCTGCGTGTGTGTGCGTGTATTGACATATGCTTGTGTTACTACCTTTGCCAATATTTGCATTTATTGTCAAAGTTGAAATGGAAACCAGCTCAATCAGTTCAATTCATCCACCGGAAATGACTTATTTATGTTCCATTGTTTTGTTCATTCATTCATTCATTCATTCATTCATTCATTCATTAAATGCATTCATTAAATTCATTCATTCATTCATTCATCCATTCATTAAATTCATTCATTCATTCATACATTTGATTCATTCATTCATCCATTCATTAAATTCATTCATTCATTCATTAAATGCATTCATTCATTCATACATTTAATTCATTCATTCATCCATTCATTAAATTCATTCATTCATTCATTAAATGCAATCATTCATTCATACATTTAATTCATTCATTCATCCATTCATTAAATTCATTCATTCATTCATACATTTAATTCATTCATTCATCCATTCATTAAATTCATTCATTCATTCAATTCATTCATACATTTAATTCATTCATCCATTCATTCATCCATTCATTAAATTCATTCATTCATACATTTAATTCATTCATCCATTCATTAAATTCATTCATTGATCCATTTATTCATTCATTCATACATTTAATTCATTCATACATTTAATTCATTCATTAAAGTTATTCATTTATTCATTCATTAAATTCATTCATTCATTCATTAAATTCATTCATTCATTCATTAAATTCATTCATTCATTAAAGTTATTCATTTATTCTTCCATTAAATTCATTAATTCATTCATTAAATTCATTCATTCATCCATTCATTATATTCATTCATTCATTAAATTTATTCATTCATTTATTCATTCATTAAATTCATTTATTCATCCATTCGTTAAATTAATTCATACATTTAATTCATTCGTCCATTCATTCATTCATCCATTCATTAAATTCATTCATTCAGTAAATGCATTCATTTATTCATTGATTAAATTCATTAGTTCATTAAATTCATTCATTCATCCATTCATTAAATTCATTCATACATTTAATTCATTCGTCCATTCATTCATTCATCCATTCATTAAATTCATTCATTCAGTAAATGCATTCATTTATTCATTGATTAAATTCATTAGTTCATTAAATTCATTCATTCATCCATTCATTAAATTCATTCATACATTTAATTCATTCATTCATTCATTCAGTAAATTAATGAATTCATTAAATTCATTCATTCATTGAAAAATGATTTCTAAATAAGGAATCCTACTTTCTGTAAAAGTATTGATCACAGGCGGGTCTGGAACCAATTAACGGTGATAAACGAGGGATGACTACTTTCTTCTGATGGTACCATTGCCAATGAATGAATGAATGAATGAATGAATATACTGTACTTCCAATACACGTACTGTACACTCAAGAACAGTAGAAACATTTGGAAGCAGCCTTTTACTGTGACCAGTCTCGGGCCCACCTGTGCAACAGACTGTGAACAATATCTGTGATAAGGTTATAGAAAGAGTACTAGTACTAGTACTAGTACATTACACTGTACCATGGCGGGGTACACAGGAAGTCACTGCTTCTGGCCAGGAAGTGGTCACACCCCTCTGTGAGGCGACAGTTTCCCTTTTTACACATTGTGGGTTTTTTATCGAAAGAAAATGCTGACAGTTTGCACTTCCTGTTTAGTTCTGACAGACGAGCAGGGACATCATGACAAATGATGACTTCCATACTCACTGGAAGGCGGAATAAAACGGGAGGAATCCCAAACTCAGATGCTGACATTCCTCATCCCTGGAAAAACAGCATGTTCTGTTTTGGCCATGCCACGGATACGTGTGCACATTCCCAAGCACGTCCATAAATCAGCAAGGATGCTTTCTGTTCCGTGTCACTCTCCCAGTCAGGCTGTCCGAGTGAAGCCAATCATCATCCTGGTGGGAATCAGGATCAGGAGCGCTTCAGCTGCTTATATAACCTTCCTGCATACGTGGACGTTAGGGTACGTGAAGTAGCCATGACGGAATGCTTATGTTTCATCCCATTTAGCCGCTGCAGGAACGCAATCTGTTGCTTCATTGGGGGGGGGGGGCTGGATTGTTTATACAATGAGGATAGCACAGGCTGGTATACAGTAGTGTAATCTTATATAAGATGACAAGGTGGTGTAATCTTATATAAGATGACAAGGTGGTGTAATCTTATATAAGATGACAAGGTGGCGTAATCTTATATAAGATGACAAGGTGGTGTAATCTTATATAAGATGACAAGGTGGCGTAATCTTATATAAGATGACAAGGTGGCATAATCTTACATAAAATGACAATGTGTGTAATTTTAGATAAGACGATAAGGTGGTGTAATCTTTAAGACGATAAGGTGGTGTAATTAAGACGATAAGGTGGTGTAATTAAGATGATAAGGTGGTGTAATCTTATATAAGATAAGGTGGTGTAATCTTTAAGATGATAAGGTGGTGTAATCTTATATAAGATAAGGTGGTGTAATCTTTAAGATGATAAGGTGGTGTAATCTTTAAGACGATAAGGTGGTGTAATCTTTAAGACGATAAGGTGGTGTAATTAAGATGATAAGGTGGTGTAATCTTATATAAGATAAGGTGGTGTAATCTTTAAAATGATAAGGTGGTGTAATCTTATATAAGATGATAAGGTGGTGTAATCTTATATAAGATGATAAAGTGGTGTAATCTTATATAAAATGACAAGGTGGTGTAATCTTATATAAGACGACAAGGTGGTGTAACCTTATATAAGATGACAAGGTGGTGTCATCTTATATAAGATTATAAAATGGTGTAGTCTTATATAAGATGACAAGGTGGTGTAATCTTATATAAGATGATAAGGTGGTGTAATTTTATATAAGATGATAAGGTGGTGTAATTTTATATAAGATGATAAGGTGGTGTAGTCTTATATAAGATGATAAGGTGGTGTAATCTTTAAGATAAGGTGGTGTAATCTTATATAAGATTATAAAGTGATGTAATCTTATATAAGATGATAAGGTGGTGTAATCTTATATAAGATTATAAAGTGATGTAATCTTATATAAGATGATAAGGTGGTGTAATCTTTAAGATGATAAGGTGGTGTAATCTTATATAAGATTATAAAGTGATGTTATCTTATATAAAATGATAAGGTGGTGTAATCTTTAAGATGATAAGGTGGTGTAATCTTATATAAGATGATAAAGGGATGTAATCTTATATAAGATGATAAGGTGGTGTAATCTTACATAAGATTATAAAATGGTGTAGTCTTATATAAGATGACAAGGTGGTGTAATCTTACATAAGATGATAAGGTGGTGTAATTTTATATAAGATGATAAGGTGGTGTAATTTTATATAAGATGATAAGGTGGTGTAGTCTTATATAAGATGACAAGGTGGTGTAATTTTATATAAGATGATAAGGTGGTGTAATCTTATATAAGATTATAAAGTGATGTAATCTTATATAAGAAGATAAGGTGGTGTAATCTTATATAAGATTATAAAGTGATGTAATCTTATATAAGATGATAAGGTGGTGTAATCTTATATAAGATTATAAAGTGATGTAATCTTATATAAGATGATAAGGTGGTGTAATCTTTAAGATGATAAGGTGGTGTAATCTTATATAAGATTATAAAGTGATGTTATCTTATATAAAATGATAAGGTGGTGTAATCTTTAAAATGATAAGGTGGTGTAATCTTTAAGATTATAAAGTGGTGTAATCTTATATAAGATTATAAAGTGATGTTATCTTATATAAGATGATAAGGTGGTGTAATCTTACATAAGATGATAAAGTGATGTAATCTTATATAAGATGATAAGGTGGTGTAATCTTATATAAGATGATAAGGTGGTGTAATCTTACATAAGATTATAAAGCGATGTTATCTTATATAAGATGATAAGGTGGTGTACACACAAACATCAGACTTGTATTGCAGGTTTAATAATCTCACAATACAAAATAATAATCCATAAAAATGCCCCCAATAAAAACCCACGCTATTGTTTTTATGAACAAAGCACCGCTGTGTCATGCTAGCGGACGTGCGTCGCATCTTCTTTAGCGTGTTAGCATTTCTATTGTTGAGCCATTAAAAAATTATTGATTGAGAATGAAAAAATAAGCGTATGAATATTTCGTATAATATTTTTAAAATATTTTTTTTGTTTGGTAAAATTGAACAACTGCTTTATACAAATATGTGTAAACAATATTTCAATGTAAAAAAAAAAAAAAAAAAAAGTGAAAAGGATTAATATTGTGGAAAATACATCAAAAGCGTATGGAAGTCAGTTTTCCCAAATCCGGAAAGAAAAAAAACATCCCAAGGCTAAATTGGAATTATGAAATAAAAGTTGATAAAAACTTCCAAATATTTCCCGCAAAAATCCTGTTAAAAAAGCGTGTAATATAAATCAATACAAATCGTATATTATAGTATATATATAGTATATTATAGTATATTATAGTAAATAGGAAGGACTCTTTCTGTGTATTTGAAGTACTATTTCTAAGTATTTATGTACTTGTTTTGTTGATGTACCTGAGCCCCGTGGTGATCACAACAAAGTGATGGGATTGGTTCCTCTCAGATCCTGAGATCCTGGTCTCCTCATGCGGTTGAGGTTAGTGGAGGCAAACCTTGGCTTGGGGTTGGGGTTGGGGGGGTCAAAGGAAAGCCGGACTCGACGCCGAGTTCTTCATGTCCTACAGAGAAGTTTCCTTGGATTCTGGAACTACCGGCTTGAAGGTTAAGATCTCTGTGAAGGTGTGACCTGAAGAAGAACCAAATCCGTTAAAACTAGTTCGGTATTTGGTCCAAGTGTGTTTACGCTAGCGTTCGGGGCCCCCCCCCCTGTACTTACGTTTCCACTGTTCCAGGGGTTGGTCCGTGTTGTCCTGCGAGTGGTCATACGGCTGAGCCTCAGTCTCCTCCTCGGGTTCCCGGAATTCTGAAAAGTACGGCAGCAGTAGGGCGTCCGCCGCCGATACTCTGCTACCCGGGTCCAGCAGAAGCATGCGCTCCAGCACAGACACCGCTAAAACACACAAGTGGATGGGTGGGTGGGGGCGGGGTCACATCAACCTTGCATCCTGGTGGTCACTAACGAAGTGGAAAAGATGAACCTGCAAGCCCCACCTTGTGGTTTAGTATTAGGGAACACCTTCTGAAGGTCCTTCTTCTCAACCTTCTGAAGACTTTTGATGTAGCATCTGGCCTGGGGAATAAAATGCAACCAAAAAGTCATACGTGATGCTGAGGATCCATTTATGAACGCCAAAATTTAACTCACATCCTCCGACTCGAGTTCCGCGATAAATTCCTGACAAGGCGTTCCTGTGATCTTCATGATCTCTGTCAGCTGATTGAGGTCTGGGTAAAGAGGTCAAGGATGGAAAAGAGTAGTTCTAAGCATCCTTGCGAGTGTGCCGAGTCAAAGGATACGGTCGTTGCCCCGAAAAAGAGGCTTTCCCAGCAACATCTCCGCCATGATGCAACCCACTGACCAAATATCCACTAAGGAAGAAGAAGAAGAAGAAGATACTGGTCAGAAGCAGCACAGCTCACAGGCGCCATGTTGGGGGGCCCTCTAGTGGGCAACGCTAGGCGTTACAAGTGAGAGGGGGAGACCAAAAATGATGTAACACAGGGGTGTCCTGGTGAAGACCACACCGGGATTGAACATGTGATGTGTTCTTCTGGAACTTGGGATCCAGGACCCAAAAAACTTTATTTAAAACTATTATTATTATAAAATGAAATTATTGTCCCTCATGATATTTTTTTTTATATTTTGACAATATATTATATTACAGCTTTTTTCCATTTATGCTGTTGTTTTTTTCTATTTTTTTATCGACTATTTCCACTTTTTTCAGTCAATTCCCTTGTCATAATTATCAATTTATTCCCATAATATTTTGACTTTATTCCCATAATAATGTAAATTTTTCCCCTCAACCTAAAATGACTGGTACAACTATTTTTTAAATTTATTATTAGTTTATTTTTTTAACCATTTTATTTTGTTTGTTCCGACTTTAAAATACAAATTTTTTTTTTTACTGTTATTAACATTATTTAGTTTTGGTAAACTGGTACAACTTTATTCAGTTTTGTTTGTTATGACTTTAATATACAAATTTGTCTTTTTTTTTGCTGTTATTAATATTATTTAGTTTTAGTAAAGTGGTAAAACTTTATTTACTTTTGTTTGTTTTGACTTTAAAATACAAATTTATTTTTTTTTGCTGTTATTAATATTATTTAGTTTTGGTAAACTGATAAAAACTTTATTTACTTTTGTTTGTTACGACTTTAGAATACAAATTGATTTTTTTTGCTGTTATTAATATTATTTAGTTTTGGTAAACTGATAAAAACTTTATTTACTTTTGTTTGTTACGACTTTAGAATACAAATTAATTTTTTTTGCTGTTATTAATATTATTTAGTTTTGGTAAACTGGTACAACTTTATTTACTTTTGTTTGTTATGACTTTAAAATACAAATTGATTTTTTTTGCTGTTATTAATATTATTTAGTTTTGGTAAACTGGTACAACTTTATTTACTTTTTTTGTTACAACTTTAAAATACAATTTTTTTTTGCTGTTATTAATATTATTTAGTTTTGGTAAACTGGTACAACTTTATTTACTTTTGTTTGTTACGACTTTAAAATACAATTTATTAATTTTTTTTGCTGTTATTAATATTATTTAGTTTTGGTAAACTGGTACAACTTTATTGTTTGTTATGACTTTAAAATACAAATTGATTTTTTTTTGCTGTTATTAATATTATTTAGTTTTGGTAAACTGGTACAACTTTATTTACTTTTGTTTGTTATGACTTTAAAATACAAATTGATTTTTTTTGTTATTAATATTATTTAGTTTTCTTGTAAAATTCTATTTTTGGGCCATTAACAAAACCGCTGTGGGCCGCAAAAGGCTCCGGGGCTGCACTTTGGACACCCGTGTCTCACACTTACACAAGTTAGTCAATGAATTAGTCGGTTGATGAACCTTCCTCCTGTGCCTTGCTAATGAGCACTGAGATGCAGGCTACTGCAGTCAGGGAATGAAACCATGCAGGAATAAGAACTTCTTCTAGAGAAGAAGAAGAAGAAGAAGACGTGAGCCGTCCGGACTTGAGTTCACCTGCCAAATATTCAATAATCATTCTCTCCACTTCCAGCCATTCAAGTTCCGGCCTGTTCACTGGATCTTTGCAATAAAGTTTTGGTAGTCCAAGATCTGGCAGAGTCCCTTTTGCATCCATATCTCATATCTCCATTACCAGTCTGGGTGTAGTGCATCCAGCTCAGGATGACCTCCGGGGCTCGGTACCAGCGGGTCACCACGTACCCCGTCATCTCGCTGTCCGCCTGCCGGGCCAGACCAAAGTCCAAGATCTGCTGAGACATGCGTGAGTGGTTACATCACAACCCACAACGAAACCCCACGCTTTTGAGACGTTTTTGGGCGAATATTGTTAAATATTTGTGTTAATATTTTTGTTTTATTTTTGGAGGACACAGATCGTGCTCGGGCCACGAAGGCGTGGACGGTTTGTACCTTGAGCTCGCAGTCTTGGTTAATAGCCAGGTTTCCTGGTTTGAGGTCCTGCAAAAGTCCACAGGAGTGACTTTAAACCGGTTAGGAGTTAGTTGATGAGTTAGTTGACAACACAAGTTAACTCACCCTGTGAATGATACCGGCAGAATGGATGTACTGCAATAAAAAGAGGACAGTAGAAACAGGAAATGGGGTTAAAGGTCACGCCTTGTATACAGCAGAAGGTCCAATGAGAGGTCTTCACCTTTAACCCCTTGAGAATTTGATACACCAGATACTGAATTCTTTCTTCAGACAGCCTCTGCAGTTTCATGAGCTTTCCCAGGTCTGTTCCCATGAACGGCATCACCAGGTAACTCAAATAGAAAGCGAAAGTAAGAGAAGCAACTTCAAAAGTACTGTAAACAGTATTATTGGTACTTACAAATCATGGAATTTGTCCAAAGACAGGTCTGAAGTGAAGACATCTACTAGACCAATCACCTGCAGCGAGCATACAGATGCTAACGTTTACGATAGTCGAGCAAAATAAGGAAATATTCCGTCTTACGTTTTCATGTTTCATGTGTTTCAGGAGCCGAAGTTCTCTGTAGGCTCGCTTGGCAAAGAGCTCCGACTGGAAAGGCCGATAGAGTTTCTTGATGGCCACTTTGCTTCTCGTTCTGGAGTCCACGGCTGAGCTACAAGAAGGAAAAAGAATGAAAACATGTTCCAATTTAGCCAGCAACCTTTATACCGTCTTTTTCAATGCAAACCCGTCTCCTCCATATCTCGGCGGGATCTACGATCGCTACGCGTAGCAAAACGGTGCTCAAGCTAACAGCTGCTAAACAATGGAGGAAAGGGCAAACGACAAACTAGAAAGTTAGCCGCTTGCTAACTTGCTTAAAAAACAATAGTAATAAATAAAGCATTATTAAATACTAAAAACGTAGCAGACGACACAGAGCTGACGTAACTAGCTTGCACCTGGGCGCCGCCATCTTGGAACACGCATCTCATCCAGTCTACATCCATATATATATATATATATATTTATTTATTTATTTTTGCAAAAATTAGGTTGAAGAAAAACTAATATTATGGCAATAAAGTAAAATTTTATGGCCATAAAATATTATAAAAATAATATTAAAATAATATAAAAATAATAATAATATGAAATATTATGACAATAAACATGATGATTATTTAAGAAGAAAAAGAGCAATCTATAAACAATATACGCTTTTGACTTACATCCCAAAACTGAGCTGAATTTTTTTTTTGGCAATATATAACTTAGCATATGAACTTAGCATATCTAACAAAAATAACTAGCTTGCACCTGGGCGCCGCCATCTTGGAACATGAGACCGCCGCATCTCATCCAGTCTACATCCATATATATATATATATATTTTTTTTTTTTTTTTTAATTATTATTATATTTTTTTTTGCAAAATTAGGTTGAAGAAAAACTAATATTATGGCAATAAAGTAAAATTTTATGGCCATAAAATATTATAAAAATAATATAAAAATAATAATAATAATAATAATATAAAATATTATGAAAATAAACATGATGATTATTTAAGAAGAAAAAGAGCAATATATGAACAAACAATATTCATATATTCAATATTAGCATGTATACTGACAAAGTACTACATGTGTACTGCATCTAAGTGTTGATTTGTGGTCAGGCCCATATGTTTCTATGTGCAGCATATTTATATGTCAGGAATGCACCCCCACCCCCCCCCCCACCCAACCCCCCATGATGCATTTTGTGGGAGTTGAGTTCTTTATGGTGTGATTGGGTGTTTGAAAGTTAGCCCCGCCCACTGTGTCAATCATTGCTAACAAAGATTTCTGAGTAGTTTCCATGTATTTTTTTACGATTAGAATTCAATGAAAAAGTAATTTTAGGGTTGTAAATGTCACGTGATACTAAAAAATATATATATATTTTTTTATATGACGTCCCTTTGTTGAAACTAAAGTGATATAATGTGGTTGCTAGGCTGTATAGCACCATCTGTGCCTCCCTGGAAACCTCTTTGTTGGCACGGAACTCCACGAAAGAAAAATGAAGCCTTAATTCGGACTTTGTTGGTGTTTCTGTACCATTTTTGTTCCCATTGTACTCACCACACGGTTCCGTACGCCCCGGTCCCCACCTGCTTGAGATCACGGTACCTGTCCGGAACTTCCCATGCGGTTTTGTTGATTTCCTGTCGATAATATCCCGGCCTGACACGTTTGGTCATGACTGCTGAAGACTAAAAAAACCGACAATTAAAAGTTTGATTCTTATTTAGTCGTCCAGTCCACTCAGAGAGCTACAATAAGTCCATTGCTTCGGCTCCTGTAAGCTAACCTATGATCATTGCGCGTTGGTGCGCAGGCGCTGAAGCGGACTCGCCCGAGTCGGCCCGAGTCAACCCGAGCCACTCCCGACTCCTGAGCCAAGGTGAAACACCCGGAAATTGCTTAACGCGGCACTGCGATGGAGGCAACTTCCGTTTTTTTTTTTCACTAATTCTACTTATCATTGTGTTCACATACAATATTTATTGTTTTGAATGGCTTTTGTTTTTTATTTAGGTTTCATTTTTCGTGATGATTTCAGACCTTCTAAATCCAGGATGAAATATTAGAGCCTTCTGGACATTAGTAACAACCCTAGAGTCACCTTAACACTCATATGACCAAATATGGACATATAATCAGAGTTGTAAATTATATAATTTTAAATAAATAATATAATAAATAAATAATTATATATAATATGTATAAATTATATAAATAATTATATAATAAAAAAGTGGTGATATTACAAGATATTACAATTGTACATTTGGGAAAATAGGAAGGCAACTTTCCTCTTGCTTAAGACAAGCTTTTATTTATTATGTGGCAGCAAAACAGTACATCTGAGTATACAGATTAGCACGTCTAGCACTCACTTGCGCCCCCCCCCCTGCCCGCCCCACATGCCAAAGGTCACATCAGTCCCCCCTTTTCATAGCTGTCTCGGGCCAAGTTTATTCCCGAGTGCAAAGGTCATTTTTTATTGTACATTTATGACTTTATTTTCAATATCTGGGTCAATATCAATATCAAGTGATGTCACATAGCATATATTGTTGCATTAAATACTCCTTAAATTCTTCATAAATAAGTGTGTTGAGAAAAATATTAAATAAACTATCTTCATGATCACCAAACTAGTCAAAAATATTTATTTCTAGTTATTTCTAGTATTGGCCACCTCTTATGTATTCAGTGCACACACATTAAAAAAAAACAAACAATCAAAAAAAGTCTCCAAACTGCTTGAAATAAGTCGACTGCCAGGTTGGCTCTTGCATGTAGCTTCATGCAAACAAGTGCGGGGGGGGGGGGGGAAGGGAGGTGTCGAGGACTTGCTTGGACATGAAAATTATGTGAAAAACACACCTTGGATTGTCTCCTTGGCGAGGAAAAAGTCAGCTTGCTGAAGATCAGAGCCTGCGTGGCTTTACTTAACCAAATGTTTATGTTGTAAAGAACAATTCATTTGCAGCCGGGGACGCCGTTATGTAACACAAACGCTCTTCGGTGAGGATGAACTTTGGGATGAACTCTTGTTAGGATCTAAAGAAAATGTGCCATCTTCATGTCATAAAACGGGGGTCCCAAACATGCGGCCCGCGGGCCAAATGTGGCACGCAAGGACACTACTTTGAGGCCCCCGCCTTGATATGAAAGTTTAATGTTTGATACGTATGCTGTATGGTGTCATGTACCCGGAAAAAATTGTTACGTTTTAATTAATGTTCATGTTAAAAGGTTAAATAACTGTTAATAGTTATCCTCCCTATATGTGTGGAAGTGGTAAGTTTTTGGTGTTTTAAGTTAAAAGGAAATAACTTGGAGGCTACCGTTTAGGTCGCTAGCGCTCTAGTTTGCGAGTTAGCATGTGGCTAAAGACGCTGCAGTTGCGCAATATGTTGTAAATAAAGAGTATAAATGTGACTATAATTGTGTTTTGTCATGTCTACAGGGCTCTAATAATTTTTTGTTAATTTTAATGTGGAAAAAATAATTTGTCTACCCACCAACTATATGTGGTTTCTTAAGTTTTTATTTGCCCTTTTATTATTATTATTATATTTGTTTTTTATTACTGTGATTGATTTTCTTTATTTTTCATCTTATTTTGTGTAGAAAAATAAAAATTAAGATATTTGAGAACAGTGGAATGTTTTATCAGAGTTTTTCTTGTCGAAAATTGGAACCAAAGCGAAGTTTTTAAATTTTTTTTGTTTTTAATAAATGCGTTTTTTTGTTTTTTTTTTGAAAACCTGATGCGGCCCAGTCTCACCCAGACCCAAGCTCCAGTGGCCCCCAAGTAAATTGAGTTTGAGACCCCTGCTGTATGGTATCATGTACCCAGAAAAAAATATTACATTTGATTAATGTTCATGTTAAAGGTTAAATAACTGTTAATAGTTATCCTCCCTATCCGTGTGGAAGTGGTAAGTTTTTTATTATTATTATATTTATTTATTACTGATTGATTTTCTTTATTCTTGATTTATTTATTTTTCATCTTATTTTGTGTAGAAAAATAAAAATTAAGATATTTGAGAACAATGGAATATTTTTTTCTTGTAGAAAATCGGAACCAAAGCAAAGTTTATTAATTTTTCTGTTTTTAATAAATTTGTTTTTTGGAAAACCTGATGCGGCCCCTAGGTAAATTGAGTTTGAGACCCCTGTCATAAAAGACGCCTAGCTTTAAAAATTGATTACATATTTTTCTTTAATGTGGTTTAGTGAAATCTCCAAGTGCAATCTTTTGTTGTGACGGCTAAAGCTAGCAAAAAAAAAATGTCTAAATCTAAAAGTGTACGTTGAGGCGCAAACCCACAGGTTTATTTATCAGCCTCAGACGGGTCCTGGGGCGGGACTTGTCGTCTGAGTCGTCATGAACAGCCATCAAGCTCCAAAACAAGGCAGGGAATAAAATGGGGTTCCGCTATCATGCTTAGAATTTGAAACATCCACTTATTTCCTGACTGCTTTGTGTCAGTGATGCTCCTTATGGGGCATTGAACCTCACGGTACCACTTCCCTGACACCTGCCCATCAAAGATATAATACAAGCTGTCATAATAATCAACAGCTGGTGGAAAATGTGGCAACTTACTATAAGCTACTTTTATAGGGCAGATGATGAAGTTCAGGGAAGTTATTTACGAAGATCATGTGACGCAGATACCCTGAGACCATGCTGGAGGTTTGCTGTCGTACGGAATGGGGTGTCTGCTCGCCGCCGCCGCCGCCGCCTCTTCCTGTTGCTCTTCCTGGACCCCGTCGTCGTCTCTCTCGCTCTGTTGGATGGCGCCGCTTTGCCCCACCCACGCGGGGGCCTCCAGACCAGGCTGGGAGGAGAAGGGCTTCTCCAGAACTTTGAGGACCCGCTGAACCTGCAGTGTAGACACGCATGGACCATCATAACTTGAATATGTCGGGATGTGGATTTATTTATTTTGCATCCCTTCATATACAGTGGCCACAAAAATGTATTTAAAAAAAAAAGGAAATATTGGAAGAACTGTATTATGATTATTTTTTATATAATTAATATATAATAATATAATAATAATATAATAATAATATAATAATAATATAATAATAATATAATAATAATATAATAATAATAAAATAATAATAAAAAAATAAAATAATAAAATACTAAAACAATAATAATAAAACAATAATAAAACAATAAAAATAAAATAAAACAATGAAACAATAATAATAAAATAAAACAATAAAACAATAAAATAAAATAATAAAACAATAAAACAATAATAATAAAACAATAATAATGAAACAATAATAATAAAACAATAATAATAAAACAATAAAACAATAAAATAATAAAATAATACACCAATAATAATAAAATAATAAAACAATAATAATAAATAATAAAATACTAAAACAATAATAAAATAATAATAAAATACTAAAACAATAATAATAAAATAATAAAATACTAAAACAATAATAAAATAAAACAATAATAAAATAAAACAATAATAATAAAACAATAATAATAAAACAATAAAACAATAGAACAATAATAATAAAATGATAAAATAATAAAATACTAAAACAATAATAATAAAATAATAAAATACTAAAACAATAATAAAATAAAACAATAATAATAAAACAATGAAACAATAATAATAAAATAATAAAACAATAATAATAAAATGATAAAATAATAAAACAATAATAATAAAATGATAAAATAATAAAATACTAAAACAATAAAATAATAAAATACTAAAACAATAAAATAATAAAATACTAAAACAATAATAATAAAATAATAAAATATTAAAACAATAATAATAAAATAATAAAACAATAATAACAAAATAAAACAATAAAACAATAATAACAAAATAAAACAATAAAATAAAAATGATAAAATGATAAAATGATAAAATGATAAAATGATAAAATAATAAAATAATAAAATAATAAAATAATAAAATAATAAAATAATAAAATAATAAAATAATAATTTCCTCCATCACTGTACCTCAGAGAAGTCTCCTTTCTCAGCAGCTTCAATTGCATTCTGGGCAATGTAGTTTCGGAGTACCACACGTGGATTGGTGCCGTCCATCACCCTCACCCTCTCCTCCTGCATGGCCCGCACATCTCCATCGCCCTCCAGTTCCTGTGCCAGACGCTTCCTGCCCCACAATGACACAACAGGAAACTGATAGTACAACCGCCAACAGCCCATTTCCTGCTGGTCCTCGCTCTCCTCCCTCTGTGTCTCACATGTAGCGTGTGATCCAGCGGGTCCACTCCTCGGTCTGCTTGGTTTTATGATCTTCCTCGCTGGTCTCCGTGAGTTCCTTCAGTTTGCTGAGTCGCTCGAGCTGCCTCGCTATCGTCGTCTGGTCTGAGATCATCTGAAAGAGCGCGGGATTGCTCTGTGCCATGGATAGCAGCATCGCCAACTGCCTGGAGGGGGAATAGCGGACAACGGTAGGAGGTTGATACTTCCATGTGGTACCTGGATCATACCATTAAAGGTACAAAGTATGAACAGTACTACGGAAGGTCCTAGGTTTTGGAAAGTTCTTTTCCAAAACCCGGCACATATCTGATTCAGAATGCTTTGGAAACATAACGGAAAAAAGTTCCGGTGGCACGGTGGTCAAGTGGTTATCACGCGGGCCTCACAGCTAGGAGACCAGGGTTCAATTCCAAACTCGGCCATCTCTGTGTGGGTTTTCTTCGGGTACTCCGGTTTCCTCCCACATTCCAAAAACATCCTCGGTCAGGGGTCTAAAACTCAATTTACTTGGGGGCCACTGGGGCTTGGGTCTGGGTGAGACTGGGCCACATCAAAAAAAAAAAAAAACGCATTTATGCTAACTCGCAAACTGGAGAGCTAGCGACCTAAACGGTAGCCTTCAAGTTATTTCCGTTCAACTTAAACAGCCAAAAACTTACCACTTCCACACGCATAGTGAGGATAACTATTAACAGTTATTTAACCTTTAACATGAACATTAATCAAACGTAATAATTTTTTCCGGGTACATGATACCATACAGCATCAATATCAAAACTTGCGGGGCGGCGCTAACATTAAAATTTCATATCAAGGCGGGGACCTCAAAGTAGTGTCCTGCGGGCCACATTTGGCCCGCGGGCCGCATGTTTGAGACCCCTGTGCTCGGTTAATTGGCGACTCCTAGATGTGAGCACAATAGGAATTTGAATGGAAAAACGATTTCACTATAAAAGCCATATTGTATATCCTTTCAAAATAAAATATTTACAAACTTGGGTGTGCAGGCTAAAAGGCCCAGGCGGCTCACCGTGGGTCCATGGTGGGTTTGTTGGCAGCTTTGAGCTCCTCCAAAGAGGCACACTGCTCCAGGAGCATCTTTGCCGCTTCTTTGACAAGATCCTCTTCTGTGCCATTTCCTCCCTCCGTGGGACAGGAGATCTGACTCAGACTGCGGAAAGTGTTGGTGAAGTCCGCTCCTGCATGGAAACGGACCGAGAAGTATGTGATATTATTCTTCTGAAAGGCAGAATTAGACGTTCTTACGTTTGATCAGAGTGCCGCTTTCAAACAAATGTACAACTTTCTATGTTAGGTGACATTTAGTACACTTTTCTAGCTCCAATACAAGAACTGTCCTCCCACTTCCGTCCTGTAGGTGGCGATCTTGTCCACTAATTAACCGAGCATGTTTTTGGAATGTGGGAGGAAACAAGGAAGAAGAACTCAACATCATTTTACGAGAATAAAGTCAAAATATGAAGTGAAAAATTTTGTTTATATGAATAAACTTATTATTGTTTTGCAAAAAAAATGTCATTTTAGTGGCATATAGTTGAAATGTTAATTTTTTTTGTTAAATTTGTAATATTATGCCAAACAAGGCATTAAAGTCATAATATTATGGGGAGAAAAGTGAGAATTTATTAAGATTATTTTTTTAATTTTAATTTTAATTTTAATTTTAATTTTAATTTTAATTTTAATTTTAATTTTAATTTTAATTTTAATTTTAATTTTAATTTTAATTTTAATTTTAATTTTAATTTTAATTTTAATTTTAATTTTAATTTGTTAATAGTTAACCTCTCTTTCCGTTAATTTTAATTGTAAGGTTAATAGGTTAATAATTAACCTCCCTGTCCGTTAATTTTAATTTTAATTTTAATTTTAATTTTAATTTTAATTTTAATTTTAATTTTAATTTTAATTTTAATTTTAATTTTAATTTTAATTTTAATTTTAATTTTAATTTTAATTTTGGTTAATAAGTTAATAGTTAACCTCCCTGTCCGTTAATTTTAATTTTGGTTAATAAGTTAATAGTTAACCTCCCTGTCCGTTAATTTTAATTTTGGTTAATAAGTTAATAGTTAACCTCCCTGTCCGTTAATTTTAATTTTGGTTAATAAGTTAATAGTTAACCTCCCTGTCCGTTAATTTTAATTTTAATGTTAATAGGTTAATAGTTAACCTCTCTGTCCGTTAATTTTAATTTAATTAAAATTAAAATAAAAATTTTAATAAAAATTTTAATTAAAATTAAAATTAAAATTAAAATTAAAATTAAAATTAAAATTAAAATTAAAATTAAAATTAAAATTAAAATTAAAATTAAAATTAAAATTAAAATTAAAATTAAAATTAAAATTAAAATTAAAATTTTAAATAACAATTAACGGACAGAGAGGTTAACTATTAAAATTAAAATTAAAATTAAAATTAAAATTAAAATTAAAATTAAAATTAAAATTAAAATTAAAATTAAAATTAAAATTAAAATTAAAATTTTAAATAACAATTAACGGACAGAGAGGTTAACTATTAACCTATTAACCTATTAACCTATTAAAATTAAAATTAAAATTAAAATTAAAATTAAAATTAAAATTAAAATTAAAATTAAAATTAAAATTAAAATTAAAATTAAAATTAAAATTTAAATTAAAATTTAAATTAAAATTAAAATTAAAATTAAAATTAAATTTTAAGGTTAATAGGTTAATAGTTAACCTCTCTGTCCGTTAATTTTAATTTTACACCCTGGACTGGTCGTCAGCCAATCACAGGGCACATATAGACAAACAACCATTCACACTCACATTCATACCTATGGACAATTTGGAGATGCTAATTAACCTAGCATGTTTTTGGAATGTGGGAGGAAACCGGAGTACCCGGAAAAAAACCCACGCATGCACGGGGAGAACATGCAAACTCCACACAGGCCGAGGGTGGAATCGAACCCTGGTCTCCTAGCTGTGGGGTCTGCACGCTAACCACTCGACCACCGTGCCGCCAAAAGGTGAAGTCAGCCATGGAATCTCACCTGTGTTGTGCATGGTTTGCATCAGCTCCGTGATCAGGATCTCATCCTCGGGTTCCTGCTTTTGCAACAAGCCCAGCTTCTTCCTCATATTATGGAGGTAGAAGTTGTTATACACATCCAAATATTCCTCCATGATAGCCTCCGCCCGGTGCGGTGGGACCTCCGGATCGAGGGCTTCTGCTAACTTGATGAGGTTCCAGCGGCAAATGGCCGGCTGGGCCTGGTAGGAGTAGCGTCCCGAGTTGTCTGAGGCGTTGCAGATGAAATCTGGATCGAACCTGATTGGGGAAGTAAGAAACAATGATGAAGAAGCGAGGTGTCCAACTCAAGACCCGCGGGCGAGATTGGAACACAATATTGTTTTTTGTGGCCCCCAGCGCTAGACCCCGAGTATGAGGATTATTAATCCATCCAGCGACTTTGGAACCATCTCACCTGTCCATGAAGCCATATGGACCGTAGTCCAGCGTCAGTCCCAGGATGCTCATGTTGTCCGTGTTCAGAACGCCGTGACAAAATCCGACACACTGCCACTGAGCGACGAGTCGAGCCGTCCGCCTCATCACCTTCATACAAATGGGAGGTCATACAAAAGTGTCCGACGTCATTAAAACCCTACAGCAGGGGTCTCAAACACGCGTCCGGCGGGCCAAATGTGGCACGCAGGACACTACTTTGAGGCCCCCGCCTTGATATAAAAGTTTAAGTTTGATATGGATGCTGTATGGTATCATGTACCCAGAAAAAATTATTACGTTTTAATTAATGTTCATGTTAAAGGTTAAATAACTGTTAATAGTTATCCTCACTACCCGTGTGGAAGTGGTAAGTTTTTGGCTATTTAAGTTTAAAGGAAATAACTTGAAGGCTACCGTTTAGGTCGCTAGCGCTCTAGTTTGCGAGTTAGCATGTGTCTCAAGACCTAATAATAGGCTCTAATAATGCTTTGTTTATTTTAAATCGGAAAAAAATAATTTGTATGTGGTTTCTTAAGTTTTTATTATTTGCCGTTTTATTATTATTATTATTATTATATTTATTTATTACTGATTGATTTTCTTTATTCTTGATTTGTTTATTTATTTTTCATCTTATTTTGTGAAGAAAAATAAAAATAAAGATATTTGAGAACAGTGGAATGTTTTATCAGAGCTTTTCTTGTAGAAAGTTTTTTAAATTTTTTTGTTTTTAATAAATGCATTTTTTTTTTTTTTTTGGAAAACCTGATGCGGACCAGTCTCACCCAGACCCGAGCTCCAGTGGTATCATGTACCCAGAAAAAATATTAAGTTTGATTAATGTTCATGTTAAAGGTTAAATAACTGTTAATAGTTATCCTCCCTATCCGTGTGGAAGTGGTAAGTTTTTGTCTATTTAAGTTTAAAAGAAATAACTTGAAGGCTACCGTTTAGGTCGCTAGCTCTCTAGTTTGAGAGCTAATCACATGACTCAGCACAAGTAGTCGCTGACCTATCCATCACATCTTCACCCAGTCTGTGACGTCAGATCTAATCCATTCGCTTTATAAACATGCGCGGTATTCAAGTGGTCGCACACCTCTCTGAAGAAAGACACGTTCCTCTCCACTCGGTCCGAGTGCTGCTGCTGCTGGATCTCGGGGTAGAACATCTCGATGACATAATCCAACATCCTCACTCGCAGCTCATCGTGTCCATAGCTCGGACCCTGACGACCGGTGAACTCATCCGCCTGCTTGAATATCTCAAAAGAACCAAACCTGTTCAGGTAGCGGACAGAAAGCAGAACCACGTTTCTACTCACGTTTCCAGGGGTAAAGAGACGTTCCTCACCTGATAAAGGTCGGTGCAATGCGGAGAACCACAGAACATCTCTCATGACGAGGGTGCCCGCTATAGTAGACGTCTCTGATGACTCGGCTGTCTGATGTGACCACAGAACCTGCTCTGGTGCTGGGGACACCCAGGAAGTGCATAGCCTCGCTGCAAAGGAACTCTCTAATGCTGGAACGGAGAACCTTGCGACCATCAGCCTGTCTACGGATTGAGAAACACAATATACAAAGTATGTTGTCAAATGTCCAGAATCTGCTGCTACTTGGGGGGCCACTGGAGCTCGGGTCTGGGTGAGACTGGGTTTTCCAGAAAAAAAAAAAAAAAAAAAAAACATTTATTAAAAACAAAAAAAATGAATAAACTTTTTTTCTGCAGAAAATAAAAACCACCACTAATTATCTCCAACCACCGATGAACATCCAGCAGCAACACGATGTTTTGGCAAGTCTCCTAATTTGCTTTAAAAAAAAAACAAACAATGTACAACGTAATTACAAACAATCAATAACCTATTCAAGCAAAGTAGATCAATTATGATGATAATTTATTTATTTATTAAATTTATTAAAAAATAAAAAATAAAAAAAACTTCGCTTTGGTTCCAATTTTCTACAAGAAAAGCTCTGATAAAACATTCCACTGTTCTCAAATATCTTACTTTTTATTTTTCTTCACAAAATAAGATGAAAAATAAATAAATAAATCAAGAATAAATAAAATCAATCAGTAATAAATAAATATAATAATAATAATAATAATAATATATATAATAATATATATAATAATTATTTTTTTCAGGGTGTTTAGCCACATGCTAACTCGCAAACTAGAGCGCTAGCGACCAAAACGGTAGCCTTCGAGTTATTTCCTTTCAACTTAAATAGCCAAAAACTTACCACTTCCACACGGATAGGGAGGATAACTATTAACAGTTATTTAACCTTTAACATGAACATTAATCAAACGTAGGGGCCTCAAAGTAGTGTCCTGCGGGCCACATTTGGCCCGCGGGATGCGTGTTTGAGACCCCTGAATTAAATCCATTATGCTGAGAGCTGTTTAGGGGATGTGCAGGTCTAAACTGGTCCAGTGTCATTGTGACTAAGCACAAAAGTGTACCTGGAATAAGGCGTGAGACCGGCTCCCTTCACTTGAATCTCCCATCGGCCGCTCGGGTTTTCCCGGAGCAGTTCGGGGTCTTGGTTGGGTGGCACCCTGACCTCCCCCAGATAGCAGGCGGCTCCGTCGCCCAGCTGGCCGGCGAACTGTCCGAACTGGTGGCCGCAGTAGCAATGCGCAGCGGGCTCGGATCCAGGCATGACTTTAGAGCCACTGAGATAGTCCGCCCCGAGAGGGTCGTCCATGACCTCGTCCTGGTCGAGCCCCAGCAGAGCCAGAGCTCCGTGAGACACCGCTACAAAGCGAGGCTTGCTCAGCGGCTGCGGAGTAACCCGGGAGAAACAAGCTCCTTTCACCTGTCGTACGCCATCTTCCTCGCTGGGGTCCACTGGAAGTTTCTTCAGGGCGACATTGTCAAAGTCGAGCCGCTCCAGCCGGGAACGAGTCACGGCAAGACCCATGTCATCCATTCCGACTGATAGGAACCTAAATGCGGGCACACGTCGTCTGAAAATCCTTTCTATGATTGGTCGATGTACTCCTAGCGCCATTAAACTGCTGTGACGCCCATCTGTTGACTTGTCTGGCGCATTTACAGGACTTCTTCGTCATGCTTTCATAATCCGGAAGTACCGGCGGAAGTGTGTGCGTGTGGTGTTACTTTGTTATTCGTCCGGTCGGAAACAGACGCTATGAGAAAACAAAGGAATACGCTGTGTTTTCTCATAGCGTACACGTTAAGCTTGCATTTAATGACCATATTTGAACATTTTGTTTAGATGTAATGTTAATGTTTCAGCATTTAATTACCACATTTGAACATTTTGTTTAGATGTAATGTTAGTGTTTCAATGAGAATATTACGTATAGAGAAAATGCCGGAAAATAAAAATGGTGTTTCACAAAAATGTGTGTGTGAAATAAATAGCACACACACATATATATGTATATATATGTGTGTTTTTATGAAACACCATTGTTATTTCCCTGCATTACCTCTTATATAGCATGTTGAATCACCAGCTACATTTAAAATAACAATTTACAAATATTTTTAATGTCACAAATCTGCCATATTACCATTCGGTAGTGCAATGACAAAAAAAAATGCATATAACCTTGCAGCTGCATCGACAGGCACTTGTTTTTTTTTTGACATAGGCAAGACCGTGAATGAACATGGAAATTTTTTTTTTTTTTTGTCATGCCAATCAGTCTTTCGATATATACTATATGCATTTTAAATTATAGGTATTTCAATATTTGTAAAGAAATTCATAATTATTTTTTTTTAAGAGGTGGAAAAATATATTATGTATATTCATTTATGTTATGTTTATATTTCCTGCACCATCCTTTACGAACATTTCATAACTAGTTCATAAAGTGCTGGCCAATTACCAAAAATAATGAATTCAGAAATAATGAATGGTATTTTTGTACATCTTAAAATATACAGGTTTTTCACAAATGAGGAGAAACAGTACTGTGTAGGTTTCTTTGGCAGCACAGCCCTTCCAAGTCCAAAGATGTACCAAAGTGAAACGTGGGCCATCTCGGCCCCCCCCCCAGAGGTCCTTGTGGGCTGATTGACCCCTTCACCTCCTCGTTTAAGGCCATTGGTAAAAGATGCAGTTTTCACGAATCAACCCGTTCACCCGTGATGTCAAGCCGGGGAAAGACGTAGATTGTCCACAACCGATCGAACAGTGGATGAAGACAGTACGGCTCGAACCAAACTCCTTCCGGCACGGTAGCAGACAAATCCCAGCATTCCCATCATGACGCCTTTCATAACCGTTCGTAAAACCCAGCCAATCTGAGAAGGTGGCGCCACGCTGCAAAAAAAAAAAAAAAAAAAAAAAAGCAATGACTATGACAAGAGTTTTTTTTTCGATTATTGAATGTGATGATAAATAACTGTACCTCATGATCTCGCTGACGTTGAGATACTCATCCCAGTTTCTTTCGATGCCGGGCACGTGGCCCATTCCGACAACTCCGACTACAACAGCAGGCACTTCTAAAAGAGAATATAATGTTACTCTGGGGCGGCACGGTGGTCTAGTGGTTAGCGTGCAGACCTCATAGCTAGGAAACGATGGTTCAATCCCACCCTCTGTGTGGAGTTTGCATGTTCTCCCCGTGCATGTGTGGGTTTTCTCCGGTTACTCCGGTTTCCTCCCACATTCCAAAAACATGCTAGGTTAATTAGCGACTCCAAATTGTCCATATGAATGAATGTGAGTGTGAATGGTTGTTTGTCTATATGTGCCCTGGGATTGGTGTACCCCGCCTCTCGTCCGAAGACAGCTGGGATAGGCTCCAGCGGTAGAAAATGAATGAATGAATGTTACTCTGCATTAAAAAAAAACAAAACAAACATAAATAATGACAATGAACTATAACTTTTTCTGTGAGCTAATTTTCCTCAGAAAATTACAAAATTATTGTAAAAATTCTTGTAAAATTCGGACTTAAGAAAAAAAAAAATTCGGACTTAAAAAAAATAAATAAATAATAAATAAAAAAATCGGACTAAAAAAAATGAATAAAAAAATAAATAAAAAAATTCGGACTTTTTTTCGTTAAGATTACAATAGTTTCTTCTTCATGTTAGGACTTTACTCTTGGGAAATTACTGCTGATTTTCCCATTTTTTATGCTTTTTTTTCTTGTTAAATAATGACAATGAACAATGAATCTAGAACTTTTTCTGTGACCTAATTTTCCTCCGAAAATTACAAAATTATTCTTGTAAAATTCGGACTTAAAAAAAAAAAAAATTCGGACTTAAAAAAAAAATCATAAAAAAATAAAAAAAATTCGGACTTTTTCTCGTTAAGATTACAATTGTTTCTTCTTCATGTTAAGACTTTACTCTTGGGAAATTACTGCTGATTTTCACATTTTTTATGCTTTTTTTTCTTGTTAAATAATGACAATGAACCTATAACTTTTTCTGTGACCTAATTTTCCTCAGAAAATTACAAAATTATTCTTGTAAAATTCGGACTTTAAAAAAAATAATAAATTCGGACTTTAAAAAAAATAAATTAAAAGAAATTAAAAAAAAATTCTCGTTAAGATTACAATTGTTTCTTCTTCATGTTAAGACTTTACTCTTGGGAAATTACTGCTGATTTTCACATTTTTTATGCTTTTTTTTCTTGTTAAATAATGACAATGAACAATGAATCTATTACTTTTTCTGTGACCTAATTTTCCTCAGAAAATTGCAAAATTATTCTTGTAAAATTCTGACTTAAAAAAAAAAAATTCGGACTAAAAAAAAAAAAAATAAATAAATACAAAAATCCGAATTGTTTCTTCTTCATGTTAAGACTTTACTCTTGGGAAATTACTGCTGATTTTCCCATTTTTTTAATGCTTTTTTTCTTGTTAAATTATGTGCCACTAAAAAGAACCCACTACAAAACAAGTGCTAAAAAAAATGACTCGGAATATAAAACCAACGAAAACGGTTGCAAAACAGTACGCTACTTACTCTGGGCATTGGGAGGAACCTCCACACAGCGCGTCGCCTGGCGCAGTGTGTGCGTGAGGTAGATGTCTCGCTCAGCCACGATGGTCTGGTGAAGAGCTGGGAACTCGCCGATCATCTCCGACATGGTCTGTTCCAGCAGGTCCTTCTGTTTGCACTTCTCGACGTCCTCCTTGCTGAAACGTGACATCAACGCAGCGTTTTATCTTGAGATGCGTTGCCATGCGGCAGATGCAGTTGCAGGTTGGACGTGGATTTTGATGGTGCAAAAGTACCTGATCGGGTCTGAAAGAAAGCAAAGACCCCAGGCAAGACGGGCCTTTTGCCACAAGCTGAGAGCAGCAATGGCTCTCTTGAACGTGACGGGGATGGGTCTGTCTCCCAGGTGAAACTTACAGAACGGCACACGCCCAGCCTGGGTGTAAGAAGACATCCAATTCAAGCAAAAAAAAAACTAAAACTTGTGTGCGGGAAAGCAGTTTCAATGTTTCACCTCTTTGAAAGCTTCCCGAAACTCCCCTCCGGGAGCCATTCCGAGCTGCTCGGTGATGTGAGCGGAAACTTTGAGGAGCAGAATCTGCATCAAGCCGGACATCAAGCCATTCTGACGGACAAAAAAGAACAAAATTAAACAGATCAGCTTCATTGAAGGCACATTTGATATGTAAGATGTCCAGGTTGTCCACATGGCTTCTCTGGACCCCGTGAAGGCCTCACCTGCTTGATAGCCTGCTGGACCTTATCCAGGTTAATGTCTTTGGCTTCCTTCAGTAATGTATTCTCATCCATCTTCAACATGGACACCCTGTACTGGCACAACTCCACCACAACCACATCTGGCTGCACGGCACGGATTGTCTGCATGAGGGAGAAGAAGAACATCCCGATGATACAGAAGGACCTGCTGGAACAGACCATGTCGGAGATGATCGGCGAGTTCGCAGCTCTTCACCAGACCATCGTGGCTGAGCGAGACATCTACCTCACGCACACACTGCGCCAGGCGACGCGCTGTGTGGAGGTTCCTCCCAATGCCCAGAGTAAGTAGCGTACTGTTTTGCAACCGTTTTTGTTGGTTTTATATTCCGAATAATTTTGTAGTGGGTTCTTTTTAGTGGTACATTCTAACGCTATAATTTAACAAGAAAAAAAAAGCATAAAAAATGTGAAAATCAGCAGTAATTTCCCAAGAGTAAAGTCTTAACATGAAGAAGAAACAATTGTAATCTTAACGAGAAAAAGTCCGATTTTTTTTATTTTTTTATTATTATTATTTTTTAAGTCCAAATTTTTTTTTAAAGTCCGAATTTTACAAGAATAATTTTGTAATTTTCTGAGGAAAATTAGGTCACAGAAAAAGTAATAGGTTCATTGTTCATTGTCATTATTTCACAAGAAAAAAAGCATAAAAAATGGGAAAATCAGCAGTAATTTCCCAAGAGTAAAGTCTTAACATGAAGAAGAAACTATTGTAATCTTAACGAGAAAAAGTCTAAATTTTTTTATTATTATTATTTTTTAAGTCAGAATTTTTTTTTTTAAGTCCGAATTTTACAAGAATAATTTTGTAATTTTCTGAGGAAAATTAGGTCACAGAAAAAGTAATAGATTCATTGTTCATTGTCATTATTTAACAAGAAAAAAAGCATAAAAAATGGGAAAATCAGCAGTAATTTCCCAAGAGTAAAGTCTTAACATGAAGAAGAAACTATTGTAATCTTAATGAGAAAAAGTCTGAATTTTTTTATTTTTTTATTATTATTATTTTTTAAGTCAGAATTTTTTTTTTTTAAGTCCGAATTTTACAAGAATAATTTTGTAATTTTCTGAGGAAAATTAGGTCACAGAAAAAGTAATAGGTTCATTGTCATTATTTAACAAGAAAAAAAAGCATAAAAAATGGGAAAATCAGCAGTAATTTCCCAAGAGTAAAGTCTTAACATGAAGAAGAAACAATTGTAATCTTAACGAGAAAAAGTCCGTTTTTTTTTATTTTTTTATTACTATTATTTTTTAAGTCCGAATTTTTTTTTTTTAAGTCCGAATTTTACAAGAATAATTTTGTAATTTTCTGAGGAAAATTAGCTCACAGAAAAAGTTATAGTTCATTGTCATTATTTATGTTTGTTTTGTTTTTTTTAATGCAGAGTAACATTCATTCATTCATTTTCTACCGCTGGAGCCTATCCCAGTACAACTCTTGGATTGAGGACTATTACATTGAACAGATCCTTGTCTCGGCACCTGGAGAACACGGACCCAGTGACTTCATAAAAACTGCATAAAAAAAAAAATAAAATTAGAAATTGTCTCACCGTGGCTACGTCCCTTTTGCTGCTGTCGCTAAAGTGGGCGGTGCCCACCAGGTACAGAAGACTCCCATCGGGGGACACAAGACGGGTCACCGTCTCCGGCAGCTCCGGCGACGACTGCCGCCGCTGGGCTCGATACTGCCATAGCAACTCCATCGCTTCACTGTCGGCTGGACACAATATTTAGATTCATTCATTCATTGTCTACCGGGCCAGCCAATCACAGGGCACACATAGTCAAACAACCATTCACACTCGCATTCAAGTCATCAATGAACCTAGCATGTTTTTGGAATGTGTCTCCTTGCTGTGAGGTTCACTCGACCGCCGTTTATTATTGTGGTTGCAAATTACAGTGGTAATTATCTTACACAGTCCTGGAGGAAGGCAAGGTGGTGCATCTTCTAATGGATCTTCTGCCGGTCCCACAGAAGCATCCTGTGACCATAAGTGATATAGGACAGTTTCAATGTAAAATAAGTACTTCCAGTTTGAGGATGAATGCTAGCAAAGCAGTTACACCAGGGGTCTCAAACTCAATTTACTTGGGGGCCACTGGAGCTCGGGTCTGGGTGAGACTGGGCCGCATCAGGTTTTCCAAAAAAAAACAAAAAAAAACGCATTTATTAAAAACTAAAAAATTTAAAAAATAAATAAAATAATTATGATGATAATTTATTTATTTATTACATTTATTAAAACAAAAAAAATTAAAAAAAACTTCGCTTTGGTTCCAATTTTCTACAAGAAAAGCTCTGATAAAACATTCCACTGTTCTCAAATATCTTAATTTTTATTTTTCTTCACAAAATAAGATGAAAAATAAATAAACAAATCAAGAATAAAGAAAATCAATCAATAAGTAATAAATAAATAAATATAATAATAATATAATAATAATAACGGCAAATAATAAAAACTTAAGAAACCACATATAGCTGGTGGGTAGACAAATTATTTTTTCACATTAAAATTAACAAAGCATTATTAGCATTAGCATTATTATACTTTTTTTTATTTACAACATATTGCGCAACTGCAGCGTCTTGAGACACATGCTAACTCGCAAACTAGACAGCTAGCGACCTAAACGGTAGCCTTCAAGTTATTTCCTTTAAACTTAAATAGCCAAAAACTTACCACTTCCACACACATAGGGAGGATAACTATTAACAGTTATTTAACCTTTAACATGAACATTAATAAAAACGTAATAATTTTTCTGGGTACATGATACCATACAGCATCCGTATCAAACTTGCGCGGGGGACGCACTAACATTAAACTTTCATATCAAGGCGGGGGCCTCAAAGTAGTGCCCTGCGGGACACATTTGGCCCGTGGGCCGCGTGTTTGAGACCCCTGAGTTACACAGTCCCGGCTTGAGAACGTCTGCCAAAAACACAACCAAAACACACACACACATACACGTACAAACCTCAGAATTGTTGTCTCGGTCCATACTCGAAGATCTTCAAACTGTG